>NW_011495051.1:11555327-11570635 GCF_000754665.1 Bison bison bison | reverse complement strand
TTATCTGTGTGGATGTTTTCAGCTGTTATACTCTTCTTTGCATGTGGGCATTCAATACCTTCATAAATCCCTTGAGATTCTGAAGGAATCCCAGGGCTCTGATAATTACTGTGCCCAAGACTGAAGATTAGGGTAATTTGTAAGAAAGATGGCAGTCAAGTTTATAAAAGTGCCACTGGAGTATTTGGAGCTAAGCAGAAAGGTGGGCCCTCTATACTTTCTCCCAATATTAAATGTAAAGAAGTTACTGAATCTTTAAACTCTGATTTAGGAGGGCTGCATAGAACATTGCCCTTTACTCTCGTTCACTTAGAAACTTGAGGTGATTAAAATAATTTTAGTTTTTCAGTGAGGCAACTTAGGCCCAGTTTGGTTGATTGACTTTCCAAAGTCATATAGTCAAACAAAGGTAGAGAAGTTAAATAATACTAGGTCTATGGCCTGGGAGTGAGAGAGAGAGAGAAAGAGTGAGTGTGTGTATGTGTGTGTGTGTGTGTGTGTGTGTGTGTGTGTGTGTGTGTATTGGGAGAAAAGAGAGGATTCTTATACTCTTTGCTTAAGTACCTGTTTTGCTTTTTAAAATGTGAGATATTGGAACCAGGTAGAGTTTTATGCTAAGCTGCAGGGAACCTCTATTGAGTACGTACTGTGTACCATGAACTATTACAGTTATTGGCTTCTGTGCCATCCCACTTGATATAATGTGGTTAGAGACTAACAATCCGAGAACAACTAGCCCAAGTGTAGGAGTTTAAAATATATACATATATATATTTTCTTGCTGTATACTACTAGTTTATCTTGGATATTGAATTCTTTAATCATTCTCTCTCGTTGACTTACTCATTCAGCAACTGCTTAGTAAATGTCAACCAACACTATTCTAGATGCTAGAGATACAGAAGGAGCTAATATAAATTAGCCCACTGCCTTCAGAGAGCTTTCATTTTAGTGAAAGAGCCAGTAAATAAACAGATGACTAATTGAATGTCAGGTAGTAGAGATGATGTGTAGACAAGTAAAACAGGCTAAGAAATGCACGATTCCTTAAGGCAAAGAACAAGTGTGACACACATTATCTTATTGAGTTGTCTGCATCCCGTCTACATAACTGACCGCACAACCTACTTTATGCATACCAGGTTTAGGCCAAATTATGACACAAAACCATTTTATACAGGAAATGGCTTTTATCTCAAGGATGACTCAGAACAAGTAAAGACTTAGGAAATCTCCTAGGCCATTTTCTTAGTTACAGATAGATTACTAAGAATTAACTTGACCAAAACCGAAGAGGTAGGTAATGGCAGAACTGGGCTTAAAATATGTCGCCTTTCTCCCAGATATAATACTCTTTTCCTTGTACCAGATGGACTCCCATCTGGGCTACACTTTTGCCTAAACTTAATTATCACATGGAAAAAGTTTAAATAGCTTTTGTAGGAAGTATAATTAAAATTTTAGGCTATGGAGTTTATACTTTGGCTCTGCTACTTCGCTATATAAATTGGGGCAAAATAATTTAACTTGTTGAGGCTCCATTTTATAATTTGTAAAATGGGAATAATAAAATGTATTAGAAGCACTATAAATTGTGGAAATTAAATGAGTTCATACATGTAAGTCACTTTGCACATAGTCTAGAATAAAATAAATGTTAAAAAATATTAGAACTTTATTTAATCACGAGTCTCCTAATTAATTAATGCATTGCAGTGTTTAGTGCAGGAAGAACATTTATTAATGTTTGATGAATAAGATAGAAAAGTGCTACTTCAGTTGAGACTGAACACTTTTTTTTTAATCTGGAGAGTCTTTTCCATCCCTTTTGTTTTAGTTACTTGTCCCCTGTAATATGCTCTTGGGTTGCCTTAGTGGAATCTCTCCCGTCTCTAGTGTTAATTTATGGAAATGCCCTATCTCATAAGCAGAAGGAAGAGAATTGCTGAAAGGAAAAATATTCACCTTCAGCATATTTCAAGAAATTAATTAATCATCTCTAAATCTCTCAAAAAAGGTAAATAACTTTAATTGTGTGACAGATGGAGAAATAGAAGCAATGAGTCCCTAGACTCTGCTCTTTTGCTTAGATTACTAAGTGGCTTTAGTTCATCTATAAACTCATTAACTTGATACTTGGCACTTTCTTTTTCATAGCTGTCCTCAGTGTGGAATTTATCACAAAATTGATACCCCTTTTAAAGAAATGACCAAGTTTAATGTCTGTCATTTTGCTTGCTTTGAATATTTGAATATTTACCTGCTTTTGTTTGTAAAATAAGAATTTATTCACATTGGTTGTACCCATTTTGGGGAGCCTCAGATTTTGGGAGAGGCAAAACAGCATCCTTTTCTTCTGATTGCTTGGAATGTAAGTCAATGTTATCTGTTTTATTGGCAATAAAAAACTTCTCATTTCATATAGAATATATTCTATATTATCTTCATGGAACACAGAGATGAAATAAAAGTACAAAATGTCCTAATGAATGGGGTCAAAATTTTGGTTTCAGAGGAAATGTTCTTTTTTGTGTATACTTGGCCATATTTCTTTCTGGCTGCTGGTTTAATTTCTTTACCAACTTCTCTTTGGATCCTCTAAGATGTTCATTTTCTCAAGGAGAGTAGCAGACTTATTAAAAACCAAAAATACTAGTTAAAAAAAAGGTCTTACCTTAAAACAATAAATAGTGCATAATTACTTTTTGCATCAAATTCTAAATAGTCAAAATTAAAGTATAGTGGAAAAATTGAATAATAATTGTTCCTGGAGCTTTGGGAAGATGATTATAATGTTAGTTGATTATAATGTTATATATCTCTTGAATCATATTAGGTGTATGAATTTGTCAGAACTTGACAAACATCACTCAGAATTTGTGCTTTACAGTATATGTGAATGTTACACAAATTTAAAAAAATATTGAAACTAGGTAATTATGTGCATTTTGAAGTATTTAGAGGAAAGTATTCTGACATTTATAGGTTACTCTGAAAACATGAAAAGTAACTTAGATTGATGGATGGATTAGAGGAACAAGTTTGTGATAGGGAATATGATAAAATGCCAGTGGTAGAAACAGATAATAAATAACATGGGTGTTCTCAGTAAATATTTTTAAACTTTGATACTTGTTTGAAAATGTCTATGAAAATACTGAAAGTATTTGGAACAAAGCTAAAGAGCTGAGGACTTTCAAGGGGTTGCGTTTCAAGTGAACTTTGGATTCAGAAGCTATCTATTCCAAATCTCAGGTGGTGCTGGTGGGAAAGAACCCACCTGTCAATGCGGGAGACAGAAGAGATGCAGGTTCGATCTCTGGGTCAGGAAGATCCCCTGGAGGAGGGCTTGACAATTCAGTCCAGTATTCTTGCCTGGAGAATCCCATGGACAGAGGAGCCTGGCAGGTCTGTGGACCATAGTGTCACACAGGGTCGGACACAACTAAGCAACGTGGCACACAGAATGAACTGAACTGTAAAGAAAATGAAGATTTGTGACATTTGGCTGTTTGGCAGATAAACACTCATCTATCTTTAGGAAATTCTAAACCACATGAGTATTGCTGGAAGGCAAAGTCTGACTTCCACCAAAGAAGCCAAAATTGCTTCGCTTGTAGTTTGGTTAAAAACCTTTGCAATTTATGAACATGAGTTCAAAGCTCAGTCCATGAGGCTCATTTAATCTCAAGCTTTGAAATGGAAGTTCATGAATCAAAACCACAGTGTTGAACTCATTTTTAGCTGCGACAACCAATTTCCAAGGAGTGTTGTGGTTATAGTAACAGGCATCCATATTCTATGCTGGTGGTGATTCTAGCAACAGACGTTATTTCCTTATGACATTAATTTATCCCTATTTTGACAAGGTTCAGGCCAATTTTTACACCTGCTTTCTGGCTTTCCTGTCATTTCTGGAAAAAACTACTTAATATCTTCTACCCTTTGAGAATATGTGTGTGTGTGTGTGTGTGTGTGTGTGCCTATTTTATGTATGTATATGTATGGGTGTCTATACATGTAGTTGCATACACATATATTTATAAACATATATACATGTATATTTATATAAAAAGATAAATATATATATGCACATAGGGGGTTGAGCTCTCGTGTGTATATATGTGGCTTCCCAGGCAGTGCTAGTGGTAAAGAATCCTCCTGCCAATGCAGGAGATAAAAAAGGACATAGGTTCATTCCCTGGGTTGGGAAGATCCCCTGAGAAGGGCATGGAAACCCACTCTAGTATTCTTGCCTGGAGAATCCCATGGACAGAGGGGCCTGGCAGGCTACAGTCCATGGGGTTACAGAGAGTCAGACATGACTGAAGTGACTTAGCATGCATGCACATGTATATAAGTATGCAAAAACATGTAAATGTATATATAAGTATATACACACATATATATTTTACACACACACATATATATTTACACATAATATACATAGTAAAATATACCTACACTATATATAAAGTATTTGTGTGTTTATATGCACATATAACACACATATGCTTTCCATTACTTGAAACCAAGGCTCTTGAAAATAATGTATTAACTTTGTAGTTATGTGAATCAGTTATTTTATGAATATATTTCAAATATCTTCTGTATAAACTTCTTGATCATGTCTTCAAAAATAGTCTGGTCTCCTCTATCGTAAAGATATCTAAGCCAGCTGGTTTCTTCAGGTTCTATTCTGTTCTAGCCCTGTTGGCTAACATCAACTAGGTGTACAGCAATATGATTCTGATGCTAACACCAGAAGTAAGCACAGACCTCTTCAGTTAAGGGCTCAGTCTTCCACAACACTGCTTTTCCTTCAGATGCCAGCAGCATGTGGAGGGCCTCCAAGTTTTCCACAATTCTGAGATACCCCAGTAAATAAGTAAATCCCATACTCCCATCAGGTTCAGATTTCTAGGGTGACTCACAGAACTCAAGACAGAGTTATACTCAGTGATTACAGTTATTTTAAAGGATTTCATGCAGGGTGAGGGCTGGAAGGAGCACAGGGTGTCCATGCTCTCTGCCCTGGGGGCCAAGGTACATCAACCTCCAGGAATAACAGTGTGTTCACCAACTAAGAACCTCCACTGAGTCCTGATGTTCAGATTTTATTGAAGTTTTGTTGCATAAGAATAACTGAATAAATTATTGGCCACAGGATTAAACTAAATCTCCAGACTCCATCTCTTTTCCAAGAAGTTGAGATGGTCCAAACTTCCAGTGCTTGACTCCTATCTTTCAGCTGATGAACCTGCATCCTGAAACTGGCTAGGGGTCTATTGTAGGTCATTCATTTGCAAAACAGACATGCTTCCATCATTCAGGAAGTGCCAATGGTTTTTAATGCCTTTGCTAGAAACCATGGACAAAGACCAGGTACATTATTTATTATACTAAAGATATTTGTAATCAAAATTTCCAGTAATTGGGAAATGAATGCAAAAACAAGTGAGTATTAACAGAATTGTGGAGCATCCTTCTATGACCTTTCCTTCCATCTGAATTATATAATTAATAACAAATACAAAAGACTTGAATGTGGAGCAAATGACAATACAGTCTGGATCTAGGGCCTAAGGGAACGTTCTCACAACTTCACTGTTCTATTGAAGCTATCATGCTTGCAGGACAAAGGAAACCTTTTCTTTTACCCACTTATGGATGAAGAAGAATGGCAGATAGAGCCAACCCAGATGTTGAGAACCTGATCCCCTCACCTTTTAGAAAGACTGATAAAGTGAAAAGTGTGCCTACACGCTGTCATGTCTAAGAGCATGTGAAGCAATTAGTGAAGCAAAAGTGGCTCCGGCTGTGTTTTCCAGTGAGGTAACAATCTACTCTGGTGAAAAATATGAACCTTCAGATACTAGTCCCTTTTTCCAATCAGATTAACTGTTCCCACAACATTGGCCTGAAAGGAGTGTTTTATGGAAAACTGTAAACAGTCCCTGAAACATTTCTTTTGCCTAGGGAGTGGTGTCTCAGTGTCCTTCAATCAGTGAAACCTTGAGGACAGCATTGAACTCATCCACTAACAATAAAGTGTCAGTAGAGTGGTATGGAATATGAAAGAATTGGGATAACTGGAATAAAGAATCTCCGGTTCACTCTACATAACACTGTGAATAAATAAAATACTTTCCACTACTTCCCTTCTGTTGTCATGCTTGCTAGTTTGGTCTCTATACTCTTGACACTACTTAGAAATTCTTCTGATAAGTCAATTAGCTCAGCTCAGTTGCACAGTTGTGTCCAACTCTTTGCGACCCCATGGACTACGGCACGCCAGGCCTCCCTGTCCACCACCAACTCCCGGAGTTTACTCAAACTCATGTCCACTGAGTTGGTGATGCCATCCAATCATCTCATCCTCTGCCATCCCCTTTTCATTCTGCCTTCAATCTTTTCCACCATCAGGGTCTTTTCCGATGAGTCAGTTCTTTGATTCAGGGGGCCAAAGTATTGGAGTTTCAGCTTCAGCATCAGTCCTTCCAATGAACACCCAGGACTGATTTCCTTTAGGATGGACTGGTTGGATCTCCTTGCAGTCCAAGGGACTCTCAAGAGTCTTTTCCAACAACACAGTTCAAAAGCATCAATTATTCAGTGCTCTGCTTTTTTATATAGTCCAACTCTCAAACATCTATACATGACTACTGGAAAAAAACATAGCTTTGACTAGATGGACCTTTGGTGGCAAAGTAATGTCTGTGCTTTTTAATATGCTATCTAGGTTGGTCATAACTTTCCTTCCAAGGAGTAAGTGTCTTCTAATTTCATGGCTGCAGTTACCATCTGCAGTGATTTTGGATTTATTTTAGAAGAAAATAAAGTCTGTGACTATTTCCACTTCTTTTCCATCTATTTCCCATGAAGTGATGGGACCAGATGCCATAATCTTAATTTTTCTGAATGTTGAGCTTTAAGCCAACTTTTTCACTCTCCTCTTTCACTTTCATCAAGAAGCTCTTTAGTTCTTCTTCACTTTCTTCCATAAGAGTGGTGTCATCTGCATATATGAGGTTATTGAGATTTCTCCTGGCAATCTTGATTCCAATCTTCTTCTAGCCCAGCTTTTCTCATGATGTACTCTGCATATGAGTTAAATAAGCAGGGTGACAATATACAGCCTTGACATACTCCTTTCCCTATTTGGAACCAGCCTATTGTTCCATGTCCAGTTCTAACTGTTGCTTCCTGACCTGCATACAAATTTCTCAAGAGGCAGGTCAGCTGGTCTGGTATTCCAATCTCCAAGAATTTTCCAGAGTTCATTGTGGTCCATACAGTCAAAGGCTTTGGCATAGTCAATAAAGCAGAAATAGATGTTTTTTCTGGCACTCCCTTGCTTTTTTGATGATCCAGTGGATGTTGGCAATTTGATCTTTGGTTCCCTGCCTTTTCTAAAACCAGCTTGAACATCTGGAAGTTCATGGTTCACATATTGTTCAAGCCTGGCTTGGAGAATTTTGAGCATTACTTTGCTGGTATGTGAGATGAGTGCAATTGTGTGGGAGTTTGAACATTCTTTGGCATTGCCTTTCTTTGGAATTGGAATGAAAACTGACCTTTTCCAGTCCTGTGGCCACTGAGTTTTCCAAATTGGCTGGACTATTGAGTGCAACACTTTCACAGCATCATCTTTCAGGATTTGAAATAGCTCAACTGGAATTCCATCACCTCCACTAGCTTTGTTTGTAGTGATGCTTCCTAAGGCCCACTTGACTTCGCATTCCAGGATGTCTGGCTATTGGTGAGTGATTACACCATTGTGATCATCTGGGTCATGTAGATCTTTTCTGTACAGTTCTGTGTATTCTTGCCACCTCTTCTGAATATCTTCTGCCTCTGTTAAGTCGATACCATTTCTGTCCTTTATCGAGCCCATCTTTGCATGAAATGTTTCCTTGGTGTCTCTAATTTTCTTGAAGAGATCTCTAGTCTTTTCCATTCTTTTGTTTTCCTCTGTTTCTTTGCACTGATCTCTGAGGAAGGCTTGCTATTCTTATTCTCTCCTTGCTATTCTTTGGAACTCTGCATTCAAATGGATATATCTTTCCTTTATCCTTTGCTTTTGGCTCCTCTTCTTTTCATAGCTATTTGTAAGGCATCCTCAGACAGTCATTTTGCTTTTTTGCATTTCTTTTTCTTGGGGATGATCTTACTCCCTATCTCTTGTACAGTGTTACAAACTTCTGTTCATAGTTCATCAGGCACTCTGTCTATCAGATGTAGTCCCTTAAATCTATTTCTTACTTCCAGTGTATAATCATTTGGGATTTGATTTAGGTGATACCTAGATGGTCTAGTAGTTTTCCCTACTTTCTTCAATTTAAGTCTGAATTTGGCAATAAGGATTTCTTGATCTGAGCCACAGTCAGCTCCTGGTCTTGTTTTTGCTGACTGTTTTTCTCTTCGTCTTTGGCTGCAAAGGATATAATCAATCTGATTTTGGTGTTGACCATCGGGTGATGTCCATGTGTAGAGTCTTCTCTTGTGTGGTTGGAAGAGGATGTTTGCTTTGACCAGTGCATTCTTTTGGCAAAACTATTAGCCTTTGCCCTGCTTCATTCCGTACTCCAATGCCAAATTTGCCTGTTACTCCAGGTGTTTCTTCACTTCCTACTTTTGCATTCCAGTCCCCTATAATAAAAAGGACATCTTTTTTGGGTGTTAGTTCTAGAAGGTCTTGTATGTCTTCACCATTGTGAAGTCCACTGGAGACTTCCAATGTAGTCCACTGTAGTCCACTTCCAATGAAGACCAATGTAGTCCACGGGAGAAGGGAATGGCAAACCACTTCAATTTCCTACAAACTGTTCCATTTCCGCTTTTGCAGTATTACTAGTCAGGGCATAGACTTGGATAACCGTGATATTGAATGGTTTGCCCTGGATATGAACAGAGATCATTCTGTCATTTTTGAGATTGTATCCAAGTACTGCATTTCAGACTCTTTTGTTGTCCATGATGGCTACTCCATTTCTTCTAAGGGATTCCTGCCTGCAGTAGTAGGTATAATGGTCATCTGAGTTAAATTCACCCTTTCCAGTCCATTTTAGTTTGCTGATTCCTAAAATGTAGATGTTCACTCTTGCCATCTCCTGTGTGATCACCTCCAATTTGCCTTGATTCATGGACCTAACATTCCAGGTTCCTATGCAACATTACTCTTTACAGCATCAGACCTTGCTTCCATCACCAGTCACATCCACAGTAAAGATTTACTGAGCATGGCCCCACCCATGAGAACAAGACCCAGTATCCCCTCAGTCAGTCTCTCCCATCAGGAAGCTTTCATAAGCCTCTTATCCTTCTCCATCAGAGGGCAGACAGACTGAAAACCACCATCACAGAAAACTAACCTATCTAATCACATGGACCATAGCCTTGTCTAACTCAATGTAACTATTAGCCATGTCGTGTAGGGCCAGCCAAGATGGACAGGTCATGGTGGAGAGTTCTGACAAAATGTGGTCCACTGGAGAAGGGAATGGCAAACCACTTCAGTTTTCCTGCCTTGAGAACCACATGAACAGCATGAAAACGCAAAATGATAGGACACTGAGAGAGGAACTCCCCGGGTCGGTAGGTGCCCAATATGCTACTGGAGACCAGTGGAGAAATAACTCCAGAAAGACAAGTCACTGGAACTTCTCAATTGGAAAATTCCATGGCTTAGTCTACATGTAAAAATTAAGGACTCCTCTGCCTCATTTAACACTTGTAATCACCCTTTTCTTCTTAGAACATTTTCCTGTTTTAGTCATTACCCAGCATTCTTTGAATTTGCTGTTCCTCTGGCATGTAGAAGTTCATAGGAAAGCACTGAATCTCTTTGAGGAGATGGGTAACTGATGAAAGTCCAATGTATTATATAATCTCTGCTATACCCTGATGACAAACATTGAAGTGGCTATGGGACAAAAGCAAAATAAAGACTGAAATGTATGCATTTTGTGTTTTCAAAGTAGCTGTTAATTTTCAAAATTGAAACTGAATCCCCAGAATGATTTTTAAATTCTTTACAGAATTCCCTTATTTCCCTAGTAATAGCTGTTTCCGTCTTCTGGTGATTCAACTTCGTGTGTCATGAATGTTGAAATGGTATGCCAGGTAGTGTAATCCATAGCACTTAGAGTGATTGGGTGAATAAATGAATTTCAAATCTAGTGGACAGTTATTTGTTGAGTCCTTCTTATGTTAAAATAATAACAGTAAAACCCAAATCTGTAGAAAGATGGATTAGACTACCTTGAAAATCTAATTCACTGTTTTGTATTACATAATTCTGTGGATAAACTAGCACCATCTAGGTTCACTTCTAACCTGTTAAACAAATAATGATGTTATTAAGAAATGTCCACAAATCCTAAAATTTAGAATCAGATGTTTTATTCTTACCTGTGAGTTAATTTCATATATTGTGTTCCACATATTTATATGGTCCACTAAAAAGCAGGGAAGGCAACTGAAGAACTTCAGGGTGAAATTATGTCCTTCATTTTTGATTTTACTCTTCAATGAGACTATAATCGTAGCTCTGGTGGAGAAAGCTGTTAAATATTTTAGGTGAAATTGAACAAAAACAAACATTTAAGATGGGTAATAGACTGATGGGAAGAGCTGACTCATTGGAAAAGACCCTGATGCTGGGAAAAATTGAGGGCAAGAGGAGAAGGAAGTGACAGAGGATGAGATGGTTGAATGGTATCACTGACTCAATAGATATAAGTTTGAGCAAACTCAGGGATATAGTGATAGACAGAGAAGACTGATGTGGTACAGTCCAAGGGGTCTCAAACAGTCAGACATGACAGTCTCTGAGCAATAACAACAAAGATGGGTAATAACCATAGGATGGGCGTTGTACTGCAAGAAGGTGTCACAGTCTCTTTGAGCTCGTTATGGTGTTTGGCTATGTATACGGTGTACTTTTCATTTGAGGAAGAGATGAGACTTGACATGTATACATGTTAGATGAATAGTGCTTTATTTCTTCCCTTGAGAAACAGTGTTCAAACACAGGCATGCTTAAGTAGCTGTGAAATATGTTCTCTGATACTCAGGAAGCTTTCTTTCTTCCAGCACTTATTAAAAAGTTTTAACATCTTTATTTAATTACAGTTAACTGTTATTGGACTCTGAGTTTGTTAAGGCCAGGATCTGTATCTTCTTTCTTCTTGAACTTGTTTTACCCTAATATTCTTTTATTGTAATAGTTTGGCAACTGTTGTGATTGAATGAATGAATAAATACATGCACAAGGAATGAAGAAAGGCATTAAGACCAGAAAAGTTCACAGGTTTAATGACAAAAAGAAACATACGCAGTCTTTAATTTCTCCACAGAATGTCATAAGCACTAACTCACTTAAATTTTCAGTAGATGTAATAGGAAAATGGAAGAGTTGAAGAACCTAAGCTTTTATAACATGCTAACATATTCCTGTGTACTTTTCATTTCTTTTGATGACTACTTAAGTACGAGCTTTAGAAAATTACTTGGTGTTCATGGACTGCATCCTGGGTAATATGGGAACTGAACGTCTATCTCTGGAATCGAAATTCAGGCATTTCTTGAAACTGTGTTAATTGGCATCCCTGTAGTTTTTAAAAACCTGATGCAGTTTCCCAAGGGATCACTTCTTCCCCCGCACCCCCACCTCCATGGGAAAAAAAATGCATGAAAGGAAGATGTTGCTGTTAAACAGAAACTAGGAAATTCTTTGATAAGCCAAAAATACCAGCCTAAATTGTAGTATAAAATCCCTGGCTCCATGTAATGTTAGCAAGTGCAATGTGGAAAAGTGAAAAAAAGTATGAGGCTTGAATTTAGATGAGCTTTAAAGTTTCAGTTCTATCATGATTCAGAAACATGATTTTTCTCATTTTAGAAAAATTTACATACAGTGAAATTCTCAGATCTTTTTTTTTTTTTAATTCTCAGGTCTTAAGAGTAAAACAATGTGTGTTTTCATAAATGTCTGTTCCCACATAAGCATTTGACCATTTGTCTTAACAAGATGCAGAACCACTACACCTACTAAGATTTAGAACATCCTGTTCAACACAAAAGGCATCTTTTGTGTCTTCGGACCAATCCCTACCCCTAAAAGCAAGTCATATTTTGATTTTTATTGAAGTATATTTGTTTTGCCTATTATTTAAAGTTACATAAAGGTAATAATATACTATGCACTCTTTTGCATCTAGGCTATTTTGCTTCATGTAGTTTTTTTTTTTTTTTCTCTCTCTTCTCTTAGTATAGGTTTTTGAGATTTGTCTATATTGTTGTGTGCTTTAGGAGTTTATTTCCATTGCTGAGTCATATGCCATCTTACAAATAGCCCACAGTTTATCTAGTCATTCTGCAGTTGATGGACATTTATGTAGATTTTAGTTTGGGGTTATTATGAAAAAAGCCATTCTATGTCTTCTGTACAAGTCTTTTTGTGGACAGTGTTTTCATCCTTTTGGACAAATAATCAGGAGTGAAATTACTAGGGTATATGGTAGCATCATTTAAAGGGGGAAAAAACCTGCCAAACTATCATCCAAAGTAGTTGTCCCATTTTTTTGATTCCAACAAATAGTGGGTGAGAGTTCCAATTGTTTCATAGCTACTTCAACTTTTGATATTGCTAGTCTTTTAAATTTTAGCCTTTCTGATTGATGTGTATTTGTATCTTATTTTGGTTTTAATTTGCATTTCTCTGTTTGTAGACTTGTCAGATGTGAATATAGACTATCAGCTTTCTTGTGCTCACTATTTGCATGATTTATCTTTTCCCACTTCTTATTGTCCTTCTATTTAAAGTGCAGGTCTTATCCAGGGGTCTCCAACCTCAGGGATCTTTTGTCTGATTCTCTAAAGTGGAACTGATGTAATGATAATGGAAACAAAAGTGAAGTGAAGTCGCTCAGTCATGTCCGACTCTTCGCGACCCCATGGACTATAGCCTACTAGGCTCCTCTGTCCATGGGATTTTTCAGGCAAGAGTACTGGAGTGGCTTGCCATTTCCTTCTCTAGCGTTTAAACCTTGTAAATAAGCATTGGCCTAACAAAACTAAGATGGTCAGCCCGAGTGAAGTTGGACAGGGTGAGAGCAGAGTTGAGAGCACGAGAGTCAGTGCGGGGCTAGTGGGGCCGCGGTGGCCCCAAAAACCCAGGACAGGAACTTTCTAAAACGCATCTCCTCCAATGTTCCTTTCCTGTTTCATAGTCCAGTGAGTCCTTTCTTCCTTCTGCCTGCCCATCCATTGTGGGAAAGTTTCCATCTAAAAATTCTCACCGTGAAGCATCAGAGTAGAGCTCCCTTTAGTTTCTAGTCTAAAAACCTGAACAATCCTTGCCTCTAACTTCTTTTGGAAACTTGCTAGAGCTGAGTCAATATCCAAAGAGGACGCTACGATTTTCCCCATCCCTTATTCATAAAAAACTCAGGTGACTCAAATGTCATGTCTCCGGGGCCTGTTTCTGGTGACTGAAAATGCGACTTCCCAGCATTATGTTCAGAGGAATTGGACGGGGAGCAGAAGTGGGCACTGAAATTGCCGCTCAGCGGGAAACGTGAGTGCAGGGGCCCCGCAGTGACGTCCGACTCCAGCAGCTGCTCCTGATCAGGGACCCCCAAGGCCAGCCTGGGGGACGGGAGGTCCTGTCGCCGTCATCCACGTGTGTGCTGTAAAGGAGGACACGGTGGAACATACTTCTCAAGGAGAGACCCCAGCAAGCGAGAAAAGAAACGTGCTCCTCCGAAACCTCTAGAGGTGGGGACGCTGGTTGTTCAGCTCGCCGACCATCCTGATAGTTTCGGTTTCATCACTGACGTAGAGGAGGGAAAAGAGGAATAGAAACGAAGTTTCCAATAAAGGTGATGTGCTTCAATCATCCCCAAACCATCACCCCAACCCCAGACCATGGAAAACTATACTCCACGGAACTAGTGCTTGTTGCCAAAATGGTTGGGGACCCCTGTTAGACAGTATATAATTGTGGCTGTGTTTTGTACTTAGTTCACTTGAATATTAAGTACAGTTCATGTGATATAAGCATCAATATTGTTGAATCTACCATTTTCGCAGTATTTTTATCCTATTTCTTTCTTAAGTTGAACTTTTCCTCTTTTCACACCTGATCTTGGATCAATTAAATATCTAATGGCTTGTTTTCATGGTTTTTGGCTATAAATTTTTGTTGTTATTTAGTGATTTTTTTTATGACTAGCAAATGGAAAAGGTCAGTTTTCATTCTAGTCACAAAGAAAGGCAATGCCAAAGAATGTTCAAACTACTGCACACTTGCACTCATCTCACATGCTAGCAAAGTAATGCTCCAAATTCTCCAAGCCAGGCTTCAGCAGCACATGAACTGTGAACTTCCAGGTGTTCAAGCTGGATTTAGAAAAGGCAGAAGAAGCAGAGATTGAATTGAAAACATCCACTGGATCATAGAAAAAGAAAGTACAAGAAAAGTGTCTACTTCAGCTTTATTAACTATGCTAAAGCCTCTGACTGCGTGGATCACAACAAACTGTGGAAAATTCTTAAAGAGATGGGAATAGCAGAACACCTCACCTGCCTCCTGAGAAATCTGTATGCAGGTCAAGAGGCAGCAGTTAGAACTGGACATGAACAACAGACTGGTTCCAACTTGGGAAAGGAGTACATCAAGACTGTATATTGTCACCCTGCTTGTTTAACTTATAATCAGTGTAGAATGCAAAATGCCAGGCTGGATGAAAGACAAGCTGGAATCAAGATTGCTGGGAGAAATATGACACCACCCTTATGACAGAAAGCGAAGAACTAAAGAGCCTCTTGATAAAAGTGAAAGAGGAGAGTGAAAAAGATGGCTGAAAACTCAACATTCAGAAAAGTAAGATCATGGCATCTGGTCCCATCACTTCATGGCAAATAGATGCAGAAACAATGGAAACAGTGAGAGATTTTATTTTTTGGAGGCTCCAAAATCACTGCAGATAGTGACTACAGCCATGAAATTAGAAGATGCTTGCTGCTTGGAAGAAAACTTATGATCAACCTAAACAGCATATTAAAAAGCAGAGGCGTTACTTTGCTGACAAAGGTCTGCAAAGTCAAAGCTATGGTTTTTCCAGTAGTCATGTATGGATGTGAGAGTTGGACTATAAAGAAAGCTTTGCACCGAAGAATTGATGCTTTCAAACTGTGGTGTTGGAGAAGACTCTTGAGAGTCCTTGGACTGCAAGGAGATCCAACCAGTCCATCCTAAAGGAAATCAGTCCTGAATATTCATTGGAAGGACTGATGCTGAG
>NW_011495051.1:11538743-11555227 GCF_000754665.1 Bison bison bison | reverse complement strand
TAGTTTTTCCATGAATTAAAATAATACATTTTATTACAGAAGATTTAAAACTAATGCAAATCAAACACGAACAAAACAACATGAACAAAATTAAAAGGAAAGCATTAATACAATGAGATAAGAAAAGGAAATAAGATGAACACAGACTGGGGAGGAAGAAATAAAACTGTCTTTGTTCACTGATGACATAATTGTCTATGTAGAAAATCCAAAAATATTGACAAGAATTAATAAGAATTTCTAAAAAAGGTGTAAAATCGAGTTTAATGCATAAAAGTAAAGTCAGTCACTTTTCTATATACCGGCAATGAATACATGAAACTGAAATTTAAAAACACAATACCATTTACATTAGCACCCCCAAAGATGAATACTCAGTTACAACTCTAACAAAATAAGTATAAGATCTATATGAGGAACACTACAAAATTGATGAAAAAAATCATAGAATTAAACAAAGGGACAAACATTCCATGTTCATGGATAGGAAAAATCAATATTATTAACATAACAGTTCTGCACAAGTTATTCCGTTAAATACATTTCCAATCAAAATCCTGAAAATTATTTTATGGATATCAACAATCTAATTCCAAAGTTTATATGGAGTGATAGAAGACCCAGAGCAGCCAATACAACATGGAGGGAAATGAACCAAGTCAGAGGACTGACATTAATTTGACTTAAGACTTGCTGGAAAGCAACAATAATCAGGACAGACGTGGTACTGGCAAAAGTAGAGACAAATAGATCAGTGGAACAGAATGGAGCGCCCAGAAACAGAGCCACATAAATATAGCTAGCAGATCTCTGAAAAAGATGAAAAGGTAATCTTTTCAACAAATGATACTGAAATAACTAGAACTCTACAGGCAAAATAAAAGAAGTCTGGATACAGATCTTACACCTTTCATAAAAATAAATTAAAAATGGAGCACAGACCTATATGTTAAATGCAAAACTTGAAGGCTCCTAAAAAATAACTTAAGACAAAATCTGAATGAACTTGGCTCTGGTAATGACTTTTTAGCTACAACACCCAAGGCATGATCCATGAAAGAAAGGAATGATTAGCTGGACTTCATTAAAAGAACTTTGGCATATAGGAAGCACCTCCTAAATGCCATTTGTTCATGTTCTTATCATTATTAGTAACAATAGTGTATCTTCTAAAAAGCTACCAGAACTATCAAGGAAAGCCTTTGATTTGGATATATCCAAATTCTTATTTTTAATAGGTTTTGTGTTGATTCTCAAGTATTTTCCAAGTATCCAATTTTCAAACAGCAGTTCTATTTGCTTTTAATTGCCCCACCATTTTATTTTCTTGTTTAAATTGTACTGTCTGAAGTTTATGGTGAGATGTTCAGTAAAGGAAGTAAGAATGAAAATCTCAGATTTCTGACCTCAAACTCCAAGAAAATGGGCATAGGTCTCCAACTTCCCTATTAAGCCGATGGCTGGACTTCAGGGTGTGTGTGAGCATGCAGGCACGCATGAATATAAAATAGTGGTAAGAAAGTACCCCCTACTGTTATTTTACTAACAAGTTTTCAATACAAATGCGTGCTGGTCTTATCCAACACACTTTAGGCATTAATTGCTCTGATAATACACTTTTTCCCTCTTGAGAGTCCTTGGACTGCAAGGAGATCAAACCAGTCCATCCTAAAGGAAATCAGTCCTGAATATTCATTGGAAGGACTGATGCTGAGGCTGAAACTGCAATAGTTCAGCCACCTGAATCGAAGAACTGACTCATTGGAAAAGACCTTGATGCTGGGAAAGATTGAAGGTAGGAGGAGGAGGGGCCGACAGAGGATGACATGGATGGCATCACCAACCTGTTGGACATAAGTCTGAGCAAACTCCAGGTGATGGTGATGGACAGGGAAGCCTGGTGTGCTGCAGTCCATGGGGTCACAAAGATTCAGACATGACTGAGCAACTGAACTGGCTGTCTACATCCTTAATTTATCAGTCCATTTAGAGATGGTATTGTATAACTTCATATAAAATAAAAAAGCCTTGCAAAATTATACATTCCCTTAACTTGCCCCTATCCATTGTGAAATTTCTGCAAGCTATTTCACATCCACATATATTATATATCCCATAATACAATGTTAAAATTTTTGCATTCAACAGTTATCTTTTGCAGAAACTAAATAAAAATAGTCTTTCTTTTCTCACATATTTACAGTTTCTGTTTCTGCTCTTTCCTTGTTGCATTCAGCCTGAAAAAAACCTTGAATTTCTTTTATACAATTCTGCTGCCAACCAAATGTCTTAGCTTTTGTTTGTCTGATAATGTTTTATTTTGGTGGTTGTTGCTGTTGTTTGTGTATGTTTTGCCTTCATATGGATGATTTTTTTTTTAATTTCTGAATATGGGATTTTAGTTAAATGTTCTTTTTTAAAGACTTTAACAAGTCTATTCCATATACTCTGGCTGCCATTGTCTGAAGAGAAGGCAATGTTTCTTCAAAACTCAGTATTCATTCCTTTATAACGTGCTATTTTTCTCTGACTGCTTTTGATATTTTCTTTTGCATTTTTGGTTTGCTACACTTTGACTATGATGTACCTAAGTGTGATTTTCTTTTTTTAATCATGCTTGGAATTTATCGAACTTCTTGAATCTAATGGTTAAGGTGTTTTTCTTAACTATTTGGGAAATACATGGCTAGTGTTTCCTTAAATATGTTTTCTATGCATTTTTCTCACTCCTTTCTTTCTGAGACTCCAATTTTGCATATGTCTGGTTATCTGATGATTTTAGCTTGTCCTATAAGTCACTAAGTCCAGTTTAGGGTCAGCAGGGATTTGAGTTTGCCAAAGTAAAGTTTTTGCAGCCCGTGTTTTCAGTACACTTGGACACTGCACCTTTCTGGCCTGGATACTGCAGATATTTGGATTCCAACACTGAGTTCTATTTGTCTGACTTTTTATCTTTTCTTAAATTCATGTCCATAATCTGATTTATTTCTTCTTTCCTTATGTTATAAAATTATATAGAATGGGAGGCTCTTTTAACTGTAATGCATAGATAAAAAGTGGAGACCTTTTACAAGAAACTTCCTTTCTCCTCATTTTCCAGGCATTCTGACACCTGTAGATATTCCTCCCTATAAACTGGGCAGTGTCCCCGTGTGATAAACCAAATGGACAGTCCACCTCAACCAGAGTAGTTCTTTTCTTCCAGAATCTCCAGTTCCTACCTGGTGTTAGTCATTTTCCAGTATCAGTTCAGTTCAGTCCAGTCACTCAGTCATGTCTGACTCTTTGTGACCCCATGGATGGCAGCACGCCAGGCTTCCCTGTCTATCGCTAACTCCTTGAGTTTACTCAAACTCATGTCCATTGAATCGGTGATGCCATCCAACCATCTCATCCTATGTCATCCCCTTCTCCTCCTGTCTTCAATCTTTCCCAGCATAAGGGTCTTTTCCAATGAGTCAGCTCTTCGTATCAGGTGGCCAAAGTATTAGAGTTTCAGCTTCAGTGTCAATCGTTCCAGTAAATTTTCAGGACTGATTTCCTTTAGGATGGACTTGTTGTATCTCCTTATAGTCCATCCAAGGGACTCTTGACAGTCTTCTCCAACACCACAGTTTGAAAGCATCAATTCTTCGGTGCAAAGCTTTCTTTATAGTCCAACTCTCACATCCATACATGACTACTGGAAAAACCATAGCTTTGACTTTATGGATCTTTGTTGACAAAGTAATGCCTCTGCTTTTTAATATGCTGTCTAGGTTGGTCATAAGTTTTCTTCCAAGCAGCAAGCGTCTTCTAATTTCATGGCTGTAGTCACTATCTGCAGTGATTTTGGAGCCTCCAAAAAATAAAATCTCTCACTGTTTCCATTGTTTCTGAATCTATTTGCCATGAAGTGATGGGACCAGATGCCATGATCTTACTTTTCTGAATGTTGAGTTTTCAGCCATCTTTTTCACTCTCCTCTTTCACTTTTATCAAGAGGCTCTTTAGTTCCTCACTTTCTGCCATAAGGATGGTGTCATCTGCATATCTGAGGTTATTGATATTTCTCCCGCCAATCTTCATTCCAGCTTGTGTTTCTTGCAGTCCAGCGTTTCTCATGATGTACTCTGCATATAAGTTAAATAAACAGGGTGACAACATACAGCCTTGACGTACTCCTTTTCCTATTTGGAACCAGTCTGTTGTTCCATGTCCAGTTCTAACTGTTGCTTCCTGACCTGCATACAGATTTCTCAAGAGACAGGTCAGTGGTCTGGTATTCCCATCTCTAAGAATTTTCCAGAGTTTGTTGTGGTCCACACAGTCAAAGGCTTTGGCATAGTCAATAAAGCAGAAGTAGATGTTTTTCTGGAACTCTTGCTTTTTCGATGATCCAGTGGATATTGACAAGTTGATCTTTGGTTCCTCTGCCTTTTCTAAATCCAGCTTGAACGTCTGGAAATCCACGTACTGTTTAAATTTCCAGTATAGTCGAGCATTTTGTCCTTAATGTTTTGACCACATGTGAAAATTGTTACCTGTGGAGTTTTAGTCCAATACGTGTGAGAAGTCTTCCACTACTGAAATAATATTTTTGAAAGTGAAATTTTTTTAAGCCTCAGCTTTGTCATCTGACAAGTCCTTAATAGCTGTTTAAGATTAAATTATGCAAATGCAAATTTGTTGCCATTAATGTCATTGTGCAGTTGTTTTTCTGAAGCCCTAACCTAGAGATTGAACTTTTCAACATGCAGGGTCTCCCTCGTGAACCTCACTCTAATTTCAGTTTTTTGAGATCTCCTAGGGATTTTTCTCTTCAAGTCTTTGCTATTATCGTGGATACTTCAGACATTGTATGCATATCTCTTTCAAGGAATGAATTTGTGGACATACAGTTACAATTGAACTAGCTTTATGAGGGTCCTAATACATTAGTCCTTCTAGAAATTGGTTGCTGATATGTGCCCTGCAGTTAGCCTGTGAACTCATTTCTTTATCTTCTTAACATTCCTTATCTTCTTGGGGAGACAATGGGTAAACAGAGAGCACTATCCTGTAGTTGCTGCCTGCCAACTCAGACTTCATTCAGCATTGAATATTAACAAGTAAAATAATTCCATGATCCCTTATTCATTTTTTAAAGCAAATCAAACTATGCTTTGAGAATGAAAAGATCTTTAGTCAGGGGAAAAAAATACTATTGATAATAAATCAAAGTGGGATCATGAAAAAATGAAGGAAATTAAAAAGAAGAAAAAAAAGAGAGGCAGAGATTTCAACAGAGGCAAGCTCATGATTGCCCATAAACATTCAGTGGCCTGGAGCCTATGCCTCAAGTCAATGATGAGCAGGCCTAAAACAATGCATTCCTTTAGGGAACAGGGATAAAACAGGCCAGACTTGCTCTCTGTATTCAGCCTTCTATGCCATGCCTCCTCAATCAAACACGTTTTTATGTTTCATTGCATATCTTTTACACACCATGCTTATGGGCTGCTCCTTAGCCTTTGATTTTTTTCTTTCTCCTGTTCTTCACTTCTGTGATGTAAATCTCATGAATACTTCCTGAAGTCTAGAGCCCACCAAATTAAAATTGTTTGTGCCAGTGTTTTCAATATACCCACTCAATGGCCATTATGGTTTATTGTTACAGATGTTTAAAATTTCAACATTGGTTTCTTACCTTTCAGTAGCTTCATAAATTCTCCTGTAGTATACTATGGGTTGAATTCTGTCTGTAGGATTCATATATTGAGATCCTAATACCTATTGTGTTAATATTTGGAGATGGAGGCTTTGGAAGGTAATTAGGTTTAGATAAGGTCAAGAGGGTGGAGGCTTTATGGTGAGATAAGTGCTCTCATAAGAAGAGACACCAGAGAGCCTACTGTTTCTCTCTGCTATGTGAGGATACAGTGAGATTGTGTCTGTTTGCAAGGTAAGAGGAGAGCTCTCATCAGAACTTGAACACACTGGCACTCTGATCCCAGACTTTAAGCCTCTAGAACTGTGAGAAAATACATTTCTGTTTTTTTAGCCACCCAGAGTGAGGTATTTTGTTTTGGCAGTTGGCACTGAATAATACACTGCACTTTCAAAATTTGTTTGCCTTTATTTTTTTTTTTTTTCCTGTTTATAAAAGTTACTGTGTGAATCGCGTTCCATTGACTACCACTGCAAAAACAATTCTCAAATCTTGGTGACTTCAAATCTCAAAGCTATACAGTTTGTTTCTTGTGCATCCAATGAATATAAGTTGGATTGAAAGGCTACTAGAAGGGAAGAACAAAGTAAGACTGTTTCACCATCCTTTGAATTTTAAAAAGGTTAGTTGCCAGTTACCAGGAATTGGTGGTTTCCCCGATGATTGATTATGCCTACATTGCCTCCTTAAAAGAGACGAGATTCTGACACATGCTACGCTGTGGCTTGAATTTGAGAACATTATGCTAAGCAAAGTAATCTAGACATAAAAAGGAAAAAAATAATCAATGGTTCCAGTTAAATTAAGTGCCTAGAATAGTCAATTTCATGAAGATAGGGAATAGAATGGTGGTTACCAGGGCTAGAGGGAGCAAGGAAGGAGGAGTTATTATTTAATAAGTATAGAATGTTTGTTTCAAGATCAGAAGAGTTCTCGAGATTGGTTGCATGACCGTGTGCAACTTAACACCACTGAAGTAACACTTAAAAATTTGTTAGGATGATAAATTTTGTTAGGAATATTTTAGCACAAATAAAAGTTGTTTAAAAAACATATTTCTATGACATTATGTTCTGGATGCTACTGTAAGTACCTAACATATTGTCATTTAATAGTCTGTGATTTCATAGTTTGTTCCAAATGCATGCAGTTATTATCTTGCTCTTGCCAAGTAGGCATAAGGGATTATCAATAGATGCTTATATGTTTCATTTTCCATATTTCTGAGATATTCAGAGTTTAAATCCTGACATATTGTTTAGCATTCGTCACAGTGATGTTGTAATAAAAATAAGAATCTTAACATGTATAGAAACTGAAGATTTTCCATAGTTTAGGATGGCCAGGTATGGGTTGTTGGCCTAGAACTAATTGGCAAATTTGGTTATCTAGAGTGAATGAAAATCGCTGATGTCCTGCATCTGTAACCACCTATCTACCCAGAGATCCAGCTGCGATGTTGACCTGGTTTCAGTTTTGCCTCCTTTGAGGTCATCCTCTGGCTCTGAACTCTCTCTCTCTCATTTTAGAGCACAGGCAGTGGTGCCATGACCCAAGTCGTATTACAGCAAGTTTTCCAGGTCCCTCCTGGAGGAGTTACTTTTAGAACTGTTGGTCCATTCTCCATGTTTTTTGTTGGTTTTTCTAGCCTCGTTCAATTGACTAAATTGACTAGACATCTGCAGTGTTAGAGACCAACAAGCTCTCTCTTAAATCTTTCAGAGATTTATGTTGTGGAAACTATTCTTTCTTCACTTACTAAAAAACGAAAAAAAAATTTTTTTTGAGATCTTGGAAATGTTGATAAAATCTCATTCATTGATTTTGTCAGCTATCACATTTACCATACCTTCATTTCCTTTGTTTGCTTTAAATTATTTCACGTATTTGGTGAGATAGTGGAATAATAAAGTTAGGGCAAACTTTTAGAATGGAGTGGGAGGAATAACTTAAATGATTTTTTAGATATAATATTTGAGATTTTTTTTAAATAGAGAATTTTGATTACTATTCAATGTTCATGATAATATGTTAAAAATCAATATTGCAACTTTCTTTTACTTAGCAGTAATATTAGCATAGCTTGAATTTAATTTCAAATGTCCCTTGTTTGGAATTAATAGTGGTCTTTATTGACATTTTCTCTTTAATTCAAATTACATAGTACAGTTCTGCCTGGAAAGTCATTAATTTCTCAAAAACCTTATTTGGAAAATATACATAGGTTTTATGTTCCCCAGTCAACTCATTCCTACTTTTCTGTTCATTCATTCACTCAGTTAATATTCACCAAATGACATGCTTTTAAATTAAAACTAGTGACTTAAATCTAAAATAGAAATATCAGGTATTTTGTGCAAAATTTAAATCTTTGAGAAATTGAAAGAAATTGGAGGTCAGTATAAATTTCTTTAATATAGTAATTAAGATGTTTTTCTTATTTTTGTTCTTTTTTGAAGCCATTCAGTTTCCTTACCAGCCACACTTTTGGTCCATTTTTTTTTTCATCAAATGCCTGAGTTTTCAAACTGCTTGGACATTTCTATGTTAGGCAACTATCAAAAAAAAAAAAAAAAATCCAAATGCAGATGATAATTTTCAGGAAAACAAAGCTCCAAATGAATGGGATGCCTATGCATTTCCAAGAATGGGCCAGTAATCAACAAATGAATAATGGCAACAGCTGAGTTGGAACACACACAGGATGATCCAGCTGAAGCAAAGGCTACAATTGGATTAATTTGGCACTAGGTCCATTTCAGTTCTGTTATTTGGACCACATTTGATTTCTGCTAGTGACCTAGTTCCACCTGCATTTGTCATTGCTACTTTTAGACACTTGACAAACTATTTGTGGAATGAAATTGGAATGGTAATCTGGACTAAGGCGAACACATATTGTGTTTTCTATTCAGCCATTTACTGAATGGCTACGAGGAGACAGATTGTGTGTAGCACACAGGTAATAAGCAAATCTCTAGCAGTATTGTCTGCCTGAGACAACACTCAGCAAATGTCTAGAGAAAATCACTCTGTTCACTGAACAAATGATTCAATGTTTAGTGCAAAGTCTGGTGGTTTCCTAGGGAAGTAATTGTGACCAAAACCAACTGTCGTTAAGGCACTAAGCTGGGAAGGAATTACCTTTTTAAACTGATGTTAGGCGTAGGGGATCATGACATATGGATTGAGGGGCATGCTAGCCTGACAGTGTTGATAAGACAAGACAAACTTAGATCATGTTGTGTTTATTTTCTTTCATTTAACTGAGCGTTACTGAGTGCCCTTTGGAATGGAGGTCCTCTCTTAGCCACTAAGCAAATGGTATAGAGGTAAACAGACATTCCTTGTTCCTGTTCATTCTTGGATGATACAGTCTATTTTGTTCAGTAGTTAGATAGATGTCTGCTGCTCAGTAGGAGCTTAGTAAATGTCTGTTGAGTGAATATTCAGCAAATATTACAATATTCTAACTGTAATAGACTTTGTAGTCAAGTCTACACTGGTTTTCCCAAGTGGTCCTGTCCCACAAATCTATTATTTGAATGGATATATTTTTAAGGAGGAGTTTCCTGAGGACAACAAAGATGTCAATTATCATAGCCATGTGCATATCAATGTACTTTGTGCTAAGTGAGATACCAAAGATATATAATAGACATTTGCCACAGTAAAATTCAACCCTGGAAAAATATCCTGTGAAATAGCACTAATCACCCATGAATATTATGGAAAAGATGCTGGGCTAAGTTCTAGTAGAGCCAGTAGCTTTGACATTTTATATTTTCAGAAGGTATACTGATAAAATAGTTGTAAGTAAAGTGTTGTTCATCATGCAGTTGATTGCAGATAGGTTGGCAAGACACCTTTACAAGAAGTTAACAGTTATTGAAGAATTTCAGAAAGGAAAAGGTGGTCATTTTCACCATACTACCAGAAGGACAGGCAAGATAGTATCTGAAAGGTAAAAACTAGGTTTGGGATTAAAATATACACACTGCTATATATAAAAGAGATAACCAACAAGGACCTTCTGTATAGCACAGGGAAATATACTTAATATCTTCTAATAACCTATATGGGCTTCTCTCATATCTCAGTTGATAAAGAATCCACCTGCAATGCAGGAGACCCTGGTTCAATTCCTGGGTCAGAAAAATCTGTTAGAGAAGGAACAGGCTACCCACTCTAGTATTCAATAACCTATCAATAACTCCAGTATCCAATAACCTATATTGAAAGATAATATAAAAAATGATCTTTACATTTATATATGTGTGTCACTGAATCACTTTGCTGTATACTTGAAACTAACACAACATTTTTAATCAACTCTATTTCAATAAAAAATTACTTAAAAAAAACAAAACACTAGACTTGGCAAGCTAGGAGTTACTTGGCCTGTTACTATGCTGGTTTAAGTGGCAGGATATTGCCAAAGACTCAGTTTCAAAGAACTGAAATAAAACAAAAACAGGACATGTTTTTGAATATTATAGGATGCTTGACAGTGAAAGTGAGGTAGGCAGAGAGAACAACAATTTGTGTGCAGGTCGAGAAGAGGTACATGTGAGCCTTTGGGGGAGAGTTCTTTTCCTTTTTGTTATTCACTGTTCCAAGCAATATGGTGGTTTGCTCGGGCAGTAGCATTTTTAGTGGAAATGGTTTTGTACAATGATTGGAGCTGGTTTAACTTTATAAGTAGGTGCTGGTTGATATAGTGTTCAGCAAACCATTGAGTCTTCTACAATCTATATTTCAGAGTAAAAATTGATTGTCAACAAGCATATAAGGGAACTGTGTTAGGCTCTCTGACTGCAAAAACGGAGTGATATGGCCTGGTGGCCTTAAGTGACGGGGGTTATGAAGGAGTCTTAGAGCAAGCACAGCTAGGTTCTGTGGAAACCTGGAACGTTGCTGATTTATCATAGACTGTAGACCTGCTCCTCTGATTCTGAGGAAACAGTGGTCTTATCTTCCATTAGAAACACTGTTTGCTGTGACTTTTCTGCACCTCAGACTCAACTGTTTGTATTTTCTGATTTTTCTTTCTTTCTTGTCCTCTCTCAAGATCTCTGCATCTCTATTACTGTGCTGTCTTTTCTCTACATCTTGTGTTCATGGTGACAGCAGAGGAAAGATGGGTGCCGTCACGCCCCACCCATTACAGACTCTCCCCTTTGGATTTCTAATGCCAAGTAGAGGATTCTGGGCTCTGACATCTGCCTTGGGCCAGCAGGTAGTTTCCTGGTCCAGTTCATTATGGCTGAAGTGATAGAGGCACAGGCTACACAAAGCAGACCACTTCAGTGGAGTGAATGTCCCAGTGTATTAGTCGTGGAAGGAGCTTGCCAGTCACGTCAGGTAGATTCAATGTAGATGAATCTCCCCCATTTTCTATACCACGATTTGACTCAACATAATAGTAGCAGAATTCATGAGTAAATTTTTCTCAAAGGTAGCACACTATTGGAGATTTCATGCAGTATCTTTCCCCAAGAGTAATGTTAAGTCTTATTTTTTTTGATTTAGAAAAGTATCTCAGGGACTGATAAGTGATGAAGGTCTGAGTAGACAGACTCCTAAATAAACATCTGTGACCATGCCCTGAGGACAAGACGGGCTGATACAGAATGGGGAGGCGCCTACATTCTTAAATTTGTTTTCCCGAATGAGTTCAAGAAAGTGGTTACTTTGAAGTTTGATCATCAAGAAAAGCTATGAGGAGAGAGCTACACTTAGAAAAATCAGAAGCAAAGATTAGTCTCTGTTTTGTTGTTTAGTTGCTAAGTCTTGTCTGTCTCGCCACCATGTGGAGTGTAGGCCACCAGGCTCCTGTATTCATGGGATTTCCCAGGCAAGAATTCTGAAATGGGTTGCCATTTCCTTCTCCAGGGAATCTTTCTGACTCAGGGATCGAACCCACGTCTCCTGCATTTTCAAGTGGATTCTTTACCACTGAGACACCAAGGAAGCCATTCTCTGTGTTAAATCTGTGCACTTTATGTTGTTATATTGTTGATATAAAGCTATTAATTTAACCAAATTCTGTGCCATCTCTGAATGTTTTGCCGCCTCCCTCCACTCTACCAAACTACTGTCCACAATATAAATTTAAAGTCAGTCTCATAAGTTTTTAAGTCTAGCTGTTTTGTTGGTTGTATTTTGCTGAGACATGTGATTATCTATAGGAAAAAGAATCACTGCCATAAGCCTACTGTTCAGGAATAGACAAACAATGGCCCACATATGATGCTCCTCAGGACATTCTCTACCATTCTCCTCTGCTGTTTCAATTCAGCACGGAGGAGGTTAGACGCTTTTTCATCTCGTCTGCTATATTCAGTTTTACATGCTAAAAATAAAGGCTTGCTATACAAATGAATTGATTCACTTGCCAGTAAAAGGAAACTTCCATCTGTGTATTTATTTAATCTTTTTGGAAATGGATGCAGGTAATACTAATTTAGAGAAAGACAACACCATTGCATGTAATTATGACAATTTCCCCCTTCTACCCACCATCATGAGGAGCATGTCCATGATCCCATTATAAATGCAATCTTCTCATCTAGAATGGATTTTTCTTTTCTCATGTTTTTATCTCCCACTTTTAAATTAAATCAGTTTAGCTTCCCTTAAATTAGATGAACAAAAATCAAAGCCAAACTGTTCTATCTACAAATGCATTTCATTGCTCCTCTGACTGTAAATAGCAGTATTTAAAAAAAAATTCTATAGGACATGAGGGTATTTCACCCTGGAGACTAAATCTCATTATTTATTTTGAAACGTTGAAGCTGCAAAACTTCAATCCATTGATTGTGGAAAATCATTTAGTGGCCAAGTAATTTAATACTGTACCTAAATTTCCAACAAGTTTTGCTTATGGCAAAAACTTTTTAAAGACTTCAGTGCATGATGTTCAACCAATTCATACTATAGGCATATTGATTATATAGTATTCCTTATAGGAAACTCTGATGTAAAATATAGCACCAATTTGTAGAAATGAATAAGAAACATGCCAAAAAATCTCACAAACACATGGAATGAGCTAATTAAATTAACTTGCTTAGACTTAGGTTAATTATTGCAATTTAATTCTTGCTAGAGGAAGCCTCCCATTTCAGTGAATCTTCTGGTGTTCATTTCAGTTCATAAAGCATTAATAGATCACCTACTAAGTGCCAGATGCTAGACTGAGAGTGACAGAGTGAACAAGATGTATAGAAATATTTGTTGACTATTTTGGGGGTGGAGCAGGGGAGGAAGTATGAATAAACAAGTGATGACAAGATCCACAGAAGTGTACACACTCTGGAAGTGAACGTAGATGAGGCACATTCAGCACAGCATGGGTGGTGAAAGGCCTTGAAAGATTCTTCCAGAAGATGATGTCTGAGATACTAGCTGAAGTACAAGCAGTGAGCCTGAGAAGTAGGGATGTGGGTAGGGGCTGGGAAGAGGAGTTGGGGTGAGGAAAAGAATCCTGTTTCAAGTCAGTGCAGCAGCTGGAGTGGAGCCACAGGATAGTGAAATGGCCTGGTATAAGGGGAGCTTCATCAATTTGAGGTTAAACTGCAAGGCAAGGGGTGATGTTGAGAGGTTGCAGAGGCTGGCCATGCCCTGATAAAGGTTTTTGTCTCTCAAGCTCAGTGCTGATCTTGCCCCATGGACGGGTCCCCAAAGTAGCTTGTTAAGCAGGGCCTGGCATGCAATTGAATTGATTCCTTCAGGGTACATGGCGACTCAATGGCTTGCAAGTAGACAAGACTAGAGCCCAGAATGCTTTCAAGTTATTCTGTTACAGAGATCCAGGGAGGAAACTATGAGGGCCTGATACTAGGGATAAAAGTCAAAGACCAAGTCAAGATGCATTTATGAAATCAAATCAGTGAGACTTGGTAATTGATTCAAGACAAGGAGAAGAGAGAGAATGGAAGAAAGTATCAGTAACCCATTTCTAACAGGAGTGGCTGAGAGGTGGTCTTACCCTTCACTTTAGATTTGAATGAGCAAGAGGTTCAGTTTAAAGAATCATTATAGTTGTAACTAGATCTGTTGTTATTAAATAGGAAAAATAAATATATATTTGATTATTGCTATATTTTCCCTGTATTTTTCTTCAGAATATTTCAAGACCTTTTTAGATTTTAATTAAATTATAATATGTGTTCAGAAAAGTACATGTATCATCACTACATAATGGTTTTCACTATGTGAAAAACTCATTGAACTGAAAAATTAAGATTGGTACACAGCTCCTTTTTTTTTTTTTTTTTTTTCAAAGTGAGCATAGGTATGTAAATAGCACCTTGGATTAAGAAGCAAAAAAGATTATCTGTCCTCCAGAAAGCCCCATTTCAGGGCTTTTTAAAGATAAGCCTGAGACTGACTTTCTGTAAAAAGCATGTTGCTCAGTTTGCCCAGTATTTTTGGCAAGGGGCTAACATTGATGAGATTGAAATTTAAGTTGGCAGGAGGGCAAAAGGCAGGGGATTTATGGAAGCTGTTAATACTATATGGGGCAAAGGGCGGATCTCAGAGGAAGTGAGGGTTATGCAGTTTGTACATGACTTAATACCAGGAGGTCATTTTTATGGAGGGGGATATGCTCCCTGTTAATAGTCTGCCAATTTAATTTCATATTTTATCATTTTTTAAAATAAATTTTTGATTTTTTTAAATCTCTGACAATGAAATGTGTCCTACAGCTGCCTACTAAGTTCTGGCCATTGGCCTGGCAGGTAGCAATTGTCACTCAGTTGCCTGCCTCCTGTGCTTGCAGCCAGGCTGAGCTCTCACCGTCACCAGCTCAGCTGAGTTGTGTGCATGGCTGGTGCCACATATGTTGGTGCCATGTGCTGAGTAGTGCCACCAAAAGCAGGAGAAATGGTTCCACTTCTCACATAGAGGAAAGGAATGTCAAAGTCACCATTGACTGGTGTGACCGTTTCAGCAGGACTGCTGGGAACCCCTGGGACAATAGTACTGTCTTTGAGCAGAAGCTGCCTCACTTGCAGTGGCTTCTGACTCACTAAGTTGTGTGTGTGCTCGTGCTCACTTTCTTATCCAAGTCTTTGTGCCCCTAAGTATTGTGCCCACCAGGCTCCTCTGTTCATGGCATTTTCCAGGCAAGAGTACTGGAGTGGGTAGCCATTCCATTCTCTAGGGGATCTTCCTGACCCAGAGATCAAACCTGCATCTCCTGTGTTGGCAGGTGGATTCTTTTACTGATGAGCCTCTGGGAACACCAGTGGCTGATTCATTAGAGAAAGAGACAAAACTGAATTTGGTCAGGTTGGAGAGTGCTAGCAGCAACACTTAAAATGAGCTTAGATGAAAATTCTGTAGAATATAGTAGAGCACAGACGTTGATGGTTCCCAGGGGAAAAGTGACAGAGAAGAGCTGGATCTTGCATGTGATGGAATGTTATAAATTAATTTGTATTGAAGTATAGTTGATTTACAATGCTGCGTTAGTTTCTGTTGTACAGCACACTGAATCAGTTATACATACACGTATATCCGCTCCTCTTTAGATTCTTTCCCCATACAGGTCACTATAGAGTGCTAAGTTGAGTTCCCTGTGCTACACAGGAGGTTCATACCTATTTTATAAATAGTAATGTATATTCAATTCCAATCTCCCAATTTATCCCTCTCCCCCCTTTACCACTTGGTAACTATAAGTTTTTACATCTGTGACCCTATTTTTTTTGTAAGTTCATTTGTACTTTTTTTTTTAGATTCCACATGTAAGCAATATCATATAATATTTGTCTTTCTCTGATTTCACTTAGTATCATGATCTCTAGAGTCATCTATGTCACTGCAAATGGCATTATTTCATTCTTTTTATGACTGATTAATATTCCATTTTACATATGTAAAATATTCCAATTTATATTTTACATATGGATAAAATCTTTTTATCCATTTAGGAATACCTTAACCACTTCATTTTTTACACTTTTAAGCCATACACTAAAAAAAAGTATGTGATTAAAATGTTTCAATAAGTGTAAAATAAGACTGCATAAAAATGCAAAATAATTCTAAGTAATAAGAACATGTGTCATAGCCTATTTGTAGCATTTTATATTATTGTTGTTCATGTGAAAGTCTCTCAGTCGTGTCCTACTCTTTGCGACCCCATGGACTGTCCATGGAATTTTCCAGGCCAGAATATTGGAGTGGGTAGCCTTTCCCTTCTCCAGGGGTCTTCCCAACCAAGGGATTAAACGCAGGTCTCCTGCATTGAGGGGGATTCTGTTCTTCAGTTCAGTTCCGTTCAGTCACTCAGTCATGTCCGACTCTTTGCGATCCCATGAATCGCAGCACGCCAGGCCTCCCTGTCCATCACCGACTCCCGGAGTTCACTCAGACTCAGGTGCATCGAGTCAGTGATGCCATCCAGCCATCTCATCCTCTGTCGTCCCCTTCTCCTCCTGCCCCCAATCCATCCCAGCATCAGAGTCTATTCCAATGAGTCAACTCTTCGCATGAGGTGGCCAAAGTACTGGAGTTTCAGCTTTAGCATCATTCCTTCCAAAGAAATCCCAGGGCTGATCTCCTTCAGAATGGACTGGTTGGATCTCCTTGCAGTCCAAGGGACTCTCAAGAGTCTTCTCCAATACCATAGTTCAAAAGCATCAATTCTTCAGTGCTCAGCCTTCTTCACAGTCCAACTCTCACATCCATACATGATCACAGGAAAAACCATAGCCTTGACTAGATGAACCTTTGTTGGCAAAGTAATGCTTCTGCTTTTCAGTATGCATTCTAGTTT
>NW_011495051.1:11509347-11538643 GCF_000754665.1 Bison bison bison | reverse complement strand
TCACCATCTGCAGTGATTTTGGAGCCCAGAAAAATAAAGTCTGACACTGATTCCACTGTTTCCCCATCTATTTGCCATGAAGTGATGGGACCAGATGCCATGATCATAATTTTCTGAATGTTGAGCTTTAAGCCAACTTTTTCACTCTCCACTTTCACTTTCATCAAGAGGCTTTTTAGTTCCTCTTCACTTTCTGCCATAAGGGTGGTGTCATCTGCATATCAGAGGTTATTGATATGTCTCCTGGCAATCTTGATTCCAGCTTGTGCTTCTCCCAGCCCCGTGTTTCTCATGATGTTCTCTGCATATAAGTTAAATAAGCAGGGTGACAATATACAGCCTTGACATACTTCTTTTCCTATTTGGAACCAGTCTGTTGTTCCATGTCCAGTTCTAACTGTTGCTTCCTGACCTGCATACAGATTTCTCAAGAGGCAGGTCAGGTGGTTTGGTATTCCCATCTCTTTCAGAATTTTCCACAATTTATTGTGATCCACACAGTCAAAGGCTTTGGCATAGTCAATAAAGCAGAAATAGATGTTTTTCTGGAACTCTCTTGCTTTTTCAATGATCCAGTGGATGTTGGCAATTTGATCTCTGGTTCCTCTGCCTTTTATAAAACCAGCTTGAACATCAGGAAGTTTGCGGTTCACATATTGCTGAAGCCTGTCTTGGAGAATTTTGAGCATTACTTTATTAGCATGTGAGATGAGTGCAATTGTGTGGTAGTTTGAGCATTCTTTGGCATTGCCTTTCTTTGGGATTGGAATGAAAACTGACCTTTTCCAGTCCTGTGGCCACTGCTGAGTGGTGTATTAAAGGACAATGGTGCATCTTACAGTGGATGGAACTACATGTGAGGAGTTACAGTAAGTCTCCCACCTGTCCAGCTCATAAGCCATCACCAGGATCCTGTGCAAGCTATTAACAGTTGGCCGTTCCATGATGATGGCTAAAAAGAAGATGTGTGTGTACTCAGCTTTGTCCGACTCTGTGTGACCCCATGGACTGTAGCAGGCTAGGCTCCTCTGTCTGTGGAATTCTCCAGACAAGAATACTGGAGTGGTTTGCCATGTCCTCCTCCAGGGGATCTTCCCAGCTCGGGGGTCAAACCCATGTGTCTTGAGTCTCCTGCATTCTCAGGTGGGTTCTTTACCACTTTGCCACCTGGGAAGCCCAAAGGAAAGATAGCAGTTGGCATTTGAGTACTTAGTATTCATTAGATATTCTGATAAGTGGTTTGCATGTATTAATTTTAATGATAGTATCTCTATAAGATATCTTATTATCCTCCTTTTATAGATTAAGTACCTTCTCAAAGATATACTAGATCTTCAGGTTTGGATTTTCAACCTATATCTGTCTTATTTCAAAAGCCTTGAATTTAGTAACCATGCATATTGTCTCTTAGACAAGTAGAGACCAGAATCTTTTCTAACCAGGTATGTCACAGAAAATATTGTAAGAATCCAACTTACTGGAAATAAAACTTCAAATTTGGGAAAAACATTTAGGAGTTCAAGGATTTTTTTTTTTTTTTTTTGTAGTGTTTTGGTTACTGAAGTTCAGATGTGAACAGTAGCACATAACTACTAGAAGTGGAAATCTTTGTCTCACTCTTAACTCCGGGAGTTGGTGATGGACAGGGAGGCCTGGCGTGCTGTGATTCATGGGGTCGCAAAGAGTCGGACACGACTGAGTGACTGAACTGAACTGAACTGAGCACATAACTACTAGAAGTGGAAATGTTTGTCTCATTCTTAAACTTTAAGAGTTCAGTGAGCAGCAAGGTCATCACACGAACACAGCTAGTTTTGAAGATGTTCAGTCCATTCACATACCTCACTTCAGAGTCTTTTTGCCAATAATAATAACAACAACGATGACAGAAAGTCTGTATTCTATTAAAACCTCTTCTCCAATATGTGGCCAGAATTCTTAAGCTCTTAGTTTATATGTTCACATTTGATGGCTCCCTGATAAACTCAGGAACTTTGTTCTAAAACCCAGAAGAATATATATATATATATACATATGTATATATATATATAATAAAGTTTATATAATTATATATAAATAAAACTGACAGATTTATTTTGTATAAATTAATTCATATGAATAAAATAAAGGTGTACATCTAGAAAATGCAGTCTCCTTCTGCAAGAGAAAAGGATTTCTTTTCTAATAAAGCCAGAAATAGTATCAACCAAGCTATTTAATCCATCTTGGTGTAAACAAAAAGGGCTAATTGATAACCACACCCCCCAAATTTACCTGGTTCTGCTGGAATCACCCCAGAACTTGTGTCCTTGGCATGCTTAAAAAGTCTGCACTCTGGGGAAGCTGTGAGTATATCACTAATTAATCAGTTGCGAGTAGAAGGCTGAGAGTCTGTGGAAAAAGTCAGAATCGGGCCTGAACCAAGTTTCATCAGTTTCCAGTGCCTGTTTCGGGGTGCTCTGACCATTTCTGGTCTCAGGCCCAGCTGTCAAGCATCATTGCCCTCAGCTCATGTTTCACCCTGTCCTGGTAATGGCATGCCCATCTCCCCAGGTCTGCCTGTAATTGGCTGTTCATGAGAAGGAGGATGGACGAGGTGGTGAAGACCACCACTTGATGAGCACTGGCTGTGTGCCAAGTGCTGAGAGACAGAAGGTAGCATGAGTCTTCTTTGTTATCTTACCTCCCACAGATGTGATCCCAAGTCGCAGAGAGTCTGTGTTGTTGATCCAAAGTCATGTGTTAGATTTTAGGATTCATGGACTTGAGGAGGATTGGACAGTCTTGGTTCGTAGTCTACTTCAGCTTCTTGCTCTATATCCCTGTGCAAATTGCTTAATCTTTCTACTCTGTGACTTCCATATCCATGAAACTCACATTGACAGATTTGCTGAAGTTTTGTAAAGAATGTTTATGACAGTGTGTGCCAAATAACTGAGTCAGTGCCTGAAATATTCTAGTTGCTCAGTACATGTCAGCATCTCTCAAGTTCCTTTACTCCGGTGTAGTTCTGAGCAGAAACTTACCATCTTCAACTTTTAGGTATTTTTGTGCTTTGTGCCAACTGTGAGCTGATAGATGGATGCCAAGGAATATTTCCTAGAGCCCTTTTCTCAGGTTAGGATCTATAAAAGGCCCGTGGATGATAAGCTTATATCTGTTTTCCAGCCTGTTTATGTTCATTCGCTTAGTCGTGTCCAACTCTTTGCAACCCCGTGGATTGCAGCACGCCAGGCTTCCCTGTCCTTCACAGTCTTCTAGGGTTTACTCAGACTCATGTCCATCAAATCAATGTTTTGGTGAAAGTTTTCACTTTTGTCTCAGGCTCAAAGGATTTGTTAACAAAATAAGCCACTCATTATATACAAAGAAATAATACAAATATTTATCAGATAATTAAAGAAAAGAGAAATAGCACAGAGAATACAACCAAATTGGGTTTTGACCAACATCCAGACTTAATCAGCACTGGGAAGTCCTATGTCACAGCACATCTAGAGTCCCAGTTGGGAAAGGGTCCCAGTCAGCACATCTGTTCCACGGGTAAGACTTCAAGGATTGCAGTTCAGGGTTCCCACCTATAATCCCAGGACAGACACAAACTAATACAATCATCAATCTGTGACCAAATTGCAAGCCTGGTTTCCTGTTAAAGTTGTTTGTTTTGTCTTGTAAAATTTCAGTTCATTCATTCAGTTGTGTCTGACTCTATGTGACTCCATGGACTGCAGCACACCAGGCTTCCCTGTCCACCACCAACTCCCGGAATTTGTTCAAACTCATGTCCATCAAGTCTGTGATGCCATCTAACCATCTCATTCTCTGTCGTCCCCTTCTCCTCCTGCCTTCAATCTTTCCCAGCATCAGGGTCTTTTCCAATGAGTCATTTCTTCACATCAGGTGGGAAAATACTGGAGCTTCAGCTTTAGCATCAGTCCTTCCAGTGAATATTCAGGATTGATTTCCTCTAGAATTCACTGGTTTGATCTCCTTGCACTCCAAGGGACTTTCAAGAGTCTTCTCCAACACCACAGTTCAAAAGCATCATTTCTTCGGCACTCAGCCTTCGTTATGATGCAGCTCTCACATCCATACATGACTACTGAAAAAACAATACTTTTGACTATAGAGACCTTTGTCGGCAAAGTAATGTCTCTGTTTTTTAATACGCTGTCTAGGTTGATCATAGCTATTCTTCCAAGGAGCAAGCGTCTTCTAATTTCATGGCTGCAGTCACCATCTGCAGTGATTTTAGAGCCCAAGAAAATAAAATCTCTCACTGTTTCCATTGTTTCCCCATCTGTTTGCCATGAAGTGACGGGACAGGATGTCATGATCTTAATTTTCTGAATGTTGAGTTTTAAGCCAGCTTTTTCACTCTCTTCTCTCACTTTCATCAAGAGGCTCTTTAGTTCTTAGCTTTCTACCATAAGGGTTGTAAAACTTGGAATGTTGCTAAGCCTGGGGCTGGGTTGCCCAGGCCCCCTTCAGGGGCCAAACAATCACTAGATTCCTCCCCCATCATATCTGTGGTGCTGCAAGTCTTGCACTCACAGCAGGCAGTCACCCACTGTCAGGGCAGTGTCCAGGCAGGTTAGAAGCAAGGTCAGAGGCCTGTTCTGCTTTGTCTCTGAAGCCTAAACAAGATTATTTATTTAATTTCCCTAACAATCAATGACGCCATCCAACCATTTCATCCTTTGTAGTTGCCTTCTCCTCCTGCTTTTAGTCTTTGCCAGCGTCAGAGTCTTTTCTAATGAGTCGGTTCTTTGCATCAGGTGGCCAAAGTATTGGAGCTTCAGCTTAAGTATCAGTCCTTCCAATGAATATTCAGAGTTGATTCCTTTAGGATTGACTGACTGGTTTGACCTTGCTATCCAAGGGACTCGAAAGAGTCTTTTCCAGCACTACAGTTCAAAAGTATCAATTCCTCAGAAGGGCTAATCTACTACAAATGTTGGTCTTTCTTGGAGACTGTTACGGAAAGTTGCTCAGGACAGGTCCCTGTAGCAGTGTCATTTAGATCACCTAGTGAAATGATGTCTAGGCTCTGACTACTCCAGAGAGTGCCCAGAATGGAATGCAATGCATTTACCCTTTTCTAGAAATATTCCTGATAATTCTAAACAAATGGAAAGGCTGGTAAGAGAAAACTTGAATCAGTAATGTATATTGCCAGGATTGAAATGAGTCTTTCAACCTCCTAGAAACATCTAACTTGTGTAAATTAATAACCTGGCATGACTTCCTTCGACCACAAAAAGGACTAAGAAATTATGTTGTTTATCCATTGTCTTTTAAGTGCCTGATCATGGCCACGCCAGAGGGCTATTATGCAGGGCTCCTGGCAATACAACTGCAACTGTGGAAGTAAGGATTTTAAGGTCTTAAGAGTTGTGAGGATTCTTTCCTAGACCTCTTATCAGTATATTCCACAGGTGCATGCTTCCTGTGTTTGATGCAGATACTTGGACAGTCTGAACAGAATGGTGGCAAAAAGAATTCTTCCCATTTAGAATGGATAGTTTACTTGAGGGGCAGTCAGTTTTACCTTCAGCTCAAAATCCCAAATTGTAGTGATAACTGAGGTGCAACTAACATTGATCCAAGGCTTTATTGTTTGTTAGGCACCTTTAGATACTCAACTTATATTTACTTCCTTGAATATACACAGCCTGTCATCATGGCCCTTATGCAGATGAGGAAACTGGGGTGCAGAAAACACGGATAATAAGTAGAAAACCACAACTTTGCATAGAGTGATCTGACTCTGGAACTTAGCCCTGCCCTCACCATCTCTCACTGTCTCTGTTCATACCTTTAAGAGCGAACTGCCTTGTATTTGCAAATAAGTGACATTTTAAATCCTGAAATAGGATGCTGTGAAAGTGCTGCACTCAATATGCCAGCAAATTTGGAAAACTCAGCAGTGGCCACAGGACTGGAAAAGGTCAGTTTTCATTCCAATCCCAAAGAAGAGCAATGCCAAAGAATGCTCAAACTACCACACAATTGCACTCCTCTCACACACTAGCAAAGTAATGCTCAAAATTCTCCAAGCCAGCCTTCAGCATTGTGTGAACTGTGAACTTCCACATGTTCAAGCTGGATTTAGAAAAGGCAAAGGAACCAGAGATCAAATTGCCAACATCTGTTCAATCATCAAAACAAGCAAGAAAGTTCCACAAAAACATCTACTTCTGCTTTATTGACTATGCCAAAGCCTCTGACTGTGTGGATTACAACAAACTGTATAAAATTCTTCAAGAGATGGGAATAGCAGACCACCTTACCTGCCTTCTGAGAAATCTGTGTGCAGGTCAAGAAGCAATAGTTAGAACTAGACATGGAACAACAGACTGGCTCCAAATTGGGAAAGGAGTACATAAAGGCTGTATGTTGTCACACTGCTTATTTAACTTATGTGCAGAGTACATCATGTGAAATGCTGGCTGGATGAAGCACAAGCTGGAATCACGACTTCAGGGAAAAATATCAATACCTCAGCTACACAGATGACATCATCAAGGTGGCTGAAAGTGAAGAAGAACTAAAGATGAAAATGAAAGAGGAGAGTGAAAAAGTTGGGTTAAAACTCAACATTTAGAAAACTAAGATCATCGCATCAGGTCCCATTACATCATGGCAAATAGATGGGGATACAATGGAAACAGTGAGAGACTTTATTTTCTTGGGCTCTAAAATCACTGCAGATGATGACTGCAGCCATGAAATTAGAAGACACTTGCTCCTTGGAAGAAAAGCCATGACCAACCTATACAGCCTATTAAAAAGCAGACACATTACTTTGATGACAAGTGTCTGTATAGTCAAAGCCATGATTTTTCCAGTAGTCATGTATGGACATGAGAGTTGGACTATAAAGAAAGCTGAGTGCCAAAGGATTTATGCTTTTGAACTGTGGTGTTGGAGAAGTCTCTTGAGAGTCCCTTGGACTGTAAGGAGATCCAATCAGTCAATCCTAAAGGAAATCAATCCTGAATAGTCATTGGAAGGACTGATGCTGAAGGTGAAACTCCAGTACTTTGGCCACCTGATGTGAAGAGCTGACTGACTGGAAAAGACCTTGATGCTGAGAAAGACTGAAGGAAGGAGGAGAAGCCGACAACAGAGGATGAGACTAAACTGAACTCATATGATTACTTTGCGCTTACAAGAATGCAGTAGCTTCTCAATAAAATAGAAAAGCAATGACTTGATGTGGTACCAATAAAAAATAATTCTACACCACAGTTACTGTACAGATGTTGGTCTTTGGGAGGAAAATCTAAACCTCCTTTTTTCAGATGATCCTCTAGTTTGCTGCTTCTTTTTATATAATGCCAATGTTGGTAAAGAATTGCCAGTGCCAATGCAGGAGACCTGGATTCTGTCTTTGGGTTGGGAAGATCCCCTGGAGAAGGGAACACTCACCCACTCCAGTATTCTGGCCTGGAGAATTCCATGGATGGCGTAGTCTGTAGTCTGTGGGGTCTCAAAGAGTCGCACACAAGTGAGTGACTTTCATTTGTTAACTCACTGATTTTCATTTTGCTGTAAAACAGTTTCATCAACACAACACAGTACTCATAATTTGGATACCTTTTGAAAAAGCAATTGGAAAGTAAATGGGCCCTTCCTAACTATTCAGTATTTCAATGACTTGTGATTGTGGAAATGGATTATTTACTGTACCCAGAAATTGTTGTTGTTTAGTTGCTGAGTCATGTCTGAGTGTTTGCGACCCCATGAACTGTTTTGTGGTCCACTGGAGAAGGGAATGGCAAACCACTTTAGTATTCTTGCCTTGAGAATCCCATGAACAGTATGAAAAGGCAAAATGATAGGATACTGAAAAAGGAACTCCCCAGGTCAGTAGGTGCCCAATATGCTACTGGAGATCAGTGGAGAAATAACTCCAGAAAGAATGAAGGGTTGGAACCAAAGCAAAAACAATACCCAGTTGTGGATGTGACTGGTGATAGAAGCAAGGTCCGATACTGTAAAGAGCAGTATTGCATAGGAACCTGGAATGTCAGGTCCATGAATCAAGACAAATTGTAAGTGGTCAAACAAGAGATGGCAAGAGTGAATGTCGACATTCTAGGAATCAGCAAACTAAAATGGACTGGAATGGGTGAATTTAACTCAGATGACCATGAGCTGTAGCCCACCAGAATTCTCTGTCCATAGGAATTTCCCAGGCAAGAATACTAGCGTGAGTTGCTATTTCCTTCTCCAGGGGATCTTCCCTACCTGGGAATTGAACCCACATCTCCTGCATTCGCAGGTGGATACTTTACTGTTGAGCCACCAAGGAAGTCCTCAATATTTTATCAGTTAATATATTAAGTTTAGGGCTTGAACCCAAGTTGGATAGTAAAGCTTTGGCTTTGGCAATGTGATTTTGCATGTTAAGGTGACACTATAAGAAGGAATTATTTTTATTTTTTTTATAAAAAAAAATAAAAGACGCCTACTAAAAAAAATAAAAAAATTAAAAAAAAAGAAGAAGGAATTAGTAGGAGATGACAACACCTTTCAGCACAGGCAACCTGATCACCTTTGGGGATACAGAGAGAAATCAGTCCCTGTCTTGAAGCTTTCAGTCCACTCGAGGAGGTGGAGGAGCACCACCAGGAGAGCATTGCAGGGAAAAGGATCACAGTGTTCAACCTGGTGCGGTGTTGTTTCCCCTGGGATCTCCATCATCATGGGATTCAGGGTGGAAAAAACAAGTCCAGATCAAAATGCCTGATCTTTTTATCTTCTCCTCCTTTTCTAACAGTGTCTGAAAAGAGGAAATAACAATGCAGTTCTTGCTCCAAAGGCCTTTGGTTCCAGTAAAATTCTGAACCTAGCATTTCATCTTCTGTTCTTTTCGTTGGAAGCACACGGGGACCACTTGTATCTACGATGCTGCGTGGACCTTTCCTTTGTAGAAGTTGCTCTCAGTAGAGGGTGGCATCTGATTCCTTCATCGGGGTGCCTGACGTAATATCCTGAAGCTGTATCCTCCCTGGTGTAAGAAGACCTGGAGTTGAGTGCATTGCCCCTCCACTGCCCTTATCTTCCCCACTCAGTTCCTCAGTCACTCCATAGTTCAAGGAAGAAAGAATGTGATCATTCATTTAAGAAAATCTAGTTTAAAAGCCCCAATTCCACCCTCACCACTGTGTGAAGTTGGGCAAATCCTTGGTCACTATAGGCCTCAGTGATGTCACTATAAACTGGAACATCAGACACCACTCACATGTTTGCACTCGAGAGTGAATGAGGTTTCTCCAAACACTTGGCTCATAGAAATCACCCAGGATTAAGTTCTTTCCTCCTCCTTCTTTTACTTACTAAAGCTAAAACCCTGTTTCTTGCCATCGACATACCTGTAGGACCATTTTGATTTATCTTCTGTTAGATTTCAGAAGGCCAGGGCCTTGTATGTATAGGAAAGAAACTTAATAATCACACATTACAAAAAATAGAAATTTCCATCACAGGAAAAATACTTTCCAAATATAGAATTTTGTGTAAAAGCTAAGAACTTTTATCAGTATAGTAAACCTTTTTGAGATAAGGAATATGATCTAATCTAGTCTTTCCTTTTGCTGTGGCACATAAAAAAAATTGTAGGAAACACTAGTTTTATTTTGATTTATTATCAAATGGCATTATATGTGGTTGATTTGGATGTTGGACCAGCTCATCCCTTCCAAATTCTATAAAAAAGAAAAAAGGAACAAGAGGATGAAGGAAAAAAAAAAACATATTCCTCCTTTCTAATGATAAGATAAAAATGCTATCGTTCTCTGTGGTTTTTGTGACACTACCTGCAGATGACAAGCTAGCACCTTTGGAAACTTGCCAAAGATACTCTTTGGCTTTTTTTTTTTTTTTAAACTTTACAATATTGTATTGGTTTTGCCAAATATTGAAATGAATCCGCCACAGGTATACGTGTGTTCCTAAAACACTGAGAACCAGAAAGCTTTTTCTTTGTTGTTGTTTTTTTTTTCTTTTTGATCATAAGAACATCAACATGCTCACCTTCCCAAATCTTTGTACATCTGCGTTGCATACTACATGGGAAGTTACACTTACATCTTAGAAGTGTAACATTTATAATCATATCTTGGCCTGCCTTAAAGCAATAATTAATCTCTCTTTCTCCTCTTTTAAATCTTTGGGAGTTTTCCTGTTTCTTGACTTTAAGATCTAGCAACATCTTTCCTATAGAGTTTTGTTAAATTAAAAAAAAAAAAAAAGAGTTGAATTTCCCAGCCATTCTTTGTTGTTTCTTCCCTTATTAGAAATTGTATGTATGTGTGTGCTGTTGCATATTTATGACCAGGTATATCATTCTAGTGTCCCAATGCCATATAGACTTCTGCATAACATGCTCCCCCATTTTCTTTAAAATTCTCTATTATCATTTTCCCATATGATACATTCACATTTTTAGGGATGGATTTGGTCCATCATTTCTTTTTGCCTCCCTAGAACTTTTCAAAACTGGACCCTTAAAAACATTGTATGATGATTTTACTGAACCTCTTCTATAAACTCGTATACCTGCTAGGTAAGAAGTCCTTTGTGCTTTCCTGAGATGTCATAGACCATTAGGCTTGCAGTGCATGTACCTTAGAAATCTGGGAAGGTGCCTGGACAGAAGAAAAGTAGCTGACTCTCAAATTTACTTTGCTGTTTTAAGCATTATTAGATATTTGGGATACACAGTGAATATTCTAGGTGGATCATTTGAAACACGCTTTAACATCTATAATCTGGGAATGGATATTTCCATGTGGCCACTCACATTACACCAAATTCTGGGTATTAAATGATTAGTCTAATTGTTCCTGTCAGCTTTTCCACTGTTCTACTTTGAATCAGGAAAAAGTTTCACTCTTTTGTAGATGAATTCAGATTAGATTTATTCCAAGTAGAGCAAAATTGGGTTCCTATATTAGAAGATGACTTCAGCTCCCCTTTCACTCTGGTGGGAGCTCTGATTTACATAGCTCATTTCCTCCCATTGTAAAATCTGTTTACATGACATTTTGTTTTGTTTTGATTTAATGTGGTTTTTCCTTGTAAGTGTTCTAGAGAGGACAATCTCTCATTTAGGTAGCAAATGATGACTTTTTTTTTTCTCCAGTCTTTCTTGCAAATAAATCCCAAGAGAGTGAGAAATAACATAAGCACGCACAAAAAGTTTCCAGTAATATTTAACAGTACTGAAGACCTTTGAGATTTTGTCTCTGGTGGACAGAGCTAAGAAGAAAGGGGTAACCAGACAAAAAAGGCTGGAAAATCCTGATGATATTCATATATCAGAAAGCCTATCACAAGGAAAAAACAAACAAACAAACAAAAAAACTCTGGGTCAAGCGTGGAAAAATTGAAATTTTTGTATGGGAGACTAGAGTTCTGAATGTCTAAGATCTCAGCCTCCCAAATTCACACTTGAATGGTAGGTAGTTGTCAAAGTTTACCTTAGGGTAGCTAACGTGTTTAAGTAGTGAAAAGCTGGGGAGATTTTTAATGCTCATGCTCTATCATCATTATCATCAATATTAATTTAATGTTTCTCCAAGGATCACACAGAATACTGCTCTTGCTATAGAAGTGCCTAATACTCTTAGGGACTAAACATTTTCTATCAGACACTTATAGTTTTGTGGGAACATGATAAGATTGTGTAGCAGTTGACTTTAGTAGATAATTTTATAAGATTATGCCTTGATTCTACTGCATGTATTTAGATGTATTGCAAGTATTGTAAAGGTGATATGCATATATATGTATATTTATAGTACTATACATATATATATGTTGTCCCATATATCTATATCAACAAATATGTGTATATATATATATATATATATTTCACATAAAATATGCCAAAATTTTCAACCACATGTGTGGATCAAAGACTTTTTGCCATTTCTAATATCAACCAAAACCATAAATCTATTAGCTTCTTAGATCAAAAGTATTCATTTGACCAATAACCTTAAAACCCATATAATATTCTACATGCCTGGAGCCAGTTTTATACTTAGCCCTCAATAAGGTTACCTTTATAACTTCCTAGAAAAATAACTTTTCTTAGGACAGTTGGGATGATAAAACTCAAGCAGCAGAGAATCTTAAATTGTCACTGAGCTCCATCAAAGCTTATTTGCCCTGCATCTTGCCCTCGTTAACATCCTGTACTTTACTAGATCTCAGCACTCGCCATGTTCCATTATTGTGACTTTTTCTTCCCCTTCTCTCTCCAAATCCACATATTAATCTCCTTAGCTGTTACACGCTCCCAGTCCTAGCAGGGTTCCTGACTCATACAGAGCTCAATCAGTATTTACGGAGTGAACCCTAGGTGAAAATAGCATCATAAGGTCCTTCCACTGCTACCAGGGATATTCTTTTGGACTTGGCCCCCGAACTCAAGGTATCTTATGACAGATTACATTAAGAGGGAGTGACTAAATGGCCTTTAGCCCCAGCTGCCACGTATAGAAAGCCAGACCATTTGAATTTTGCTCTAGTTTTAGTTTCTTGCGTGGTTTCTGTCATTTCCCATCTACCCATTCATCCATTTTAAAGAATGATGTTTATGTTACTTTGCCTGTTATGGTGTAGATTTGTTGATGAATGTGTGACTGCCTTCTTGAAGTTTTTATGATGCATTCTCTCTTAAATCTATGCCCCATTCTGGTGTATTTAAGTATCACCTTAGTTCAGGCTTCTGTAGCAGAAAACCGTGGACTAGATGTGTGTCTGTTGCTCAGCTGTGTCTGACTGTTTGTGACCCCATGGACCGTAGACAGCCAGGCCCCTCTGTCCATGGGGTTTTCCAGGCAAGAACACTGGAGTGGGTTGCTGTTTTCTTCTCCAGACCATGGACTAGATGACCTACAAAAAAGAAATTTATTTCTCACGGTTTTGGAGGCTAAGTTCCAGATGGAGGTGCTGGCAGGTTTGGTGTGTGGGGAGGGCTCGCTTCCTGGCTCACAGATGACCATCTTCTCGGTGGTCATGGCTGATGGGACAAGGGGTCTTCCTGGGTCTCTCTCTTAAACTACTAATCCCACTCATGAGGGCTCTTCTCTCATGACCTAGTTACTCTCAAAGGCCGAAATTCCTCAAACTCTGATGGTTAGGATTTCAACATATGGGGAGAGGAGAATAAAAAAAATTCAGTCTGTTGAAAATATTCAGGTGTGGATTCTCTTCCCCAGATACCCTTACAACCAGGCTCTGATTTGAGCCCCCACTTCCTCCTACTTCTGATTCTTTTCAGTCTCCCACTCAGTCCCTGTGAAAGGATCCTCATAGAGCAACTGGACATACACTGAACATCTGTAGATATAAGGGCACATGAAACTACTAGAAGGTAAAGACCAATGAGGGAGCAGAGATGGAATTTACGGATGATGCTGAAAATGATAGCAACACGTGCTGGTCAAACCCAAGCTTGGGCAGAGACGTAGCTCGGGTAGCTGTGGGTGTCCCTACTTGGGAAGGTGAGATTTAGCAGTCCATCTGCAGACATGTTAGTAGGCAGTACAGTCTTATATTTACTACATTTCCCCGAAATATTGAGTTCTTTATCGTAAAGACTGCTTTGCCTGCATTGCAGGCAGCTTCTTTACTGTCTCACACAAGGGAAACCTGTCTAAAGAAGTAATAACCATAAAGAACAAAATGTGTGCATTGTACAAAGTGATTATTTAAAATTCACTGAATACTGTGTATAATAAACTGGTAAGTTGTCAAAACAGATTAGAAACCCTTTCTCCAAAGGACAAAATGACTAATATACATATTAAGAATTTGTCAAAGTATTGTTATATGTGATTAGTATGGTTAGCTCTTTAAACTGTGCAAAATAATTTGGTAAAACTACATATTTCACCAAGATGACTTTTGCAGAAAATGGTGGTAAAAATGCTTTGAAAACTCTGGCTAACTTACCTATACAGTAATTATCTAACTTTTATTCTGCTTTGAAAATACTTACGAGCAAAAGATATTTCAGTGCTAACATTTTAAATTATTGAAGCTTATAGTAAGAGAACGTTTTCTGCATCTAGCACATGTTATTTAGCAAACATCTGTCAGGATAGATTCCTGCCATTAGATACAAATTAGTTTTCAAAAATAATAGTTAGCTTTTAAGTCTCAGGTAAATCAAAGAGTGAAAGCAACTAATAAGCTCTTAGCGAGGATGTTATTGTGAGGAGGGGCATCTGTTTAACCTTGAATGCCAGCAGTAGGATCAACCCAGTAGCTATAAAAAAGCAGCCCTGGGAATTTTTGAAAGGGTTCCATTTTCCCTGTTGAGAAACATATGGAAATTATGCACCCTTGCTCAAAGTGAAATTGGTAAATTGGAATTACTGTAATAAACAGCTCATCTTTGAATGTGTCAGTGGTGAATACACGATTCACACACATAATTTGCCCATCGTGTATTCTTTTACCCTCTTTCTTTCTCCTCCTCTATTCAGATTCGCTTCTCTTTATCAGCAAAGGAAGGTTTGCCAAAAATTTGCGAATGCATTCTTCTATTCTTTTGGCTGCTTAGATGAGGATGACCAATGTCTTGGGGGAAAATGGAGTTGGGGAAATTGATGTGTTTAAACAGTGACAATCAGGTACCATACCTTATTGTCCATTGTACAGGCAATGACACCCCACTCCAGTACTCCTGCTTGGAGACTCCCATGGACGGAGGAGCCTGGTAGGCTGCAGTCCATGGGGTTGCTTGAGAGTCAGGCACGACTGAGCAACTTCACTTTCACTTTTTCTTTCACGCATTGGAGAAGGAAATGGCAACCCACTCCAGTGTTCTTGCCTGGAGAATCCCAGGGACGGGGAGCCTGGTGGGCTGCCGTCTATGGGGTTGCACAGAGTCGGACACGACTGAAGTGACTTAGCAGCAGCAGCAGCAGCACCCTTGTTAAACAAGTGGGATGCCTCGTTGTTCAGAAATACACTACCTCAGGGATTATCCTTGTGACTCCCTCACTGGCCACTCTAGTGGAGGCTCCTTAATAATGCAGTCATCACCCTTGTGTCTCAGTGTTTTCTGGGCCTGTCTTTGTCTTTAAAAGAACAACATCAATGCCTCTGTCTCATGGGGGGGAAAAATCTTGGCTGTTTAGGTCTTGTCTGCTGGGACTTTGATCCAGCCATCAGTTCCTGTGGATCAGTTCCCTGTCCTGCCCTACTGTCTGTGCGGTGGGGTGTCTCCGTTTCACTGTACTTCTGTTTTTAGTATATTCCTGCCTGGACCCATTCCTGTGCCTTCATGTCCCACCCTTGTCTTGATCTATTGTCTGTTCTAATCTTAGCACTTTTGAGTGTATTTCTCCCCTTTCTCCTCACCCCTAATCTGCTACTGCTTACCCTGTAGTATAATATATAATTACCTGTGATGGAGCTGCCAAGAATATGTTTGTTTTTTTATGGCGTTTATCAGTATAGTTGAAATAAAAGGTATTATTAAATCAGAAGTTATACCTCTGACCTGTAAGTGTACACCTTGATTTTGACAACATTGTGATTGAAGAAGCAGCCTGACTTCAGGAAAGTTACTAGTGAAGTATAAAATCCTTAGATTTGAAGAAATGTGGTAATGCAGGCCCTTTTATTAATATTTTTAAATGAGAGCTCTAGAGAATCCAGAAATTAGGAAAAATTAAGACTTGGAAGGGGAGGTATATTAGAGATAAGATCTGGAACCTGGCTAGCCCAGAATCATTTTGATTAAATTATCTAATAATAAAAAGCTCATTTGTTTTTCAGGATAAGTATTACTAGGAGCAAAATTTAGCTTGTTTTCAGTTTCTTGGATTATACCAACTATGCTTTTGTTTAATAACAGAGAGGTGGTTCAGACATTTGTTCATAGACTGACTTCAATCCAGGGCTGTTTCTCCTCAAAAGGAACAACTTTTAGAAAGAAAACAGATCCAAGAAAGAGACTATTTCAGAGAAGGCAATGGCACCCCACTCCAGTACTCTTGCCTGGAAAATCCCATGGATGGAGGAGCCTGGTGGGCTGCAGTCCACGGGGTTGCCAGGAGTCAGACACGACGGACCGACTTCACTTTCACTTTTCACTTTCATGCATTGGAGAAGGAAATGGAAACCCACTCCAGTGTTCTTGCCTGGAGAATCCCAGGGACGGGGGAGCCTGGTGAGCTGCCGTCTATGGGGTCACATAGAGTTGGACACCACTGAAGCGACTTAGCAGCAGCAGCAGCATGTTGGCCTAAAGTGAATATTATTTGTTTAACTTACAGTATTTCTTTTATTTTTGTCTCATCCCAATCCTCACATATGTACTTTACTCTCTGGGCTTTTCATAGAGCATGCATAGAACAAAGATTGCCCATTGAGGGCAAAAATAATCTGAGATTTAAAAAAATCTCTCAGGCTAACAGATTTTTAGCTTGTATCCAAATGACTAAAGATAAGAAAGGTATAACGTTTCCATTCTGAGCTAAAATCTCATACTGCAGCTGAGCGGTAACGTGTTCCCACCACAAGCTACCCGCTTGTTTGTTTTGTGTCTTTTGAACGGTAGCTCTCATTTATCTCTGTGTCCAGCAGGCTGACATGACAGCTCTGAGTTAGCCTCATAAGGGCCACTTGCTGCAGTGGCTTTCACGTCACTCCACACCATATCAGAGTCAGACCGGCAGTAAAATTACTCACGGCGAGGGAGTCCTCTCTTTGTTCATGTTTTCCGCTGTTGTACTTGCTGTCATCTTTGTGACTGCTTCCTTCTCGGGGCAGTGAACCAGCTAACAACAGCATCCACACTGTATCTGTTTTGAAGGTGAGAGGCTTGCCTTGCTTGCATGGATAGAAGTGGGGTTTATCCATGACAACTGACAACCGAATTGTCACCTTCCCTTCAGGTGGTTTCCTAATTATAATTTGTTCTGTGCAGTGTCAGGGAACCCAAGAATAGAAAAACAGAATCTCTTTGTTGCAAAGTGAACAAGATCAGGACAGCCTGGGAGCCAAGGAAAGTGAGACTGGAAATAGCTCCAAGATGCTGGCTGGTTGTGAAGATACGCTACTTGGGAAGGCTACTCAGGTGGCTCAGATTACCTGAACTTGACTGATGATGGGCTCCGTGATTTCTGTCTCAAAATAGGTTGGTGCTCTGGTAGTTTGTTAAGATTTGAGATTGCCTTTTTGAAAGTGCCATCTATTACTATAACTTTGCACTCAAACTCCCACTTTTAAATAGTCAGTAGAGGTCAAATGTGCAACACTCAGAGAGCAGTGAATTCAAAATAACCCTGGACATGTCCACCGCCAGGCTCTAGACAGCATAGGTTGAGTCACATAGGAAGTGTGACTGTCAGCTTTGATGGAGTCATGATTTGGTGGTTGAAAGAATGATCAGGCTTATAAATGCCTGAGTATCTTGTTTTCCAGTTCTTGTTTCATTTATAACTTTTCAGTGTTTCCAGGACCATGTGAGATTTGGAGGGTAAGTTAGTTAATTTCTGTTTACAGCATGGGGAACTTGAAAGGATACTTAGTTTACAAAATATTAAACCTCCCAAGATAAAAGTTATTGTCTTTTTAAGAAACTGTTTGAGTTACTCTCCTCCTTCTCTCTCTTTTTGTCCCTCTTCCATGTCTCTTTTTCTCAGTCTTTCTGTTTCTTTATCCATTATTAAGCTCTCCATTTTCCACTCTCTCTCTCCCCCTCTATGACTTTCCCCTATTTTTTCTCATGGTCATAGAATTTGTAGTTTGTTTTTTTAATGCATTTGGATACCTTGACTCTGAGATATTGGAAGCAAGTTGCACATAAGCCTCTTCTAACAGATTGAGTAAGTCTCAGTTATCTAAACCTTTTTCTTCAGAACAGTCATGCAAAGGTAGGCAGTGGGCAGAGCTGCAGGCTGCTCCAGACTGACCTGGTGCTTGTCTTCAAAGAGTTCACTTGTGGAATTATCTGGAATTCTGGTGTTCTACTGGGAAGGTCGAAGAAGATATTTAGAGAGAGACTCTCCGTTTTGTATTTAGAGACATCTTTCATATATTTTTGCATTGTCATAGCTCTCTGTCCCCTAAAGAAAGATCATAGCTCTTGGTATCCCTCATACTGTCCACACAATGGCTCCAGTGAAGTGTTCAGTGATGAGAGCTGATCAGAGAGAGGATCAAACCAGTCACTGTGGCTGGATTCACCCTCACAGCTCCGTTGGTAAAGAATCTGCCTGCAGTTCAGGAGACCAGGGTTCGATCCCTGGGTTGGGAAGATCCCCTGGAGAGGCAAATGGCAACCCACTCCAGTATCCTTGCCTGGAAAATCTCATGGACAGAAGAGCCTGGTGGGCTGCAGTCCATGGGGTTGCAAAGAGTCGGGCACGACTGAGTGACTAACACTTACTTACTTACTTACTTACTTACAGAGAAAATGGATTAGAGCTTCCAGGTCAAACAACAATGCTGTATCATCTCACACAAATTAGAGCTAATGTTTCCACATTTTTTATACTGCCAACTGCTAAATTCAAGATGATTGCTTCCTATTTCACCTTTTAAAATTTTTATTTTATACTGGAATATGTAGATTTACAGTGTTGGGTTAGTTTCAGGTATATAGCAAACTCTGTTTATATACATATATTCATTCATTATCAGATTCTTTCCCCGTGTGCGTTATTACAGAATATTGAGTAGAGTTCCCTGTGCTTTACAATAGGTCCATGTTGGTTATCTGTTTTATATGGAATAGTGTATATATGTTAATTTCAGACTCCTAATTTACTACCTCACCTTCCCTCTATGGTAACCATAAGCTTGTTTTCTATATCTGGGAGTCTGCCTCTGTTTTGTATATAAGTTCATTTGTATCTTATTTTTTTAGATTTCACATATTGATACAAGGGATATCATATTTGTCTTTCTGTCTGACCACTCAGTATGGTAATCTCTAGGTCCAACCATATTGCTGGAAAGGGCATTATTATTTCCTTCTTTCCTATGGCTGAATAATATTCCATTTTATGTATTTATTTCTGTGTGTGTGTGTACATACACTGTATATTCTTCACCCATTCATCTGTTGATGGATATTTAGGTTGCCTCTATGTCTTCGCTATTGTTAATAATTCTGCAGAGAACATTGGGGTGCATGTTTCAAGATACAGTTTTATCTGGATATTTTATCCCCAGGAGTGGGGTTACTGAATCATGTGATAGCTCTGTTTTTAGTTTTTAACCAACTCCGTACTGTTCTCCATAGTGACTGTAGCAATTTACATTCCCACCAACACTGTAGGAGTGTTCCCTTCCCTCCACATCCTCTTCAGCATACATTGTAGCCTTTTTAATGGTGATCATTCTGACCGGTGTGACATGATACCTTATTGTGGTTTGACTTTCATTTCTCTAGTACTTGGTGATGTTGAGCTTCTTTGCATATGATTTTTGGCCATCTGTATGTCTTCTTTGGAGAAATGTCTAATTAGATCTTCTGCCCATTTTTGATTGGCTTGTTTCTTTTTTTGATACTGAGCTACATGAGCTGTTTGTATATTTTGGAGATTAATCCCTTGTCAGTCACATTGTTTTTAAATATTTTCTCCCATTCTGTGGGTTGTCATTTCATTTTGTTCATGGCTTCCTTCCACTATTAATGTTCTTTAGAAAAGCTTTTAGTTAAAATATTCCTCAGAGTGTAAGTGGGTTTTTAGGTTTATTTTCTTATACTAACTAGGAAGATGTAAACTGTGAATTACGTAATAGTAAACTAGAAAGGTAGTAAATATTACATGACAGACACAGGTACACATACACCTACACATGCTGCTGCTGCTGCTGCTAAGTCGCTTCAGTCGTGTCCGACCCTGTGCGACCCCAGAGACGGCAGCCCACCAGGCTCCCCCGTCCCTGGGACTCTCCAGGCAAGAACACTGGAGTGGGTTGCCATTTCCTTCTCCAGTGCATGACAGTGAAAAGTGAAAGTGAAGTTGCTCAGTCCTGCCCGACTCTTAGCGACCCCATGCACTATAGCCACCAGGCTCCTCCATCCATGTATTTTCCAGGCAGGAGTACTGGAGTGGGGTGCCATTGCCTTCTCCGACATACACATGGGATATGTACAAATATTTCAAAACCTAAGAGCGACTAGTGTGGAATTTTCTCATGTTTGTTTTATTTAGAATATTATTTGCCAAACTCCAGTGGTCAGTTTTCAGATTTGGAAAGTTTTAGGTGAATTATCTGTCAGAAGCAGAGAAGTCAGCATTCCTTAATATGCTTATTGATTTTACTGTGGCAGTAGATTAAGATCAGAATGAAAAGTGAACCCTTTTCTCTGAGGTATAATAGAGCCAGCCTGGGTAAATAGGATTCTTTTAAGTAGGAAGCACATACAGTGCAATATTAGACAGATAAAGTTAAAAGATGGCTAAGGGAAGACTAGAAAAGTTCAAAATTAAATAAATGTATGTGATCCTTTGCTTAAAAAATCTGGCAGATATAAAACAAGATGACAAGTATTGAATAGAAATTAGAAAAAAATCTCTACCTGCCATCATAGTTCTTTAATTTTGAAAAAGTTACTTAACAGTTATTGATCTTGAGACCATTTAAGATTTGTGACTTAAAACAAAAGTACATCCATTCCCTGTAAGAAATGAGATATGTCTTTATAGCTTTGATATTTTAGCAGGAAAATTATATTTTATTTCTATTTTATTTTCTGTGCCTTAATGAAAACATGAGTCTGACTGCTGGAAACCAGATACCTAACACCCATAGGCATAGGGTACCTAACATAGGTACCTAACACCTTGTAGCTCATTGCTACAGGATGTATGGCATGATCATAATGATAACCAGATATCATGGATCTTTTATTTGGGATTATGTTTTATAGCTTTAAGTGTTTTCCTGCCACTGGTAGTGAAGAAATCAAGAGTTGAAGCTTAATTTCTCAAAGTGGTGAAGGTTAAGGGAGCTATCTTTCCAATCCATAGAGGGACATTATTGCTGGAAAGAACCAGAAACTTGACTGAATTATCACCAAGTTGTGATAAGTTGAAGTTTGAAAAAACAAATATATATAAAATTAAACTTCCCATATCATAAAATTTTTTAAAACAGTCTCAGGTGGTAGAAGCTTGAACACTTTTATTAATGTCATGGATGTTCATAACAGAAGAAATGGGGAGTTATAAATAAAGGTCATGCCATTCAGTTCAGTTCAGTCACTCAGTTGTGTCCGACTCTTTGTGACCCCGTGGACTGTAGCATGCCAGGCTTCCTTGTCCATCACCAACTCCCGGAGCCTGCTCAAACTCATGTCCTTTGAGCCGGTCATGCCATTAGATGCACACAGATTTAGTGCCTGGAAAGTTTTGATGTGAATAGGAGTACTGCATGGGGGTAATTTGTAAGCTAATCCTAGTGGTAGGGCTGCCATCAGTATTTATCACCTGCGGTCGATATATGGTGAGTACCCTATTAGGGAATTATTGACTGTTGATTGTTTTCTTTGCCTTGTAAATAATTGTTTAAAGATTGATTTAATCATATCTAAATTGTCAGCTGTATCTACTTAATAGTTCCTGCCCTAGAGCCACACATGGCCAACTCATCCATCCTTCAGGATTGTGGCAAGTGATAGTCACTCTCTTCCTATTAATTCTACTTCCTTAGGGATAAACCTCAGTTTTATTTGGGAAGACAGTGTACACAGATAAATGACTACATTTTTTTTCAAAAATATTTTCCAGCAATTAGGTTTACCATGAAACTATTTTGGACACTGGTGTACAGATGGAAGTGTTGTGTGCAAAGCTTGGAAGTTGCCATTGAAGGACTTTACCCAATTGCAAAAGGTGCCCTTTTGTCTTTGTTCATATATCCCATCTTGCTGTCAGGAATGAGTCTATGGCTGCTGGAGCTTTGACAGTGTTCAGGACCCTAAGTGGCCTTGAGTATGGCAATAACTTGATATGATGCTGGAACAGAGAAGTATAAAGAGCTTGAGTCCCTGGAAACCATGGGACTTTCAGGCCAGCTCTGGACCTTTACCTGTCAACTTCATGTGAGAGAAATAAATGTTGAACAACTGTTATGTGGGATTTTCTATTTTTACACTCAAATTGATTTCTAATTCTTATTGCTTAAAAATCAAAATGTCACACTAACTCTGAAATATAACACAGAGAGGGACTGAACACTTGAAACAGTAGAAAATTTTAGAAGATCACTATAGGACCTAGTCAAACAAAGATTTTAGTCCTTTCCCGGTCACTGTATGACAGTGTGTGTTTTGATAAATTACTGTCCCTCTCTGAGTATCATTTCCTTCTGTAAAAGTAGAGATCTGAATCCATTAGCACTAACATTGTATCCTTGACCATTTGAGAAGCATTGTCCTTGCAACCTGACTTCTAAAGAAAAGGTCAGGAAGAGGACAAAATGCTGAAGTCTAGCCAAAGCTTGCCTCTACTGGGAATCCATGCAGTGTGGAGGGGATTAACAGTTCCATCTCTCTTTCCAGAAGCAGCTGCATTAACTAACATCCACCTAGTAGAGCTCCATTGATGACATTCTCTTTCTCATCCTCAGTCTCCACAGGCAGCAGTCAACCTCAAATTACATGTAAAAATATGCAATCATGGTAATTAGAAGATGATATGGTAGCAGGTAATGAGATAGCAGAAGCTACAGGATATAGGGAAGGATTCTTAAAAATGGTAAATTCTGGAACAAATACATATTTCTGACAATGTGCTGTGAAGAGAACCTACCAGGCTACCACACCCTGAACAATATCTTGAGAATTTTACAGTAAGTACTTTGTCACATACATATTTAACTGAGAAACAGTCTCCTGATTCTAAAAGCTGCAGCTAAAATAGGGGTGGGTGAAATAATTTTATTTCTAGAGGGAGGTGTTTGGGCCAATGAAAGACGTGAGAACAGCAACCATTACAAGCCCACTGGCTTGCTGTTTGCATTCTGTTTAATATAAATTCAAATATTTAACAGCAGTTACATCAAGTTCTATTAATCCTAGATGAACGTCACAATATTTTGGATGTCTGGTTAAAGCATAACCATTCCAAACCTTTACTGTTTGTTTTCCCTTATATCTTCTTTGTCCATCCAGAGACTAGGAAGATGGGCTGAGAGAAAATAGACAAATGTTCAGCTTTGTTTCTTCCACCATTCCCTGTGATCTGCAGGCACTGGAGTTCCTTATGAACAAAATCAGCAGATTCCTTATTGCCCCTAAAGCAGGGAATAGCCTGCTTCTGATACCAAATGAACCATGTGAACCTTTCATCCCAGAGACCTCATTGAAGAATCACTGACATTTTCCCTGATTGTATCCATGTTAAGAGATGCAGGTATTTGAGTGAAGGCGCCCCTTAATTATTACCGTGGAGGTATTTGGGACTTAGTAATAACTCTTGGAATTTCTGTTTATGTGTCACCTAACTGTTCTCCCGAGAGTGCTGTCACTGATGTTACAAAGATGTTTCATGTTTTCTTAGCCTATAAGAATAATTACTGTAATAAGAGAAGATACAAAATAAATTTAAGTAGACATTAAGTTTACTTTATCATCTTATCTTATCCTTTTCTATAAATAAAGTGGAATTACGGATTCTACCATCAAGCCATACAAGTTTCTCTATTTTCTTAAGAAGAAGCCTGCCCTTCATTACTCTCTACATTTGTCTTTATCCTATCCAGAGTAGGCTTTTCTTTGCTTCTTTGCTGGGGAAAACCGCCTTCTGTCCTCCACTTAGCTTCAACATCTCTTGGTCACGTCTTCTCCAAAATTCCAGTTTCTTAGGGTTGTTCTCACCTTAGTGACTCTTCAGTATTTGATTTAGACCAGTTTCCCCCACCAAAGTGGTTTCTGGGGAACAAGACTAATCTAATGATTCTGTGGAACAAAAGGATGGTAGACCAAATATAAAAGTCACGCATTATATTCCATCACATGTGAGTAACAATGTGTGAATGCATTCAGGGAATTCTTTATGCATTCTTCAAAAAAAAAATTCTTGCATGCTGCAAGTATGTCAAATTCAAGTTAATTTTTGTGTCTCTTGCCATGAGACACAATTATTAATTTGCCAAATATTCACTTATCTATCTTCTTTCCTGTGAAGAGAATCCAGACTTTCCCCGTAGAAAGAGGAAACCCATCCTCAGGGGATGAATCATAAGTCAGTCATGGCTATCATCGCTTAGAGGAGGGATGATAATATGATGAAGTTTCAGCCAATGAGTTCTGAGGAAAAGATCATGAGGAGAGGAACATTCCAAAATAAAATCTCCTTGGTCAGAAATCAGATAGATAAAAGCGAAAGGCTTTGTCTACCAGAGCTCTCCCTTCCTTCTCTATTGTTGTTCTTATTAATTGGTGGGGGCGGGGTTGCTGCACTGGGTCTCTGTTGCTGCCTCTGGGCTTCCTCTAGTTGTGGTGAGCAGGGCTACTCTTCACTGTGGTGCACAGGCTTCTCACTGTGGCAGCTTCTCTCACTGCAGAGCATAGGCTCTAGAACGTGTGGGCTTCAGTAGTTGCAGCGTGGGGCTCAGTTGCTCCTTGGCATGTGGCATCTTCCCAGACTAGGGATCGAACCCACGTCCTGTGCATTGTTAGGTGGACTTCTAACCGCTAGGCCACCAGAGAAGTCCTACCTCCCTTCCTTATCTTAATGTCATGTGGAGTGTGATGCCTAAAGCATCAGGAATCACCTTATGAATCTGACACAAAGGTGAAGAGAACATCAGGGAAAAAATCTAATGCCCTGGCATGGTTGCGTCACTAAACCAATCTGAAAACCAGGTACCTCCAGATTTATTTTGTGATTTTATTTTCTAAGTCACTGCTTATTTATTTATTGAAGTATAGTTGACTTACAGGGTTGTTTTAGTTTCAGGTATGCACAAAGTGATTCTGTTACACATATATATGTATCTATTTTTTCTTTTCAGATTCTTTCTCCTTATAGGTAATTACAAAATATTGAGTATGGTTCCCTATGCTCTGCAGTAAATCCTTGTTGGTTCCAACTCACTAATAATTGAGTAATATACATCACTATAAGGTTACTTGTAGCCCAAAGTATCCTCACCTGTGACTTTCAGATACCAATGACACCTCAATATTTCTGCACATTTATATTGTACATGATGTGGTCTGATAAGATACATAAAAGAAAACATAGTTTCTTTCCTCATGGAATCTCGTAGCATGCAACAATGGTAATAATAAAATGGGATGAGAGTTGAGTCACAGCAGAGAGTGATGGAGGACCCAAGAGAGAACTCTTTGCTGTGCTGGAGAGGATCAGGGGAAATTCCACAAAGCAGTTTGAATACAATACATCTGCATCTTGAAGCAATATTAGGATTTAAAGAAGCAAAGATAGGAGGCAGTTATTTCAGACCTGTACATAAGCTTATATTTAAATAAGAGAAGGCCACAGCGAAGTAAGTGCATTAGTCTGTAAAGTGGTAAATAAATGTATTTACTGTAAATGGTCTGTAAAGTGGCCTGGGAAATGTATCTGGTCTGATAAACTTAATTACATATGTATTTTGGAATAACTTGGATGTTTTCTGTGAGTGTGTCTCTGTCTGTCTGTCTATGCTTTAGGACACTTTGGAGGCTTTAAAATGCTACTTAGCTCAAATTTTACCTTCTCCCTTTCTATGGTACCACTCCAAGTTATTCTCTTATTTAACCATTTTGTTTTCTTCACAGTATGTATCTGTGTGTGTGTGTGTGTGTGTATAATATGCTGTGTGTGTGTGTGTGTGTGTGTGTGTTATAAGCATGTGTATGTCTGGGTACTTTTATGGTTGCATGTATATTTGTATGTAAACACACACGTGTGTGTGTGTGTGTATATATATATGTATACGAGGTACTTATATGTTTATATATTAGGTTGTCAGACTTCTAAAACTGGTTTATCTCCTTAATTATTATGTATATAGCTTCTAAACTTTACAGCTAAAAAATGGTCATATGCTTCTTCTGTAGTTTTGCATTATCTGAATTAAATAATAGGAATTATTTACTGTGCAAAACTCTTATGAATTATCTTTTTTGCATTAACGCATAGTCATCAAATTCTTATTTACTTGAAATTTGAGCCATATGAAAGCTAAAACAGGCAGCATAGTTTTCCTCTTTTTTTTGTGAGGGGAAAAAGTAAATAAGAAATGTTTGTCAAGTAAGCCTCTTTCAGGGAATCAAAGGATCAGCACAGATTGGACTTCACCTTCTGGAATGTCTGCATCTGTAGTCTTATAAAATGAGAGTCAGGGTGCCTGCCGCCCTGCCAGACCCTGACCCTGAGAGTGGTTTCAGAATCGTTGAGAGAAGATTGCATCATATTCAGGAGCATTTCGAAGTACACTCTATTACGCTCTTGCTTTTTCACAACTGGAATTTACACAAAGGCTAGCTCATAGTTTGCTAAAATATTCAATTAATTATAGTGCTTCATTTTCAACCATCCATAATAATCAAGTTTTTTTTTTTAACTATAATGTACTCAGGAAGGTGGCAATGGTTCTCAAACAGAAAATAAGTTTATTTTTTATTTATTTTTTTTAATTTTATTTTATTTTTAAACTTTACATAATTGTATTAGTTTTGCCAAATATCAAAATGAATCCGCCACAGGTATACATGTGTTCCCCATCTTGAACCCTCCTCCCTCCTCCCTCCCCATACCCTCCCTCTGGGTCGTCCCAGTGCTCTAGCCCCAAGCATCCAGTATCGTGCATCGAACCTGGACTGGCATCAGTTTAGATTTAATTTCATTCTCTCCTGAAAAGCACTGTCTTCACTTTAAGGGTTTCCTGGCTGCATCCCTGTAAAGGACTGAGCCTTTTGGTAGCATTGTCATTGTGCTCTCTTCCTAGAGACCAGATGACTGAGGTGGCTGGGAACACACTGAGCTTTGGGTAAGTGGGAAAGTTGGCAGGTAGAACAGAAAAACAGATGAGATAGAGAGGCCACAAGACAATAAAAAAGATCTCCTTTTATTTTCACTTTGTGACCACGTTGCTGTGACTGTGGTGGTCCCTTTGCCCCGACAAACCTGATGCCCAGTGGTTCTCAACCACAGCAATTTTGAACTGCCTCCCTGCTCCCTAATGCCACACACACACACACACACACACGGATACTTTGCATTGTCTGCAGTCATTTCTGATTATGAAAACTGCTAGATACACTACTATTATCTGGGGACAGAGGTCAGGGATACTCCTGAATAGCCTACACTGCACATGATGGCCCTTCTTCCTACCACACAAAGAATTATCTGACCCCGACATCAGTAGTACCAAGGTCAAGAGAGGTCATTCTGTAGAGATTTGACATTTATCCGTTGGAGAAACACCTTAAAATAGCTAGGGCATGGAAGCAACCCAGATGTCCATCGGCAGATGAATGGATAAGGAAACTATGGTACGTATACACAATAGAATATTACTGAGCTATAAAAAGGAATGCATGTGAGTCAATTCTAATGAGGTGGATGGAAGTGGAGCCTATTATACAGAGTGAAGTAAGTCAGAAGAGAAACACAAATACTGTATATTAACACACACACACATATATATAGAATTTAGAAAGACAGTAACCATGATCCTATATGCAAGGCAGCAAAAGAAACACAGGTAAAGAACAGACTTTTGGACTCTGTGGGAGAAGGCGAGGGTGAGATAATTTGAGAGATTAGCATTGAAACAGGTACATTACCATATGTAAAATAGATGGCCAGTGAAAGTTTGATGCATGAAGCAGGGCACCCAAAGTCAGTGCTCTGGGACAACCTAGAGGGATAAGCTAGGGAGAGATGTGGGAGGGGGGCTCAGGATGGGGGAACACATGCACACCCTTAGCTGATTCATGTTGATATATGGCAAAAACCATCACAATATGTAAAGTAATTACCCTCCAGTTAAAATAATTAATTTAAAAAAAAGTCAGCCCTTTGGGTTTGAAACCAAACCTCTAGGTGTAAATCTGAACCTCAGAGGCCGAAAGAGACCTACGATCATTTCTAATGTATTAAGAAATGCTAAGTATTTATGTTGATTACTTTTTGTTTCTTAATATATGATTGTGTATAGGAATACTGGACAGAAAGAAATATTTCATAGACATGTAAGATTAGTATGAACCCTGAAAGGTCGTAACAGTTATTTCTGTGCTTTTCTTCTCTTTTTGCTTCAAATATATGCTAGTGATTTCTGTGGTGCCATGTTGGGAGGGAAATTTTGCTTTGTCCATTGTCATTTTATGTTATGGAAAGATAGGTAGAAGTGTTTCTCTAATCTACAGAAGGCCTCAGAAAGCCCGTTTACATGCTGCACACACACACACACACACACACGTGCAACCCTTCACACACTTGTAACCAGAGTGCCTATCTAAGTAGATAGCACCGGACAGAACAGCCCTGTATGTGACTATGATATGTACCATTTTCATTTGGAAATAAGTCATGTTTTCCCTGAGGTACATCTTAGGTCCATCTGATTAACTTCATTTTATGGATAGAGAAATAATCCTGGAGAGTTTGTCTGACCTGATGGCAGGTCCAGGTGTTTCTGTTTTGGCTGCTATAAACCACCCTGGAGTTACAGTTTTCTCTTGATCTTGTGTTTGAAATGGGGAGAGACAAGTTTTATCTCCAGTCTTGTTTCTAAGATTTGCCACCTGTGAGATGTGAAGGCTTTCCTCCTTTCCCCCAGCAAAATCATCTTCATTGTCATCACTAACCACAGGCTTAGATTATTATCTCTCAGACATTTTGGTAAGAATGTTTCTTTTGTCTGTTAATTCTGACCTTGCCTCAATACTGCATCTCTCGTGTTCATTCACCTTGGCCTGGATCATGTGTGATTCCCTCTGTCAACCATGTAGCTAAAGGAATCCTGTGTTTTTGTTGATCAGCTCTTGTCACACAAAGCACGTGGACCCTTCTGTACGGTCATCTCTATGCAAGCTACAGGAACTCAGTGATGTGGAAGGCAAAATAGTCACTATTTGTGGTAATATGTGTATCCGTTACATTGTTTAGTCACTAAGTAATGTCTGACTCTTATGACCCGAACTGGAAGACCCGAACTGGACGACCTGGACGGTAGCCTGCCAGGCTCCTCTGTTCATGGGATTCTGTAGGCAAGAATACTGCAGTGGGTTGCCATTTTCTTCTCCAGGAGATCTTCCCGACACAGGGATCAAACT
>NW_011495051.1:11493164-11509203 GCF_000754665.1 Bison bison bison | reverse complement strand
CCTAGGAAGCACGTGTCTATTATAGGGTGTTGCAGAATTCCATGGAATTCTATATGTAAAGTACTGCATACCCCAAAGCCTGGTAAACAGATATTTAATCAATCTATAATAAAAATAACATTCTTTGAAATATGCTGCTGCTGCTAAGTCACTTCAGTTGTGTCCGACTCTGTGCGACCCCATAGACGGCAGCCCACCAGGCTCCCCTGTCCCTGGGATTCTCCAGGCAAGAACACTGGAGTGGGTTGCCATTTCTTCTCCAATGCATGAAAGTGAAAAGTGAAAGTGAAGTCACTCAGTCGTGTCTGACTCTTAGCGACCCCATGGACTGTAGCCCACCAGGCTCCTCCATCCATGGGATTTTCCAGGCAAGAGTACTGGAGTGGAGTGCCATTGCCTTCTCCATTGAAATATGCGTTAGACTTATTTGCCTTGCAATCTATGCATAAAATTACTTGGTTCCAAGAAGATGGTTACTACCACTTATAGAATATTGAAGGTATTTGGTGTCATGCAATTAAAGAAATAAAAGGCAAAGGAAAAAGAGCTGTAATATTTGATGATAAACTCTGTCATGAGTAATTTAAAGTTGAGTGAGATTCCAGACTTTAAATGCATTTAAAAGTATTAGTCATTCCTCAGTACTTTGAAATAAAGAAACACTATCAAAAATCAGAATTGAAACCCACCCATCCTAATGTGAGCAGAGGTGTTATCTAGGGAAGATATACGTATAAATCATGGAGAGTGATGCTTCAAAGAATGAACCTGAAAGGATTATTTCACCATTTCTTCCTTTTCAGGGGGATCCATATCAATAAAGCTTAATAAGAACTAAGAGTAGAATTACTGCCAGCTGTGAATTTAATAGTGCCCCACTGGGAGTTCATTAATATCTCAATAGGTACACTGAAGCATTATCTTAATTGCTCATGATACTTCCAAAAATTGCCTTTTACAAGTTTTGTGGAAACTGCCCTCTGGAACAAGTGTTAGTACATTTTGGATTGCCTTTCTTTACTGTGCAAATTCCCCAGGAACATGGAACCATAAACCTAATTTACTTTTCCAAAAGTAAGAAGTTCCCAGGTGACTTTGTTATAAGCACTTCCCTTATAGCATAAACAAGAAGAAGCTCAAAATGTGTGAAACAATTTCAGATCTTTGATTTCTTTCTATGTAAATGAAATGGTTCTTTCATTTTTATAAATACTTAGGCATTTACTTTTTTTGATGGCAATCAAATTTGTGTCAGAATACTGGCAGGAAGAATTTGGATGTTTAAAGTATTTATATTATTGTAATCTGGTCCACATCTGGATTTGGGTTTTTGACAGATGTTGAGACTAAGATGATAACTGCAGGATTGTATTTCCAAGCCCATGGGATCCCTTTGCCTTTAGAGTGATTATGGAATAAAACTAAATTTAGAAGGAGTCTATCTTGACAACACTTGGAAAGTGAAAGTGCTTCATAGCAAGGTTGTCTTGCAGAGTTAGCCTGAACTCTGGGTACTGTGGTGTATGTTGCTTGGAGTCGTCCAGTCTCAGACATAAGAGGAGGGAAAAAAAAAAAAAAACAACAGAATGAACAGTCCCTAAGTGACTCCCTAGGTCTCTTTATCTTTGAACCCTGTCTGTGTCAGCATATCCTATATTCCAGTGATGAAGAGGGGAATCCAAGGGGAAAATGTGCCAGGAAAAAGAAAGAATAAGAACAGCGCTTGCTGCTGTGACTGTCGTTGCCCCTGAAAGCCACTGCTTGCAGGCAAAGGCCACTCACAAGTGTTGAGGGTCCCTATGGCAGTAACAACCCTATGCATGAACGACTCTGTTCCCTCCTGATTATTCCATTCATTACTTTACTGGCTTTCCTTTTCATTCAGTAAATAATGATAAGGTTCATATTCTATACCCAGTGCAGTGTATCTAGTAGTGATAAAATGATGAAGAAGGTCTTTACCCTCCACAGGGGCCAGTATACTCCAGGAAAGATGCAAACAACAAACAGATAATTTTAATAAGTTGTGACACTTGTTATCAAAGAAAACGAGTGCTCTAAGATAACCCGTCAGTTGACTCATGCTTTCTAGGCAAATATGAGAGAGATTAGGGGGGAGCCTTGAGCGCCGCTTAGTGACTGGTGTGTGCCACTGATTGGATAGAATTTAACTTTGGAAGATTCCTTCAGTTCAGTTGCTCAGATCAGATCAGATTAGTCGCTCAGTCGTGTCCAACTCTTTGCGACCCCATGAATTGCGGCACGCCAGGCCTCCCTGTCCAAGGGACTCTCAAGAGTCTTCTCCATCACCAACTCCTGGAGCTTGCTCAAACTCATGTCCATCGAGGCAGTGATGCCATCCAACCATCTCATCCTCTGTCATCCACTTCTCCTCCTTCTTTCAGTCTTTCCCAGCATCAGGGTCTTTTCCAATGAGTCAGTTCTTTGAATCAGGTGGCCAAAGTATAGGAGCTTCAGTCCTTCAAATGAATATTCGGGACTGATTTCCTTTAGGGTGGACTGGTTGGATCTCCTTGCAGTCCAAGGGACTCGCAAGAGTCTTCTCCAACACCACAGTCCAAAAGCATCAATTCTTTGGTGTGTACCTTTCTTTATAGTCCAACTCTCACATCCATAGAGGATTACTGGAAAAACCATAGCTTCAACTAAACAGACCTTTGTTGGCAAAGTAATGTCTCTGCTTTTTAATATGCTATCTAGGTAGGTCATAGCTTTTCTTCCAAGGAGCAAGGGTCTTCTAATTTCATGGCTATGGTGATTTTGGAGCCCAAGAAAATAAAGTCTGCCACTATTTACTCTGTTTCCCCATCTGTTTGCCATGAAGTGATGGGACCAGATGTCATGATCTTAGTTTTTTGAATGTTAAGCTTTAAGCCAACTTTTTCACTCTCCTCTTTCTCTTTCATCAAGAGGCTTCTTAGTTCCTCTTCACTTCTGCCATAAGGGTGGTATCATCTGCATATCAGAGGTTATTGATATTTCTTCTGGCAAACTTGATTCCACCTTCAGTCTACCTAAATTCAGTCAACATAATCACTTGTATTCAGTCACTTCAGTTAAGTTGCTCAGTCATGTCTGACTCTTTGCAACCCCATGGATTGCAGCACGCCAGGCCTCCCTGTCCATCACTAATTCCCGGAGTTTACCCAAATTCATGTCCATCAAGTCAGTGATGCCATCCAACCGTCTCATCCTCTGTAGTCCCCTTCTCCTCCCCTCTTCAATCTTTCCCAGCATCAGGGTCTTTTCCAATGAGTCAGTTCTTTGCATCAGGTGGCCAAAGTATTGGAGTTTCAGCTTCAGCATCAGTCCTTCCAATAAATATTCAGGACTGATTTCCTTTAGGATGGACCGGTTGGATCTCCTTGCAGTCCAATCACTTGTGTTGATGAGATACAAATATTGATGAATTGAAAGTTTTTTATAGTGTGGAGAAGATGTAAGTTATCTATATATCCATTTTAACTATCTTGAAAGTATTTTTCCCTTAACCTATTTCTTAGATTTATAGAGATTCTTGGTGTGTGTTAGACACTCAGTTGTGTCCAACTTTTTGCAACCCGATGGACTGTAGCCTGCCAGACTCCTCTGTCCATGGGGATTCTCCAGGGAAGAATATTGGAGTGGGTTGCCAGTCCCTTCTCCATAGGATTTCCCAACCCAAGGAACGAGCCCTGGTCTCCTGCATTGCAGACGGATTCTCTACTGTATGAGCCATGAGGGAAGCCATCATAGAAATCCTTAAATGTGCATAAATATTTCAAAAGTTAAATAGAGTGAATTGGGCCTTTATTCTCCTCCTTTAAGAATAATACACAAACTGGAGAAATTTTACATGTGATGATTTGAAGGATTATGGTTTTTATTTCTTTTACTGTTTGGCTTTCACTGTTTAAAAAGGGTCAGGAAAATTGACTTCTACATAGATTTTTGAATGATAACTTTGAGGTACGAGATGATTTTAACCTGATTTGGCATTCATCATTAATAAAACCATTTTTGTGTGATGGACAAATTTTTATTAAAAGTAAAGAATAACAATGAGATGAAAATGTAGTTCTATGATAAAGATGAAAAGTGTTTTTGGTTTTTAAATCAGAGAAAGGAAAGCTCAAAGGGAGATGGGATTATTTTTATATAGCAGAAGTGTGATTATACTAAATTGTCTTCATCAAAAGATTAGTTCTGCATTTCTAAAGGAGACTGGCAACAGGGTAGAGTTTCTATAGCAGAAAAAGAAAGTATATCTTACCAAGTGGAGTGTGTCAGTTAATTAAAGATGACTAGTAAGAATTTGGTCAGTTTCAGCTACCAGTTATAATAAGCACTTCAAACATTTTGTAGGCTTAAACATTTGTTTGAAAACAGGTAATTACATACACAGAATAACAGTTGATAAGTAATAGCATATTTTATAGATTACATACATTCTTACTGTTTTTCATCTCTTATTGCTGCTGGGAATTTCTTTATATGGCCATATTTTTATCTCAGAAATGAAATCTGTTTATTCATTCATTCCTTATTCTAGGATCATTATATGTATAATATACAAATAAGTATAACTGAATATAGGATGTGTATGTGTGATCGTAAAGGAACCCTGTGAGTCTTAAGCCAGTAGGTGTTTCTTATTTGTAATGAAAGGGATAAACCACAGACAGCAACCATTTCAAAGGGTATTGAGGAAATAAATCTGCTACACTAGGATTGTCATTACTAAAATTTGGGGTGAAGTTTAGAAAATGCATTTGCGTTGGAGGCATTTCACAGCTGCAATGTTTTACAGCAGCTACATAAATGTAAATTTAAGTAGAGAGTGGATGTATCTTTATTAGTCCTCCTTCAAAGGTAGAAAGGGATTTTGGCAAGGAAGTCATCTGTGCAACCACACAAAGATTTTGCATTTCCCCAAGTTGAAGTTGATGGAATTGTACTGCCATGCTTGGCTTCTTCTCTTTTTATTTCTTGTAAGAAAAGTATTTTTCTTGCTGCTCCCCTTCTTTCCTTTAATTTTTGCCCAAAGCCTTTATTCAGTTGATATTTTTTTCACTTAAAATTTATAACCCCTCAATGAAACATAGGATACTCAATCTATTTACATATCTGTATAATCTTTAATAAGACACCTAAATAAAATGTTTGAACAATAGTCTAAGAGTGACCTGTAAGATTATTTTCAGTGGCTCTAGAGTAGGTGCTGTGCATGAAACGTGACTTACACTCCACTAATATACTACTCTTTCTTCTTTTATGCTTATTATTAATAAGTTTTAGCAGTAATTTAGCAAAGTATAATAGTTAAGAGTTCAGAAGTTTGCATTGGGTTAAGTTTGAATATGGCTCTTTCTTACAAGTTTGTGACCTGAAGCAAGCTTATATTCTATTTTTAAGGCTCAATTTCCTCTTTCATAAAATGATTTAATAATTGTATGACATGAAGTGAAAATGTTAGTCACTCAGTTGTATTGGACTTTTTGCAACACCATAGACTGTCTCCTCTGTCCTAAAGGATTCTCCAGGCAAGGATTCTAGAGCGGGTAGGCATTTCCATCTGCAAGGGATCTTCCTAACCTAACCCAGGGATCAAACCCAGATCTCTTGCATTGCAGGCAGATTCTTTACCATCTGAGCCACCAGGGAAGCCCTAGTGTAGTATAAAAAGTATAATGAAGAATGTTTACTGATGGTTAGATAAGGGGATGCATATAGAACTTTCAGTGATAACCAACAAAGACCTATTGCATAGCACAGGGAGCTATACTCAATATTTTGTGTTAATCTGTAAGGGAAAAGAATCTGAAAAGGAATATATTTATGTGTGTATATCCCATGGACTGTAGCCTGCCAGGATCTTCTGTTCATAGATTTCTCCAGGAAAGAATAATGGAGTGGGTTGCCGTTACCTTCTCCAGGGCATCTTCCTGACCCAGGAATTGAACCATGGTCTCCTGCATTGCATGCAGATTCTTTACTGTCTGAGCCAACAGGGAAACCCTATATATGCACACATAGGTGTGTGTGTATGTTTGTGTATCTAAACTACTGTGCTGTAAAGAATCCACCTGCAATGCGGGAGACCTGGATTTGATCCCTGGGTTGGGAAGATCCCCTGGAGAAGGGAAAGGCTACCCACTCCAGTATTCTGGCCCAGAGAATTCCATGGATTGTATAGTCCGTGGGATTGCAAAGAGTCAGACACAACTGAGTGACATTCACTTCACACATATGAAACTAACATGATATTGTAAATAAGCTATATTTCAACAAAAAAAATGAATAAAACAAAATCCCTCTCTAAACTTTTAGAATATTCCTGTTACATGATGAAGATTTAAATAAATACTAAATATTATTTCTAAAGCAATAGTATTAGGAATATGTAAACATTTTTTAGGACAGTAAGTGAAATGCTTTTGCTAGTGTGTCACAGAGAAAATGGGAAGTCAAATGTAGAAAATGGGTAAATATATTAAGAAAACACATGATTTTCTCTATTTGATTGTTGATACCCCATGTAATAAGTGCCCACACTGTTCCAGGAATCACACTAAGCAATCCCCATTTGTTATTCCAATGCAATCTTATTCTAATTAATAATGTAACCAGCTCAATGAAGTGAAATACCCAGTAAACACAAGTGAAGAGAAACATCAGGCTTCTATTCCATATATTCTAAATACAAAATCCCATTTTCTTTCCATTGCCCTTCATTCCCCCTGTAATTGAGAAATTACTCAAATGAAGACCATCAGGAGACTTGGAGACTTTCTCAAAACTGGCTTTGGATTTTGAGGCAGAAATGGAGAGCCTGCTCCTAGTGGCCATAAATCAGAACTGCATCAGGGACCGGCTGCATGGGAAAGTTCAGTTCAGTTCCCTGTCCATCACCAGCTCCTGGAGTTCACTCAGGATAGCATCACTCACGTCCATCGAGTCAGTGATGCCATCCAGCCATCTCATCCTCTGTCGTCCCCTTCTCCTCTTGCCCCCAATCCCTCCCAGCATCAGAGTCTTTTCCAGTGAGTCAACTCTTCCCATGAGTGGCCAAAGTACTGGAGTTTCACATGGGAAAGGGTGGGTCATCTATTCCCAAGTGGTTCAGTTCAGTTCATTTCAGGCTTAGTCATGTCTGACTCTTTGTGGCCCCATGGACTGTAGCATGCCAGGCCTCCTTGCCCATCACCAACTCCTGGAGTTTACCCAGACTGCAATGGCACCCCACTCCAGTACTCTTGCCTGGAAAATCCCATGGATGGAGGAGCCTGGTAGGCTGTAGTCCATGGGGTCGCTAAGAGTTGGACACGACTGAGCAACTTCACTTTCACTTTTCATTTTCATGCATTGGAGAAGGAAATGGCAACCCACTCCAGTGTTCTTGCCTGGAGAATACCAGGGATGGCGGAGCCCGGTGGGCCTCCATCTCTGGGGTCGCACAGAGTCAGACACAAATGAAGCAACTTAGCAGCAGCAGCAGCAGCAGCAGCATGTCCATTGAGTCGGTTATGCCATCCAATCATCTCATTCTCTGTTGTGTTTCCCAGCATCAGGCTCTTTTCCAATGAGGCAGTTCTTTGCATCATGTGGCCAAAGTATTGGAGTTTCAGCTTCAATATCAGTCCTTCCAATGAACACTCAGGACTGATCTCCTTTATGATGGACTGGTTGGATCTCCTTGCAGTCCAAGGGACTCTCAAGAGTCTTCTCCAACACCACAGTTCAAAAGCATCAAATCTTTGGCAGTCAGCTTTCTTTATGGTCCAACTCTAATCTGGAAAAACCATATCTTTGACTAGATGGACCTTTGTTGGCAAACTAATGTCTCTGCTTTTTAATATGCTGTCTAAGTTGATCATAACTTTCCTTCCAAAGAGTAAGCGTCTTCTAATTTCATGGCTGCAGGCACCATCCCAGGTGGCTCAGTGGTAAAAAATCCACCTGCCTATGCAGGAGACACAGGTTTAATCCCTGAGTAGTGAAGATCCCCTGGAGTAGGAAATGGCACCCCATTCCAGTATTCTTGCCTGGAGAATCCCATGGACAGAGGAGCCTGAAGGGCTACAGTCCATAGGGTCTCAAAGAGTCAGACATGACTTAGTGACTAATCAGGCATGCAATACTGTTAGGACCACGAGACCTGCTAAGTCACTTCAGTCGTGTCTGACTCTGTGCGACTGCATAGATGGCAACCCACTGGGCTTCCCTGCCCCTGGGATTCTCCAGGCAAGAACACTGGAGTGGGTTGCCATTTCCTTCTCCAATGCATGAAAGTGGAAAGTGAAAGTGAAGTCGCTCAGTCGTGTCTGACTCTTCGTGACCCCATGGACTGCAGCCTACCAGGCTCCTCCGTCCATGGGATTTTCCAGGCAAGAGTACTGGAATGGGGTGCCATTGCCTTCTCTGACAAGACCTGACTACAATGCTAACCTAGAGAGGTTGGTGGAGAAACTTGCTTTATAGAAGTGGTAACCAGCTTTAAACAATAGCAAATGGGTAAGCTTTAGGCCAAATGCCCTCAAAGGAGAAAAATACATTAGTACTGGGTAGAATTTTCAGGGCTCAAAGAAATAACTTGAGTATAGCTTTGATGTCTTTGGGGCAAAGAGTTGGACTGTTGGTCTTTGAGCAAATATCGAAACCGGTTTTTAGATACATGAGATAACCTTATGCTACAGCAGGGATAAATCCTAGGAGAGTTACAACTGGAGTTTTGTAGAAGTTGGTCATTCTTACTGATAGGTAAATTGTACCTTTCATGGTCTACTGCATGCTATTGTTAAGAGAAAGAACTGCAGTGTATTGCATTGTAAAAACAACTAGCCTAGAGATCCTGGAGTTAGACCCTAAGCAATGTCCTCATCTATGGCTGTTTCGGGTCTTTCCCTAGTGTATTTGTGATCCCAGGTAAACATTTTTTTTCTAGGCTTCTTTCTATGCACAATTGGCTTTAACTAAGATCACTATATCAGGACTACTCAGGTATTGCAATCTCACATGATTCTGGGACATAAATATTTTGCCAGCCAAGAGGAGTATTCTGTTCATTAGACTGCATTCTTGGAACCAGGGTCTTGGTATAGGATGACTCATATAGACACAAGTTCTAGAATTCTTGAGACATTTGGTTAATCACATGTGAAGCTGAGGGTCAGATAATTCTGCAAAGGGAAAAAAATAGGAATCAGAGGTCACTGTCATTCAATCAAGACTGTCAGCCTCTCTCAGCATCCAAATGGAAGCTAAAAAAATTTTGAGAAAGGCCTTCCAAAGTGCATAAGCCATTGAAGTGATGGTGGGGCAGGGAACCCTCTTGCCTTGGTCTTAGGGCATTAGTGATCTACTTCATAATGTTCTTATGAAAAATAAATAACGCATGAAGCTTGCTTAGATATTTCCTCACAGGTGATCAGCACTCAGTCAATGTTAGATAGCTAATTACATCCACAAACATTCTCAAGATGTGTCAAATAAATCAACCTTTATATACCAGATAGGCTGTCCTGTCTTTTGTTTGTATTAGTGTATAGTAACTAAAGCATTATTCACAATGTTAGAATGGTTATATATTTTTTCTCTTAACCACCATGATGTAAGTAATTCCCACTCCATTCCCATTCCTTTCTCCAAGAGGAGAAAAATAAAAGGTCATAACACAAAAATAGATGCATTTGGTTGCATTTAGGTGGTTTACACTTTCATGCAGTGTTTGGCAAGCACACATCCTCTTTGGAGCTCAAGACCTGTATTTTAAGTAAATTGTCGTAAGTACAAATGAAACTCTCCCATCTTGATGGTGCCCTCATGTAGTGCTTTCTTGTCTTTTCAGATCCCCCAGATTAGTTATGCATCGACGGCACCCGAGTTAAGTGATGACCGACGCTATGATTTCTTCTCTCGTGTGGTCCCTCCCGATTCCTTTCAAGCCCAGGCCATGGTAGACATCGTGAAGGCCCTGGGTTGGAATTACGTGTCTACTCTCGCATCGGAAGGAAGTTACGGAGAGAAAGGTGTGGAATCCTTCACCCAGATTTCCAAAGAGGCAGGTAGGATGAGATCACAGTGATCAAGATGACCTCTCTAAATGTCTGTGGCTTTAGGCTTCTTTCCACCATTAGTGAACACTGTTGACCATAACCCTGTTCCTACCTTCACATTCCCCATTGCCGGTGAAGCGAATCTACAGAGTCCTCATTTATAGCACGTTGTGATTTGGAAGATAATATTTTCAAAGATGTGAAACTGAAATGCCTTAAAAGTGGAAGAAGTAGAGAGAAAATAATAGGTACTAAAATTGCTGTCTGACTTCTGTGCAATAGCTGGTAGTGTGGATTAGATTATCTCTAAGGAAAATAAGCAAATGTGGCTGAATATGCCTCTTCATGTGTCCTTGCTCTTTGCCCCTCTCCAAAATGAAGAGACTTGCTTAAATTATGAAAACCCAACTACAGTCACACTGGGCTTTGAAGGTGAGTGATGGTAAGGGCTCTGAATGACTTGGCCAAAACAAATTAAATGAATTATCCAGGCAGTAGAGTGTACTTAGATATCCTTTGAAACTGTAGATTCTTTTGAGACAGTTCTATTAGAAAGCATTTGGAGAAGGTTCTTTTATGTTTGCTTATTAAACTCAAAATGGAAGGTAACGGGTTCAAATGTTTGACAGATTTTGTAAAAATGAGACATAATATTCAAACTTAAGAATCGTGACAATGCATCTGCTGGCTTCCCCATATGGAAATGTTGAATCTAGTAAATATAGATTTTTTTAAAAAATTGCATGCTTCGATATTCCTAAAAAGTTTTTAGGCTAAAGTCTGGTCCTTGGTTTTGGTGGTAAGGATATTATCCAAACTGTCATTTATCAGAATAGTTAACTAACTGTAAGGCCAACAAACAGAGCAGTAGAAACAGAGGTTCTTTTCATGAGGATAGATGCCATAAATCCTGAAGACATGGCTTGGAGCATTTGACTTTCAGTCTATGTCCTCAGATATACGATGCTCCAGCATATGGATGGTGTGTCTCTACATGGCTGCTGAAAGAAGGGAGCCATGACTTCTTTATGAATCTTGTGCTTCTTACTCAGAGCCTTATCATTATGTCTCATCTGAAAATGTCACTGGAGGGCTGGGTGATTATACTCTTCCTTCTGGCTGAAATCCTGTTACTCTCAGCACCTTTGACTGCATAGCTCCTAATGATTTACAGGGTTCGTCCCTAATGCCATTTCTAGGTCCATACACACGTGTATACAAAAGCTTCTGGGTTCTGTCAGTTTGGTCTTGTGTTTCTAGTGACCTCTTCCACACCAGTTATCACCAGTTAGCATAATTTGTTGTTGCTGTCATTTTCTCTCTTGCCTCATAGACTCTAAAAGAGAATGTGTCTTTCTGAGTCACTGTTGTACTCCCAGCTATGCTGTTTCTAAGGGAAACATTTCTGGAGTGATTCAGTGGGAAACTTTCTGATTAAGAAATAAGTCTTAACTCTGGCCTTGTGTCTTCCATGCTGTGATTTATAAGACTCATTAACAGCTGAATTCATGACTCTTTTGAGAACAGCCTAACCACTTTTGATAACTATGCATTTCTTTCTTTCTTTGTTTCTTTGACTTCTGCTTTAACGAAAATAATGTTAGAGGCTGACTTAAAGGCATATCTAAAATATGGGCATAATAACCAATAGGTAGAATAAAATGAAGAGAAAATATGGGTAAAGTAGTAAGATAAAGCTCAGAAATAAAGTTCAGATACCATCTTGTCCTATAGAATTTCCACAGGTGAATCTCAAATTTAATACTGAACTTTGTACTGGACAAAGCAAAGGGTACTACCCACTTTGCTGCAAAATGTGCAGTGTTCAAAAGGCCAAAATCATGTTGAATGTTTAGTAAAGGACAGGATCAAGACAAATGTTGGCCTTTATAAAAGTCTGTATTCTATAGTCAGGTCAGTGCTGAGTTTCCAATGGTTGTTTATACTTGGTGAAAACTTTACATATACAAAGTCTGCTGTATCTGACTCTTCAAAAAGGAAAGGACCTTGTAATATGACCTGAACTCCCCAGCTTATTATTTTAGCTAATCATACATTGAAATGACCCAGCTCAAAATAAAATTATTGGCAGCCATTTGGGATAAAACCCTTCAATCTGAAAGCCTTTGAATTTGGGTATGAGGGTAACTAAAAAGCCAGCTGCAGAAATGCCAGAAAGCACTGTGAGTTCAAGTAATATCTTGCAATAAGTTCTTCTTCATTATGACAGTTGACATGCATTTATATTAAATTTCATTGGAACCATACCATATGTACAATGAATTTAAGTAAATTCATTTGTGTGCTTAACAGACACCCCAGCATTCAACTCCCTCCTTTCTCCCCAAGAAAGGAGGAAAAAAGAGGAGGGAAACTTATAATTGAAGTGGTGTGTGATAAGCCTGCTCACTCAATATGTGTATTTCTTAGGAAAAAAATGTGAGATGGGAAGCATGATTCCATCATTTCTTAGGTGGGTGTCACTTCTGCGGGCTGCTCATATTGTGAGCACGTTGCCAACCCAAAGGTGATTCCAGTGTATAGAGGTAAATATTCATTTTCCACGACTTGTAAGAAGACTCCAGCTACCTTCTCTGGCATTCAGAGGAACAGCAATATATTCTAATTCAGAGTAAAAGAAAAAGGATTATAAAAATTTGCCCTATTGAAACTTCAGGAAAGTATACATTCTTAGGGAATTTTAGGTAACTTTCAAGGGTAATTTTCAGTGTTTACTTTTTTTCTGTGCTAGTTCTAGAACTTGATCCTCTAGAAAGACACAAGTCAAAGTGTGTGTAAGGAGAGGTAGTGTGGCATACTACCACTAATGATAAGCTAATGCAAAGGTATCAGAAAGACATGGATTTGGATAATGATTTCCATCACTTGTATTCTGTGTAATGTTTGACACATAATTGAACTTTCCAAATCTCAGATTCCTGTTATAGAGAATGAGATTAATAAGAATAAGATAAATTAAATCCTGTATGGGAAACACAACACCCAATGATGCCTAATTATTAGTGTTTCACACTAGTTTCTTATAAATCAGTGAAGTTATTGAAGTTATTCTTGAGTTTGAAAAGATTGAAAATAACTGGCGTGATAGATAACACTTCCCTTTAGCCATAACTCAAAGGTTATGTATGTGTGTGTGTGTGTCTGTGTGTATATAAAATACAGCTGAGTTGCTATTCTTACTAACATGCTTTCATTGTATAAGAAGCATACCAAGAAAAGGAAGTGAGCTATTCAGGTTGACCTATTCATGTGGTAGGTGTGTGTATTTGTGTGTATGTGAGGGTAAGTGGGGAGAGCAAGCGTAAGCTCAAGCATAATGTTTCTGTGTTCTGCTGGAAGGTTCCCAGGAGTTACTTCCATTCTTTCAAACAGTTTGAATATTGTGGTTCTTCTTTATAAGTGTCTGTAAAAGTTGCACTGTTTTAAAGTGTTTCAGTTCCAAACTTTAGTTATACTTATAAAACTGGATCCTAAAGGATCTTTGCCATGCATGTAGGCATAGCACATCGGGTACGTGCTCCTTTGTTAGACTGATAGAACAATTCAAGACAATGTCAGAAAAGAAAGCTGTCCTTCAACAAGGGGCCATCTAATTTGTCTGGGACATGAAAGTTTATATACAGTTTCTCTAAGCTGCCAGAAGACCTTAATAATTGTCCTCTCATGTATAGTCATGGGATATTTAAATATGCATGGGAGCTTCTCCTTGTTGAACTTTCAGAGAGGACTGTAACATGATTTTCTCAGATGATGAGATTTTTGTAAAACAGTTATATTTGCATAAATTGCCCTGTTTATTTGAATGGCTGCACATGCAATATCAACAAAAGCAATTTATTGCTTAATATCACACAGAATGAGAGCCTATTCACTCCCAATGTGCTTTAAAATTCAGGTCAGCATAATAAAATAAGTAGTGTAAATTAGAAATAAAGACTTCTTTTCTCAGTGAGGGTCAAAAGAAGTGCTTATGATTGTGTAAGGCAGTAATATAGTCCAGAGCTTTTGAACCAAATTTGGGTCAAGGATTATGAGAGTAAGGACATCACATATAACTACTCTAGTTTGTCACAATTTTCAGGGGAATCTCATGACCACTGCTTCATAATGTGACAGAAATAGTCACGCTCCATTATTGTCATGGTGTCATGAGACGTATCAACTTTTCAAAACCAGAAAGAATATTTGAACTATCCTTTGGTAGTTCATGCTAGTCACTTAATTATTTCAGCTGGTCTTATAATTATTAGGTAAACTCTGCTGCTGCTAAGTCGCTTCAATCGTGTCCAGCTCTGTGCGACCCCATAGACAGCAGCCCACCAGGCTTCCCCTTCCCTGGGATTCTCCAGGCAAGAACACTGGAGTGGGTTGCTATTTCCTTCTCCAAAGCATGTAAGTGAAAAGTGAAAGTGAAGTCGCTTAGGCATGTCCGACTCTAGCGACCCCATGAACTGCAGCCTACCAGGCTCCTCCTTCCATGGGATTTTCCAGGCAAGAGTACTGGAGTTGGGTGCCATTGCCTTCTAGTATGATGCAACAGGGCTATAATTCACAATATTCCCATCTATATTTCTATGCTAACTTTCAGGATTTTCCAATTTTGTTTTGCCTCTGTCTATATCATGGTGAATATAGAAAACTCTGAGACAGTTTAATATCTGCTTGGAGTGTTTCCTTAATGAACTGTTCAGTGATCCCATTTTAAATTACAGGTGTTGAATAAGGACTTAATTTCAAAACACAAAATCACAAGCACTCTCATGATATCATTTATTTTCAGTTGTGATTAAAATGAAACTAAGTTCCTCAAGAAGAAACTTTATTATTTTAATTTTTGGACCTTTAGCGGTTAACACAGTACTTCAGATTTTAACCCACACCCAATTTGTTACCACATCTTGGGTATATCCCTTATCCCCAACTATCATTACAGTTACTTTAGTTCTGAGCCCCACTTTATTCGTAATGGTTCATAGCTTCAGTTGTCCATGCCTCCAGGTCAGCTCTTCCAATATAGGATCTGTTTAACTAAGATGATCATCTTTTCAAAAAACAAATACAGAAATTACGTTATCTGTCGCAGGCTTCCCTTACTCCATCAGTTCAGTTCAGTTCAGTCTCTCAGTCATGTCTGACTCTTTGCGACCTCATGAATCGCAGCACTCCAGGCCTCCCTGTCCATCACCAACTCCCAGAGTTTACTCAAACTCATGTCCATCAAGTCAGTGATGCCATCCAGCCATCTCATCCTCTGTCATCTGCCATCCAGCCATCTCATCCTCTGTCGTCCCCTTCTCCTCCTGCCCCCAATCCCTCCCAGCATCAGAGCCTTTTCCAATGAGTCAACTCTTCACATGAGGTGGCCAAAGTATTGGAGTTTCAGCTTTAGCATCAGTCCTTCCAATGAACACCCAGGAATGATCTGCTTTAGGATGGACTGGTCGGATCTCCTTGCGGTCCAAGGGACTCTCAAGAGTCTTCTCCAACACCACAGTTCAAAAGCATCAATTCTTCGGCATTCAGCTTTCTTCACAGTCCAACTCTCACATCCATACATGACCACTGGAAAAACCATAGCCTTGACTAGACAGCCCTTTGTTGACAAAGTAATGTCTCTGCTTTTTAATATGCTATCAAGGTTGGTCATGACTTTCCTTCCAAGGAGTAATCGTCTTTTAATTTCATGGCTACATACATGATATTTTACATGTTTCAATGCCATTCTCCCAAATCTTCCCACCCTCTCCCTTTCCCACAGAGTCCATAAGACTGTTCTATACATCAGTGTCTCTTTTGCTATCTCGTACACAGGGTTATTGTTACCATCTTTCTAAATTCCATATATATGCGTTAGTATACTATATTGGTGTTTTTCTTTCTGGCTTACTTCACTCTGTATAATAGGCTCCAGTTTCATCCACCTCATTAGAACTGATTCAAATGTATTCTTTTTAATTGCTGAG
>NW_011495051.1:11491877-11493064 GCF_000754665.1 Bison bison bison | reverse complement strand
TCAATATCTTGCAATAACCTATAATGGAAAAAGAATCTGAAAAAGAATATATGTATGTATAATCGAATCACTCTCCTGTACACTTGAAACGAATAACATTATAAATTAATTATATCTCAATTAAAAAAAAGAAAATGACAGAAAAAAAATAATAATTTCATGGCTACAATCACCATCTGCAGTGATTTTGAAGCCCAAAAGAATAAAGTCTGACACTGTTTCCACTGTTTCCCCATTAACTTCCCATGAAGTGATGGGACGAGATGCCATGATCTTAGTTTTCTGAATGTTGAACTTTAAGGCAACCTTTTCACTCTCCTCTTTCACTTTCATCAAGAGGCTCTTTAGCTCTTCTTCACTTTTTGCCATAGGGTGGTGTCATCTGCATATCTGAGGTTACTGATATTTCTCCCAGCAATCTTGATTCCAGCTTGTGCTTCTTCCAGCCCAGCGTTTCTCATGATGTACTCTGCACATGAGTTAAATAAGCAGGGTGACAATATACAGCCTGACGTAGTCCTTTTCCTATTTGGACCCAGTCTGTTGATTCATGTCCAGTTCTAACTGTTGCTTCCTGACCTGCATACGAATTTCTCAAAAGGCAGATCAGGTGGTCTGGTATTCCCATCTCTTTCAGAATTTTCCACAGTTTATTGTGATCCACACCAGTCAAAGGCTTTGGCATAGTCAATAAAGCAGAAATAGATGTTTTTCTGGAACTCTCTTGCTTTTTCGATGATCCAGTGGATGTTGGCAATGTGATCTCTGGTTCCTATGCCTTTTATAAAACCAGCTTGAACATCTGGAAGTTCATAGTTCAGGGTATTGCTAAAGCCTGTCTTGGAGAATTTTGAGCATTACTTTACTAGTGTGTGAGATGAGTGCAATTGTGCAGTAGTTTGAGCATTCTTTGGCATTACCTTTATTTGGGATTGGAATGAAAACTGACCTTTTCCAAGCCCGTGCCCACTGCTGAGTTTTCCAAATTTGCTGGCATATTGAGTGCAGCACTTTCACAGCACCATCTTTCAGGATTTGAAATAGCTCAACTGGAATTCCATCACTAGCTTTGTTCGTAGTGATGCTTTCTAAGGCCCACTTGACTTCACATTCCAGGATGTCTGGCCCTAGGTGAGTGATCACATCATCATGATTATCTGGGTCGTGAAGCTCTTTTTTGTACAGTT
>NW_011495051.1:11491306-11491777 GCF_000754665.1 Bison bison bison | reverse complement strand
TTTAATTTCATGGCTACATACATGATATTTTACATGTTTCAATGCCATTCTCCCAAATCTTCCCACCCTCTCCTTTCCCACAGAGTCCATAAGACTGTTCTATACATCAGTGTCTCTTTTGCTATCTCGTACACAGGGTTATTGTTACCATCTTTCTAAATTCCATATATATGCGTTAGTATACTATATTGGTGTTTTTCTTTCTGGCTTACTTCACTCTGTATAATAGGCTCCAGTTTCATCCACCTCATTAGAACTGATTCAAATGTATTCTTTTTAATGGCTGAGTAATACTCCATTGTGTATATGTGCCACAGGTTCGATGCACAATACTGGATGCTTGGGGCTAGTGCACTGGGACGACCCAGAGGGATGGTATGGGGAGGCAGGAGGGAGGAGGGTTCAGGATCGGGAACACATGTATACCGGTGGCAGATTCATTTTGATATTTGGCAAAACTAATACAATTAT
>NW_011495051.1:11490557-11491206 GCF_000754665.1 Bison bison bison | reverse complement strand
TGCCACCTCTTCTTAATATCTTCTGCTTCTGTTAGGTCCATACCATTTCTGTCCTTTATTGAGCCCATCTTTGCATGAAATGTTCCCTTGGTATCTCTAATTTTCTTGAAGAGATCTCTAGTCTTTCTCATTCTATTGTGTTCCTCTATTTCTTTTCATTGATCGCTGAAGAAGGCTTTCTTATCTCTCCTTGCTATTCTTTGGAACTCTGCATTCAGATGCTTATATCTTTCCTTTTCTCCTTTGCTTTTCGATTCTCTTCTTTTCACAGCTATTTGTGAGGCCTCCCCAGACAGCCATTTTGCTTTATTGCATTTCTTTTCCATGGGGATGGTCTTGATCCCTGTCTCCTGTACAATGTCACGAACCTCCGTCCATAGTTCATCAGGCACTCTGTCTCTCAGATCTAGTCCTTAAATCTATTTCTCACTTCCACTGTATAATCATAAGGGATTTGATTTGGGTCATACCTGAATGGTCTAGTGGTTTTCCCTAAAGAATTCAGAAAGAATCAAGGGATGGAACCAAAGCAAAAACAATACACAGTTGTGGATGTGACTGGTGATAGAAGCAAGGTCTGATGCTGTAAAGAGCAGTATTGCATAGGAACCTGGTATGTCAGGTCCATGAATCAAGGCAAATTGGGAGG
>NW_011495051.1:11485630-11490457 GCF_000754665.1 Bison bison bison | reverse complement strand
CTTTGTTCGTAGTGATGCTTTCTAAGGCCCACTTGACTTCACATTCCAGGATGTCTGGCCCTAGGTGAGTGATCACATCATCATGATTATCTGGGTCGTGAAGCTCTTTTTTGTACAGTTCTTCTGTGTATTGCTGCCACCTCTTCTTAATATCTTCTGCTTATGTTAGGTCCATTTTTGGACCTACCATTTCTGTCCTTTATCGAGCCCATCTTTGCATGAAATGTTCCCTTGGTATCTCTAATTTTCTTGAAGAGATCTCTAGTCTTTCTCATTCTATTGTGTTCCTCTATTTCTTTTCATTGATCGCTGAAGAAGGCTTTCTTATCTCTTGGGTGCAATCTCAAAAATGATAGAATGATTGCTGTTTGTTTCCAAGGCAAACCATTCAGTATCACAGTAATCCAAGACTATGCCCCAACCAGTAACACTGAAGAAGCTGAAGTTGAATGGTTCTATGAAGACCTATAAGACCGTTTAGAACTAACACCCAAAAAAGATGTCATTTTCATTATAGGGGACTGGAATACAAAAGTAGGAAGTCAAGAAACACCTGGACTAACAGGCAAATGTGGCCTTGGAGTACGGAATGAAGCAGGGCAAAGGCTAATAGAGTTTTGCCAAGAGAATGCACTGTTCATAGCAAACACCCTCTTCCAAAAACACAAGAGAAGACTCTACACATGGACATCACCAGATGGTCAACACTGAAATCAGATTGATTATATCCTTTGTAGCCAAAGATGGCCGAGAAGGCAATGGCACCCCGCTCCGGTACTCTTGCCTGGAAAATCCCGTGGACGGCGGAGCCTGGTTGGCTACATTCCATAGGGTCACTGGGAGTCGGACACGACTGAGCGACTTCCCTTTCACTTTTCACTTTCACGCATTGGAGAAGGAAATTGCAACCCATTCCAGTACTCTTGCCTGGAGAATCCCAGGGATGGGGGAACCTGGTGGGCTTCCATCTATGGGGTCGCACAGAGTCGGAAGACTGAAGCGACTTAGCAGCAGCAGCAGCAGCCAAAGATGGAGAAGCTCTGTACAATAAGCAAAAACAAGACGGGGAGCTGACTGTGGCTCAAATCATGAACTCCTTATTGCCAAATTCAGACCCTTACTCCATAGGATTAAGCAAAAGATGCCTAGCCTGGAGTATAGGTTATTTCTGACCTGGTACCTGATGTAGTCACCAGTCTTACTCCATACAATGCCTGTAATCTTTGATTCCTACTTCAAGCCCCCATATATTCATTTCTTGTCCTACCCCAGTCAGCCTTCTGTGGGTGTTAGGTTATTCTGTGCCTTTGTTAATCCTTTGCTTTCTGCCTCGACTGTGAGCTAAGTCTTTTCCCAAAACATAACACCTTGAAAAAAGTTACCCCTGACTTAGTCTCCCTTCATGGTCCTGTTTTGGATCACAGTATGTACATGTGTCTTTTTTTAATAGCACAGCACTATAAAGTCCCTCTCCATGAATAAAGTCTTAGGATAGACCAATTGCCAAGTCATGATGAGACAATGAGGGTGCATATCATGGTAGAGCCAAAAGGCCAGCAATTCTTGTTCCAGCCTCCCTTGAAGTTAGGACACAGTGATGTCACCCAGTCTTGGCGAATCAGACATACTCAGGCATACTTGCCATAGGTCGTTCAAGAGCTAGAGACGCAAAGGAGGGACAGTGGAATTCCATTTTATTGACAGCAGCATCAGTAGCATCCAGGATCCAGGGGTAGATGTGCTATCCGGCATGAAATGGCGGTGGTAGCAGAATCTCCTACTTCCCATTTCCAAGAGTAGCAGCAGCAGGGCCCAAGCGAACTTGGCCCTGTGGTACATTATTATTTTTTTTTTTTACCTTTGATTCTAACAGCCTAGTCATCCTTTGCTTCATCTTTTGACTTTGGTTCCTTGGTCTCCCCAGTGATTCTGGAGATTATCTAGAATAATTTCAATCAATATTTTACTACTTAATCTAGAAAGTCTTAGCTTATGTTATTTGGCTTCCATCTTCATAAATGTAATTGAGTGTTGCTTCTAAGAGTTCTGTAACACTTTGTGCGTAACTATTATGGTATTTGTTGCATTCATTTAATCATTATAATCTATCTAATCCTCTCTCATTTGAATATGAGTTTATATTTTATTTTTTCTTAGCATGAAGATTTGACTTTTATATGCCACAAAATGATTATCACGATAAGTTTAGTGAGCATCCATCATCTCATATAGATTCAGAATTGAAGATATAGAAAAAACATTCATTGTGATGAGAACTCTTAGAATTTAATCTCTTATCGAGTCTCATGTATAATATATAGCAGTGTTAATTGTGTTTCTCATGTTGTATATTACAACTCTGATACTTATTTATCTTATAACTGGAAGTCTGTACTTGTTGACCACCTTCACCGGTTCCCCCTCCTTTGGTCCCTTATCTCTGGTAACTAGAAGTTTGACTTGTTTTTCTGTGAGTTTGTTTTTGAAGTGTAGTCGACCTACAACACTGTGTTAGTTCCTATCATATGATGTGGTGATTCAGTGTGTCTGTACATTTCAAAATGATCATGACAAGTCTAGCTACATAGAGCATGTCACGACACAAAGATATTACAGATGACTGTCTTCCCCACACTGTACATTGCATATCTGTGACTCATTTATTTTAGAACGTAAGTTTACTGAAGGTAGGAATTATGTTGTGTTTGACTTTTGGTACTCTATATCTAGGATAATGTCCAACAGAGATTAGGCTCAGTATATGTACACTGAATTTAAAAATACAATAGTATAAGAGTATACTATTATAAGAGTGTATGAGTATAGTAAAATAATATAATGGTATATAATAGTATAACTCCAAGGTTATAGTTGGAAATTTCTTCCAATTTTAGCTTTCAAGGTTACCATTAATATGCTATAGTAAACTTATGAGAAGAGAAAAACGGGGTAAAGCATCTGGTGGTGTGTCTTATACTGTGCATGTCTGAATACTTTCTTTGGGTAATGTACACTATGAGTAAATAGGAGTTAGCAGATAAGACTGCCCTAAGGCTGCCCTAAATGGGGTAGTGAGTGACATTTTAGGAAGAGGTTGTCATGTAAAAAAACCCCAAGAGAAAATTGTTTAATAGCATTTAACATTTTAAATGTTTCAAATGAAACAGAATCACTTTGAAAGAATTTTGACTCAGATTTCTAAATGGAGAGTGCTCTTTCTCTCAACATAAAAAGTACTGCAGAAAATGTTTGGGCTCTGGGGTTAAGAACTTGTGCTTCCAGCCCTAATAGTTTTGGTAACTGAGAGCCGGCATCTTGCTGCTTTGGTTTGCAAAGTCATCACCTATTTATTGTGAAAAGTAGCCTCTCTTGGTTCAGAGAATTCTAATCCACCTTGATTGAAAAAGATATGTTTCCTCTGGGCAATAGACCATAATTGTTGATGTGGGACGAATGTGGATGATAACACTATTTTCACTGCAGGTAGAAATACAGTGAAAAAGTGTATCTCAGCAAGTCCTCCTCATGTCTTCCACCTACCTTCATTGCAGCTGAGCAACGTGGAGGAATGTGAAAAGATATGAATACGAAATGAACCCCTCCTTTATTCATTGACTTAAGTATGATTACCATAAGTTTCATGTGCTGAGGAGAAAAGGGATATAGGATTCTGGCATCAAAGTTAAAGATGTAGTGAAGAGGCACATAGGTCATCTTTTAATATAGGAGTGGAGACTCAAATATAGAAAATTCTTTTGAATAATAGAATTTTTTGGTCATTTGAGTAGAGGGAAAGAGAATCGTGCTTCTGTAGTAGTTATCATCATACCACTGAACTTCAGAGGCAGAACATGGAACTTATTGCCCCTATTGAGTGACACTGCATTTAGCATTCAAGTGAACTTTTCTTTTCCCAGTCTTTACAAAAATGCTCATTGCATGAGACTCCCAGTTTTGAATCCCATAGGTTTTGATAAATGTCAGCAAGAGAGAGAAAATATTGGAAGAATATTAGGTAGCTTATAGAATAGGAGGAAGCTATATAAAACCTGAGTGCTTATGGGGCATACCTATACTTTGCTTGTGGGAAAGTACGACATTTTGATTTTGAGTCCCATTAAGACTACATGGCAACCCACTCCAGAGAACTCCGTGGACAGAGGAGCCGGGCAAGCTAGAGTCCATGGGGCCACAAGGAGTCAGATAGAACTGAGCAATTAACACACATACAAGACTATACACAGCAAGGAAAAGTTATTTCCATTGTCATTTCAGTGCTCTAACTGAAACTGGGGTGGTCGGAGTCTAAACAATGCTGTCTTTTTGGTTGCCTTTGCCAGAGTGTTCCTCTACATTGAAATTGGCAAGTACACACACCCATGTAGAAAAATAGCAATGCTTAGCAAAACAGAGGCAAGGAGGGGGGTCCTGGAATTAGTCAAATGGATCAATGTCAGTTCAGTTGCTCAGTCGTCTCCAATTCTTTGCGACCCCATGAATGGCAGCACACCAGGCCTTCCTGTCCATCACCAACTCCTGGAGTCCACCCAAACCCATGTCCATTGAGTCGCTGATGCCATCCAACCATCTCATCTATTGTCCCATTCTCCTCCTGCCCTCAATCCCTCCCAGCATCAGGGTCTTTTCAAATGAGTCAGCTCTTTGCATCAGATGGCCAAAGTATTGGAGTTTCAGCTTCAGCATTAGTCCTTCCAATGAACACCCAGGACTGATCTCCTTTAGGATGGACTGGTTGGATCTCCTTGCAGTCCAAGGGACTCTCAAGAGTCTTCTGCAACACCACAGTTCAAAAGCATCAATTCTTCA
>NW_011495051.1:11481079-11485318 GCF_000754665.1 Bison bison bison | reverse complement strand
TTCTGCAACACCACAGTTCAAAAGCATCAATTCTTCAGCACTCATCTTTCTTTATAGTCCAACTCTCATATCCATACATGACCACTGGAAAAACCATAGCCTTGACTAGATGGACCTTTTTTGGCAAAGTAATGTCTCTTCTTTTTAATATGCTATCTAGGTTGGTCATAACTTTCCTTCCAAGGAGTAAGCATCTTTTAATTTCATGGTTGCAATCACCGTCTGCAGTGACTTTGCAGCCCAGAAAAATAAAATCAGCCACTGTTTACACTGTATCCCCATCTATTTGCCATGAAGTGATGGGACCAGATGCCACGATCTTCGTTTTCTGAATGTTGAGCTTTAAGCCAACTTTTTCACTCTCCTCTTTCACTTTCATCAGGAGGCTCTTTAGTTCTTCTTCACTTTCTGCCATAAGGGTGTGTCATCTGCATATGTGAGGTTACTGATATTTCTCCCGGCAATCTTGATTCCACTTGTGCTTCCTCCAGCCCAGCGTTTCTCATGATGTACTCTGCATATAAGTTAAATAAGCAGGGTGGCAATATACAGCCTTGATGTACTCCTTTTCCTATTTGGAACCAGTCTGTTGTTCCATGTCCAGTTCTAACTGTTGCTTCCTAATCTGCATACAGGTTTCTCAAGAGGCAGGTCAGGTGGTCTAGTATTCCCATCTCTTTCAGAATTTTCCACAGTTTATTGTGATCCACACAGTCAAAGGCTTAGACATAGTCAATAAAGCAGAAATAGATGTTTTTCTGGAACTCTCTTGCTTTTTCAATGATTCAGCAGATCAAATGGATAGTTCTGAATAATAGATGGATACTCCAGCCCAAGAAATATTAAATTGATGGGTCGTTCCTTGAAAAATATCTATTTACTGGAGTTCAGTCTTTCCTAAATTATTTTGTGGTTTGAACAACTTGATGCCTGTAAATGTAATTTCTTTGGGACCTGCACAGAGGGATCTGTTTACCTTTTATTTGGCAAATAGACCCCTGCTGTTAAATCTTTCAGGAGATTATAGGAAATTCTACAAAGCCCCATATCAATTGCATTACTGCTCCCCAGGCAAACTGAAGCCAGCTAGATGATCAATATCTCAGCAGTAATAGTAGCCATCCTAAAGAAGTACCGCACTGACTGACTGAGGTCCCGGACCACATATAGCTCCAAATTTGCCTATTCCCAATTCTTCACATTTCTTGTTATCTATAAATAGCAAGCACTTAAAACATATTGCCAACAATCATTAGATGATATTATTCCACTGAATGCATTAATATGTTAGAGTCAGCATGAATTATCAAGCAGGCTCTTTATAGGTTGGTATTACTGGGATGTCATCACAGTGTACAAGCCATAGTACTAGGATGATCCTTTGAAAGACTAGTAGAGAGACTAAAACATAGGATTTCCATAAAGGGGCAAATATTAAAAGTGAAGTCATCATAACAACGTTAAAGGTCTCAAGAAAAATTCAAGGTATTTATTAAAAGGACTTAAAAATAGATGGCATCTACTAAACATGTCAACATGTAAAAAAAAAAAAAAAAGATTAATTTTCCTAGAGTGTTGGTGATCTTTTGGATTTAAATATGAAAGTTTAAAAAAATCAACATCACAGTGACATACTGGTATATTTTTTAATGAAGACAAATTCCCTTGGTTTTAATTCTGTTGAAGTTGTCAGAATTAAAACTATAGAACTTTTGGTGTTTGGTGACTAATTATATAGAAATATGTTATTACCAATGTCTTAATCCTAGAGGCTATAGAAATCATAGATTCCTCTGGGCTATTTTTTTTTTTTGGCTGAAAGTACTTAATACTTAGCTCTCTAAAAGGATCACACGTGTTATTTTCTAAAAACCTGATATATGGCGTTGCACTTAGTACAAATTCTACTGCACACTTTTGATTAACTGATATAAATTGTGTTGTCAATCTGTTCTTATGGGTGCTTTGTTCAACAGTTACTGGTAATTAAGATTGGAAGTAGACATTAGAATGGCTTACAGTAGACTCACAGATGGCATCCTGCTTTAGGTGTTCCATCATTTATCTCTTGGGATCCCACTCTATTTCCCCCCAGCTTTCTTGAAATATAATTGACATTTAATGTTGTTCAAGTTTAAGGTGGACAACCTGATGATTCGACACTTAATATTTCAAAATGATTGCCACAGTAGTGCTAGTCAGCATCTGTCATCTCACACAATGACCATTTCTTTCTGTGGTGAAAACATCAAGTCTTACTCTCTCAGCAGCTTTCAAGTGTGTAATAAAGTATTATTGACTATAATCATCTTGCTGTACTTTAGATTCCTAAAATTTATTTATGTAATAACCAAAAGTGAGTACCATTTGACAGACATCTCCTGATTACCTCCTCCCTATCCCCTGGAAACTACCATTCTACTTTCTGTTTCTTTGGGTTCAGCCTTTTAAGCTTCCACGTACAAGTGATATCATATAGTAATCGCATTTCTCTAACTTATTTCATTTATCATAATGCTTCCAATTCCATCAATGATTGTTGCAAAAGTCAGAATTTCCTTCTTTCTCATGATGGAGCAATAGTCCATTGTTTGTATGTATGTGATTATAGCACATTTTCTTTATTCATTCATCCCTATATGGACATTTAGGTTGCTTCTTTATCTTAGCTCTTGTGAGTAATGCTCAGTAAACATGAGAGTACAGATATCTCTTTGAGATCCTGATTTTATTTGCTTTGAACATATACCCAGAAATTTAATTGCTGGATCATGTAGTAGTTCTATTTTTAATTTCTTGGGGAGCATTCCTACTGTTTCCCATAGTGGTTGTACCAATTATATTCCCACCAGCAGTGCACAGGAGTTCCTTTTTTCACCGCATTCCTGTCAACACTTGTTATCGCTTACTCTTTTTGATAATAGCTTTTCTAACAGATGTGAGATGCTATCTCATTGTGGTTTTAATTTTCATTTCCCTGATGATTAGTGATGTTGAACATCATTTCATGTACCTGGTGGCCATTTGTTTATCTTTTTTGGAAAAATACAAATTCAGCTCTTCTTTCCATATTTTAATCAGACTGTTTTTTTTTTTCTTGGTTTGTATGTTTGTTATTGAGTTACATGACTTTCATATAAATATTTTGGATTTTAATTCTGATAATGACTTCAACTTTTGTAGGTTGCCATTTCATTTTGCCTTTTGAATAGATAATTTAATCTATTTACATTAATGGTAATTATTGATAGGTAAAGACTGCAAGGAGATCCAACCAGTCTATTCTAAAGGAGATCAGTCCTGGGTGTTCTTTGGAAGGAATGATGCTAAAGCTGAAACTCCAGTACTTTGGCCACCTCATGTGAAGAGTTGACTCATTGGAAAAGAGTCTGATGCTGGGAGGGATTGAGGGCAGGAAGAGAAGGGGACAACAGAGGATGAGATGGCTGGATGGCATCCCTGACTCGATGGACGTGAGTTTGAGTGAACTCCGGGAGGGAGTTGGTGATGAACAGGGAGGGCTGGCGTGCTGCAATTAATAGGGTCGCAAAGAGTCCGACACAACTGAGCGACTGAACTGAATTGAACTGAAAGACTGCTAATTTCATTTTATTGAGTGTTTTCTGGATGTTTTATAGTTCCCTCATTCCTTTTTCCCTCACTACCTTCCTCATTTGCTGGTTTTCCATAGTAGCTTTGATTCTTTAGTTTATCTTTTGTCTGTCTACAGTAGGTTTTTGTTTTGTGGCTACCATGAGGTTTATATAAAGCATCTTATAAATATAGCAGTCTCTTTAGGCTGATAGCAACACAACTTTAATTGCATATAAAACTCTACCTTTTACTTCCTCTCTCTTTTATATTTTGATGACATAATTTACCTATTTTATATCATGTATTTATTAACCTATTATTACAGCAATAGTTTTTAATTTTTTTAAAATTTTGACCTTTCTACTAGAGTTAGACATTTAAACACCACCACATTGCAGTATTAAGTATTCTAAATTTGACTATATACTTGAATTTAATTACTTACCTTTACTAGTATGTTGTATATTTTCATATATTTTAATATTAGCTTCCTTTAATTTTAGGTTTGAGAATTCCTTTCATCATTTCTTCTAAGACAGTTCTGGTGGTTAAGTAGTCCCTCAGATTTTGGTTACATAGGAAAGGTTTTATCGCTTCTTCATTTCTGAAGGATTGTTTTGCTGGATAGAACATTCTTGGTTTGCT
>NW_011495051.1:11453888-11480979 GCF_000754665.1 Bison bison bison | reverse complement strand
TTTTTTTTTTTTTTTCCCTCCCATCTCTTTGAACCTGTCCTCTTAATCTCTTCTGCTGAAAAAATATGACAATAATCTTCTGGGGGTTCCCTTGTAAGTTACAAACTTTATTCTCTCTAAGATTCTTTCCTTGTCAAAATTCTTTGATTTTGACAGTTTTATTATAATGTGTCTTAGAGAAGATCCTTCAAGTTGAATTGTTTGGCAACCTATAAACTTTACAAACATGGATATCCAAATCCCTTTCCAGATTTGGGAGGTTCTGAGTCATTATTTTTAAAATAAGCTCTTTACCCTCTTCTCCACTTTTTATCCTCTGACACTCAGGTGATTCATATATTGCTTCTTTTGATGGTATCTGATAGATCGATCACATTGGCTTTCCTCATTCTTTATTCTGTTTATTCCTCACTCTTTATTCTTTATTCAATTATAAACTGAATAATTTCAAAGTCCCTGTCTTCTAGTCTATAGATTCTTATTTCTGGTTGATTTATTCTGCTATTGATGTTTTCAGTTGCATTTTTTATTTCATTCATTGTGTTATTTAGCTTTAGATTTTATTTGGTTGTTTCTTATGATTCCTCTTTATTAGGCTTCTCATTTTGTTCCTGTGTTTTTTTGTTTGTTTTGTTTCATCAAACTGTTTTCTGTAGCTCACTGATCTTCATCAAAACAGCTACTGTGGATTCTTTAGTGGATGAGTTGTAGCTCTCCATGTCTTTGGGATTGGTTATTGCAAGATTAGTGTGATCCTTTAATAGTGTCATCTTTCCTTTATTTTATACATTTCTCGAAGTCTTACAGTGCTGTATTTGCATTTGTTGTAGCAGTAACTCCTCTAGTCATTGCTGACTGACTTCAGGGAAGGAATACCTTCCATCAGTCCTGATAGGAAGTCTGAACCTTTTCAGTCCCTCTGTGGATATGCCTGCTCCATGCTTGTTGCTCCCTCTTGTGGCAGAATTCTTAAGCTTATATGTCTTTTTTCCTCCTTCAACACAGGTTGCTGGGTGCTGGCAACCTCCCTTTTGCTTTCCTAAGGGTGGAGCATAAGCTCAAGTTTGTGGTCTATCCCTGGTCACAGACTTTTATGAGTTTTGTACGAAAGTTCACTAGATAATCTGCCAAAAATCACACTTGCTATCATCAGGAGCACAGATAGAGAGCCATTCTCTGTTTAGGGGTTTGTGGGATGAGCTACAAGAAGCACTGGGGAGTGTCCATGAGCCAATAAAGGGGATCTGTAGGCAAGTTGTCCCCAGCTATTCATGGTAGACTTCTTGATGGTGTCTGTGATGCACTTAGCAGGACATGTATCCCTTTAATGCCTTTTAAGAGTCCCATATACTTCTTTCCCAGTGTATTTTTATCCTCCCAGTCTTGAAACTCAGTACTTGGGATAGAGTGAGATAGCAGTGGGCCTCTTTAGAAATGTCCCATGTAGTGAGCTGGGTACTCACTCCTCTTCCTTCCCCTCTGGGAGAAACCATGGGCCAAGAAGCTTTCCTCTGGCTCTGAGTTGAACCTCCACGAAGGACAGTTGATGTGAGTAAAGTAGAACTGTTTCTCTTGCCTTCTCTGGTGCATCTGAACATGCTTTGTCACTCCACCACTATGTGGGAACTTCTCCACTGAAAATCTGAACTTCCAGCAAGGGCTCAGTTGTCTGTGGCAGCTTGTCTAAGACAGTGTTCTCCAGGGGCTCATGGGCCATGGCCAAGGGGAGCTGTCTTCAGTTAACGGGCCACTGTAGAGTTCATATCCAAGGTCTGTACCCTTATTCCTCATTGCGTGAGTGGTCCCTGAATCCCTTGATGTATTGTGCTGGATCCCACTGACAAAGACACTTTTGTCTGTGGATAGATGACTAACTGTTTTTACTGAGGGAGGGATATGATGTGGGGTGTCTTACCCATGTTGCTAACACCACTCCTCCTATATTTTTAAATAATTGAATATTGAGTTTTACTTGTGTATCCTAAGTCTAAATTGAAAGGAAAAGATAGAACAAGCATATTTTTTTAATAAAAACATGTATGTCAATGCAAGTGACTGTTTTTTGAAGAATTTTTGCTGAATCAACTTTCACATGTTTCACCATTATTCTGTATGTTTTGCTAAATCAGTATAGATCACTCAACCAAGTTGTAGTAGTCTATTCCAAACTTCTTAAAATTTCTAAATAGAATTTCTTATTGATTAGACAGACAGAAAGGCAGACAGAAGATGCTGGTTGGAGGTTAAGCATTAGTGATGAAAATTACTAGAGTAAAGATACTGAAAATGAGGAGGAAGGGTATGGAGTATAGAATAATCAGGAGATAAAGGGCTCTGGTAATAAACCCCTTCTCTTCTTCCAATGTTCTCCTTGGAGAACAGTGGTTTCCTAGGTGCTCCCTTAATATTATTGAACAAAGCAAAGTTTCAGTTTTCCTGTACATGGTAAACTAAGGTTTAACAGTAGCTTGCTTTCTCTAAACAAATTCTCTCAGCCTTAGAATACTGCATTCATATTAGAGTAATGGTTTTGGTGGCAACCTGTATGAATAACATAAGACATTTCTACTGAGCTGTCTGATTTCCAGTTTGACTGGCTTTTGACTGATAATTATTATTTGCTACCTGGCTTGTATCCACTCCTTTAAAAGTGGAACTCATCCTCTATTCGCATCTATTATGTGAAAACATAAAACCTTATTTACATTGGAGTGTGTACAAAAAACAACTTTAGCCTTGAAGTCATCCTCCTAAGTGTAAAATGCATGCATTACTTCACAGTGAAATACTGAGTGTTTTCATTTTTATATCATGACCTTGTATTAAGCTCCACAGAGACAGAGCTGGTGCCATGAGTCATAACAGTAGGATTTCTAGTTATTTTGAAAGTTGTTTTTAATCATTGTGGTTTCATTGTTGCTGTTTTTATTTGTTTACTATTATTTAAATAATTTGGTCAAAAATTTTTGAGAATTATAAAAAAAAGCTAAGTATAAGCAACATAAACTAATGATAAATGCAAAAGAGAAAGATGGATCTATCTGGAAGGTTATGCAGCAACCCAAGGAATTAGAGGAAAGAACAAGGAATTAAGCTTAAAACAGACAAGTAAAAGTCGACTCTAATAACTCAAAAAAAAAAAGAAGGAGATGATGATCTCTTTGGGGAACCACCAACAGGGTGAATCAACTCCAGCTCAGTTTAAGCCATCAGTCCTATTCTCCAAACTCAGCTTCCAAGAAGATGAGAAACCAGTGCTCTGCCGTTGACCATGTGCCCATTCCATTGCAGTTGATTGACAGTTCTGCCAGACAGTTTTTTGGAGTTATTATAGACATCTAAGGTAAACATCAGATCTGAATATCCAAACAGTAACTAGTAGGGGGTTTGTGACAAAGGCACAGTGCCATATATGATATGGTAATGTCTTACCATGCATATTATAGAATGTTCTAGTGGAAGCAGTTCTGTTAAATTTCTGAAATACAAGTGTTTTCCTTTTCCTTTAAACAGATCCGCAAGAGAAATAACTAACTACTTAAATATTTGTAGAGAATTCCCCAAACTACTGGCTTTCTGAAGACATAGAGAATGCAATTTTCCAAGCTTTACATCTGCGACAGCATTCATTGAGAGTCGGATTCCAGTCATCTGGTGATCCGATTAGCTGTACTTTACCCCGTGACTTGAGGTATAAGAAATATGAGCAGGGCGCAATTTATCACGACTGCTGGAAAATCCCCAGTATCTGAGCACTCACTCTAATGGCAAAGGTCAAGAAGAGCATTTTTACATGATAAGAATGTTTTTTTCTCATTTATGCTGAGCAGCTTGGAAAAAGAAATGCGATTTCATTTTTTTTACAGTCGCAGATTTCCTCCAAGCCAATCTTTCTGGCTGTAGGTTTTTGATAATGGAAATAAATAAACTTTCTTTGAAATGTAGAAGTACCAATAGACAGGGCTCATTCCTAAGTTCTTCCCTGTAGGGAGATGAATTTAATAAGGTGGCTGAACATTGAAGCCCAGGAGGAATGAGACTTGTTGAGAAGGAAATGACAGGACCCACTGCATGCTAGTATAGGGATGAGAGACTTCTGGTTGTGTTTGGTATGAAACCTAATAAATCACTTTTCCAAAACCGTGAGAGACAATTACAGACAAAAAAAGTTTATAGTAAAACTAGCATTATAGAACCTACCTTTAATTGCTCCGTTGAGAAAATGCTATGGGAAAGAGGAGTATTTAAAACACATGACTACTTTTCCAAGATCTGAAAAGCATGTATAGAATTGAAATGCAAACACTTAGGTGTGAGTTATTCTGTTACAAAACAAAGTTCAATGCATGGGATGATGCAGAGAAAGAAGACCGACACCCTTTTCTTCTGGTTTAAATTTATGTCCCCTTCTCTCAGCTTCTTTTGGCCACTGGCTTAGTTTTTCCTTTGTCCTTTATTTTCCCTGGACAAGCCTGTCCCCAAACACCAAATATTGCACCCCTCTAGGCTTTGACTCAGCCAGTTTCTTCTGCCTGGAATACCCACCCCCGCCAAGCTTTGGTGACTGGCAAAATCCCTCAGTGAAGTTTCTTCAGTATGTTCTTTTCTGCTCATCTCTTCTCCTGTGTTTTGTTCCTGGTGCTTAGACACATACGTGTAGCAATACTTACTTCATGTTGTCACCATTAGGATACAAAAGATTATGAACTCCTCAAGGGAAGCTACAGATACTAAAAATGATAAAGAAGAAATGAAAATTCTTGGGTGTTTCCCTCAATCCATATGCTGACCAGAACTTCTAACACCATGCCATGAAAAATGTTAAATACTAAATAAACACTTGTTTAAGCCTAGTGTTAACATTGTATACGTTTTGTAATTCATCATAAACTCTCAGCTAAACCAGCCTTAAGAAATGAGGGAATACATGTTTCTCTACCAGATTGCCATGGCAGCTTGTCCCTAGTATTACACCAGGTGGGATGAAAGGCTCTCTGGAGAGGTGAGATTTACAGAAGATTTGAATGAAAAGGGCAAAGATATTTATGGATTTTAGGTGCCAGAATTTTACTATAATTTAAAGATTGTAAAATTAGTGAATTTTTTTTTATCAGTGTTGTTGAGTTGTTATTTTTTTTTAAAGCAAGACCTAATTTAGTTATATTTTAAATTGAAATTTAAACTAATTCTGCCCATGGACTAAAGAGTTTTTTTTTTTTTAATATATTCAGTACATGAAGTAGATTTTTGTAGATTTGTATGTGTGTGTTTGTGTCACAGAAAGGTTAAGAGTAAAATAGACAAATGATACATGTTTGGAAGCAAGATAATTAACAGCACATTGATTCTATTAAGTTGGGAGATCAAAAAATAAGTATTTTTTCTCTAAATTAAGAAGAAAAAATTTACCATGAGAAACAAAAATCACTAAGCTTCAGGTGAAATCTCTATCTCATAGGGCAGAACTAGTACCTGATTCAAGACCAACTTGCTTTAGCTTTTGCAGCATTCAGATTCTAAGTAGACTCATCAGAAAAAGAAAGGGGGTGACACTAATTTCTCTTTTATTTATTTTCTTCCAAAGAGAAGGGGGCTTAGTGAGGGAGAAAAATCAAATTTCATTCTAGTTCTTTGGTCTAATTCTTTGGAGGAATAAGGAGACTGCTACAAGGAGATGGGGAAATACTCAATACTTGGCACCTATTCTTACATCCTCGTCTCCCTTTTTTCCCCACATTTTCCATCATGTGCCCAAACATTGATACAACACTCACATATTCTTGTTTTATAGTGGTTAAGAGCATGGTTAAAAGTGAGATGTACCTACATTGAAAATCTAACTTTGCTCATTAGTGAAATGTGTGAGTCACTTATGCTCATAAAGGATCCATTTCCTTGTTTATAAAACAGAAATAATACTAGTTCATTCTTTCAGAGGCTTTTATGCAGAATAAGTGAGCTAATCCAATGCATAAAATTGCTTGCAGTAGTATCCATCATAGAGTAGATGTCCCATAAGCATTAGCTGCTACAATGCTAATCCTAATCATAAAGATTATGCCTATAATTATATAATTATAATCATAAAATCGGACTATAAAGAAAGCTGAGCACCGAAGAATTGATCCAACCGGTCAATCCTAAAGGAGATCAGTCCTGGCTGTTCATTGGAAGGACAGATGCTGAAGCTGAAACTCCAATACTTTGGCCACCTCATGAGAAGAACTGACTCATTTGAAAAGACCCTGATGCTGGGAAAGATTGAGGGCAGGAAAAGGGGACGACAGAGGATGAGATGGCTGGATGGCATCACCAACTCGATGGACATAGGTTTGGGTAAACTCCAAGAGTTAGTTATGGACAGGGAGGCCTGTCATACTGCAGTCCATGGGGTTGCAAAGATTCAGATACGACTGAGCGACTGAACTGAACTGAACTGAATCATAAGGAGAAAAATAATAATGATAATCCTTGTCTTTTACTTCTATTTTTCACATATTTCATATATTTGTTGGGTGTCTATTGTCAAGCATGGTTCTGGATGTCAGAGATGAGAAAGAACTAGTCCTTTCCTGTACATTCTAGAAAGATGAGAAAAAAGTAAACATGTAATTATTTGTTGGGGATAGATCAGTGAGAAACAAAGACAGAATTCATTCATTTTTTTTCCATGCCTCTTTATTTCAGTGAGCCCCTAACTGAAATTTGGGGTTTCATTTGATTATAAATGTGGACAACTGACTATAGAAGTAGGAGAAGTTCTTTTTTTGTTTGTTTGTTTTTATTTATATATATATTTTTTTACTTTACAATATGGTATTGATTTTGCCATACATCAACATAAATCCACTGCGGGAGAAGTTCTTGTGACTTTGTAACCGTTAATAGAGATAACACAGTGCAGTTGTTGCAAATACTGCAAAATATTCAAATAGGATCACTCCTTGGAAGTTATGAAAGTTATTTGCTACAACAATGAATTTGGTAATGTCTTTTCACTTTTGATGCTTACATTATAATGGGGGACCCAGATGGCTTTAGAGAGGGTAAACGGTTTGAGACGGTGACAAGCACTTGGTTCAAGGTAGAACTAAGAGTACTCATTAATCACTGGGATATGGTGTTTGAATGACATTCATTATGAATCAGAGGTGTTTGTTGTATGCAGCTAATTGGATGTTGACACTAATTGGTGCCTTTTTACTGAGGTGTCGGAAGCAGGTTTGGGGAGAAGAGAGAAAATTAGAGCCCTATTTTGTTCTTGTAAAATTTCAAATGCCTTCTATATATCCACGTGGGAAAGCTGAGTGAGAATTTGATTGTACAAATCTAGAACTAAGAGGAGAGGTTCACAATAGAGATCTCATTTTGAGACTTCACGAGGGTATAAATGGTATTTAATGCTGCAAGATGGGATATAATCACTTTAGCATAGAAGACACTGAAGGACTGAGCCAATATAATAGTTACAAGTCTAGAATTGGGATGGATCCAGCACAATGGACTCAGAAGTGCCTGAAGAGGTAGAAAGAATGCCAGGAAGTTTGGTGCCCCAGATACCAAGTTTAAAGTGTTTCCAAGAAGCGAAAATTGAGGAACTGAAAATCAGACAAGACCAGACCTGAGAATTGATGATTGGATTTATGAAGGCGGAGGTCATCATTGGCTTTGAAAGAGGTACTGGTTAGAAGGTGAAGACAAACTTCAGTAGCATAAGTTCAGTAAAGAATGAGAGGAGATTACATTGGACAAACTGAAGAGAGAGTTTAACAGAGGAGTATCATAAAAGAAATGAGAAAGCTGAGTTGTGAGGGGTCTAAGAAGACATTTTTGGAGTGTTTATTTGTTTTTTACATTTACTTCCTGTTCTGTTAATCCCATGTTTATTCTTCCCATTCCTCTAATCTCCCCCCAACACACACAAAAACACTCCTTTCATCCTTCCTTTTTTCCTTATCTTCTCCCTCTTTCAAAATTCTGCTGCTCTGAATTATGGTGGACTGAGGATACGCATATGAAATGACCGGGCCTGCCTCTCAATTACTTACTGCCCAGGTCCAATCCATGTGAATAGTATCACAGGGTGTCCTGGCTCTAGGGCGGGCTTTCAGGGATAGATAGATAAACTCAACAAAAGTTGCAGCCTGGGTATTTGTCTCCGGTAGTATTAAGGAATGTTTTCTTCCTGATCATAGTTAAATGGAAACATAAGAGTCTTGTTCAGAAGGTGTAACCAGCAGCCCCTCCTTTCTCTTGAACAAGTATAGAACTGAAAGTATAACTTTCCTTTATATTTATTCATCAAATGATTAGTGAATGTCTGCTCTGTGCTCATCACTGTTAGAGTTCTTGAGTTATCCGTGTTAAATAGTCATTATCCTCATGGATTTTATTTTACTAGGTGAAGATAACAATAAGCAGATAAAAGAGATTCAAGGGAAAGAGGAAAAGGAGTCTGTGTAAGATGTTGTTTTACATAGAATGGTTGGAAAATCCTCTCCAAAGAGATGTTTGAACAATAGATGAATAAGGTGAAGAACTGAGCCATTTTAAAATTAGGGAGAGATTATTCCAGGTGGAAGAAACAACAGTGTTTAAAGAGCTTGAGGTAGGAATGTCTTCAGTTCAGTTCAGTCACTCAATTGTGTCCAATTCTTTGTGACCCCATGGACTGCAGAGCACCAGGCCTCCCTGTCCGTCACCAAATCCCAGAGTTTATTCAAACTCATGTCCATTTAATTGGTGTTGCCATCCAACCATCTCATCCTCTGTCATCCCCTTCTCCTCCCACCTTCAATCTTTCCCAGCATTAGGGTCTTTTCAGTTCTTCGCATCAGGTAGCCAAAGTATTGGAGCTTCAGCTTCAACATCAGTCCTTCCAGTGAACACTCAGGCCTGATCTCCTTTAGGATGGACTGGTTGGATCTCCTTGCAGTCCAAGGGACTTTCAAGAGTCTTCTCCAGCATCACAGTTCAAAAGCATCAATTCTTCGGTGCTTTATAGTCCAACTCTCACATCCATATGTGTCTTACACCTCCAAAGAAAGGATCTCATTGTGTGGAATGATTTAGTTGAGATCATGCATCTGCCATTCTTTCAAACGTTTATTTGATCCTTTCCTAAAATCTTTATAGCATCTTTGAAACAAAAGGCTAACTCCTGAGGTACTAGTATAACCTCCTTTCCAGTTCACAAGTCCTCTTGACAGCTTCCCTGTTGGATGAACTTCCTTACAGCCTCTGTGGTTAAACTTCACTGGCCGCCTCTGAGATCATCCCCTTTCATTGCTTATCAGAAAATAAAATCTCAGTATAAACTCAGATTTAGTCTCCTTATACTTCTGGGCACTTATGAGAGTGAAGCTACTGAGAATGGTGAGACTTTCCTCAAAAGTGCATTTCCGCAGTCAGTTATCACCCACACCCCAGGCCATCAGTCTAACACGTCCCTAAGCCTTCATCCAACATCTCCAGTAACAGTCACATTTTCACCTCTTCCTTTGCACTCCCATTAGTTGCTCGATGTTATTCTTTTCCATTGATGTTGCCATAGAAATCAGAATTCTTTGGTTGCAAACAATAGAACCAAACTGTCACTGATTTAACTATAAAAAAAGTGTATTGAAATTAGCAAGAGTAAAGTACCTGATGAGAACCTGAAAGTTTTAGTAAGAGTCACCCACTTCCTACTGGCTTTGCTATTGGAATGAATAAATTTCCACTTCTTCAGTCCTTCTAACACTTGGCGATTATTCCGAGGCAGTTCTAGGAAAGAAGGCTTCAGTTGGGTCCACTGGGCCCCTTGCCCATGATCGGGTGATAGGAGTATAATGAGAACCAGTTGAAAAACAAATAAAGAAAAACAAAGATAGAAAAATAAGTCTCTAGGAGCCATGCTGTTCCCGTAGTGGGAAGACAGACATTTGTATTTATTGCTTTGCTAACACTGTGTATTTTCCCATAGATGTTATCAGGATGCCACTAGAGATGGGAATGAATCCAGAAAGCAAATATACCAGGTATCCATTTTAGATTTTTATTAGCCCTCACTTGAGACCCTGAGGTAGCATTGCCTAGAATGCTCTTATTTTTCCCACCTTGCTCACCTGCCCTGACTCGGCTGTCCAGTGAACTATCCCAAGGCACACTCCCAACAACCACATTTCTTGTTTAGACACCTTTAGTGATGTTAAGATTAAGTATTCTGTATAGAGCAGTCATAAGCCAGATTTGCTCATAGAAGACAAGTCTCTGGCTTTCTGGTAGAATCATGTATAATATGAAAAAAAAAAGTTTAGACTATCAGAGTAATTTTAATCAAATGCTGTATTTTCTAAGTTCAATTCACTATACCATTTAAATATATAAATATATTTTAATGTGTTAGTCCGTGCTCAGTTTATACTTTTGGTTCAACTTTCATGAAGTTTTGAACCATAATGGACTCAAGATACACCGAGAAGAAAATCTTTCATTAATATAAACTAACAGTAGAATTACAGTACATACTGGATAATTTCAGTATATATGCAGATGACACCACCCTTATGGCAGAAAGTGAAGAAGAACTAAAGAGCCTCTTGATGAAAATGAAAGAGGAAAGTGAAAAAGTTGGCTTAAAGCTCAACATTCAGAAAAATAATATCATGGCATCCAGTTACATCACTTCATGGCAAATAGATGGGAAAACAGTGGGAACAGTGGTTGACTTTATTTTTTGGGGCTCCAAAATCACTATACATGGTGATTGCAGCCATGAAATTAAAAGGCGTTTACTCCTTGGAAGGAAAGTTATGACCAACCTAGATAGCATATTAAAAAGCAAAGACATAACTTTGCCAACAAAGGTCGATCTAGTCAAGGCTATGGTTTTTCCAGTAGTCATGTATGGATGTGAGAGTTGGACTGTGAAGAAAGCTGAGCACCGAAGAATTGATGCTTTTGAACTGTGGTGTTGGAGAAGACTCTTGAGAGTCCCTTGGACTGCAAGGAGATCCAACCAGTCCATCCTAAAGGAAATCAGTCCTGGGTATTCATTGGAAGGATTGATGTTGAAGCTGAAACCAATATTTTGGCTACCTGATGCAAAGAACTGACTCATTTGAAAAGACCCTGATGCTGGGATAGACTGAGGGCAGGAGGAGAAGGGGACGACAGAGGATGAGATGGTTGGATGGCATCACCAACTCAATGGACATGAGTTTGGAAAAACTCTGGGAGTTGGTGATGGACAGGGAGGCCTGGTGTGCTGCAGTTCATGGGGTCACAAAGATTCAGACATGACTGAGCGACTGAACTGAACTGACACTTATTAAATTCAGTAGCTATACTTAACACAATACAAGAACTTAGGTACTTATGATCATAACATTAGGGGGAAAGTATTGGTTACAACAGTCTCTTTAGGAATTGTTATTTTAAAACATATATTAATGATAAACTCCTTTAAAGCTCTAAATGAAATGTTTAAAATTTCATTTGAGCCATCTAGCTTTCCAAATTTATATTCTAATGCCAACACTTATTTATTTGGCTTTGCCAATTAATTTTTCATTTCCATGAATTTTCACAGTAATTGCAAATTCAATTTTGCTTTCAAAGTAGTTTTAAATTTTGAAGTATTTAAAGATGTCAAGAAAGGAGGAACACTTGGTTTTGGTCCATATAAAAGTTAACTTTGCTTTATCTTGCTGTTATTCTTAATATGTTATTTGGAAAGCTCGTTGATTTGGCTAAAGGTTATCACCCATTTTAAGAGTAAGAGAAACTGAGGCAGAGAAATTTTGTATAATTTTATACTTAGCAGTCTTTCCACACTGAGGGACAAGGTACTGGACCTGGTATTTGAATTTGTAGAATATTACAACATTTTTCCTCTAAGAAAATGAGTTATCCATGTGTATAAATAGGAAAACATTTTTCTTTCATGTCTAATAGAGGCATTGGTGAGTTCTTTTTCCCTGTCCATATGTTACACCTTAATCATTGTAATATTTTTGAGGACCAAGGAATTGTGTTCCCAGTTGAGCCAGTAGCCTTAAAAGCATTTTAAATAAGAGCCACTGATGTATTTTTGTTGCCCACCCCCACATTGGCTGATGAATGAGTAATCCAATAGTTAACAGGAGACATTTTCTCTGGGATGACAAAGGGGTGTGACCCTTCCCTTGCCCTTCTCCAGTCACTGCCTCTGCGCAAATTAGGAGGCAGTTTTAGTGTCGTAAAGACTTTCATTCCAAGGCAGACTGAAGTGACAGTAACAGACCTGGGACTCTAGCCCAGAAATGTGGACTCAGCCTGCTGTTCTAACCACTAGAGCATGGACACCAAATCCGTGCATTTTCTAAGCCAATTCCAGGGCAGCTGCTTATTAACAAACAGATGTCATTCGATGGCATTGACATCCATCAGAGAAAATGATTCTGCGTGAACCAGTCCCTGGGCAGTGCAGAAGTCACCATTGTGAACATCGTCCCAGGATTCCTGCATTTTGCTTTATTAATAATGAATGCCCATGTTGCCTTGGCATTTATCTGACTTGAGGAAGTGAATAAAATTTGACTCTTTGTGTTTAAATGAAATGCCTTGTAAATCACGGCAACCTCTGCATTTTACTCTATTTCGTTTATTACAGAGTAAAGTAAGCTCTGGCCAGCTGAATGGGATGGAAGCTCATTATACCACAAACAAACTGATAAAAGAACAGTTTTTTAATAACACAGACAACATGACTCTTTGTGTTGTAGTATTCACTATTCTGTTGTTAATGGAATCTTAAGAACATGATTTTGTTTTCAGTCAAATATTTCCAGTCACCACTCTAAGCAAAAATACTATAGTAGTCTCTGTTCTTTAAAAAATATTGTCCACGTAAGAAATGGCATCCCTAATAAGTGTAATTTGCATTAGCCACACAGTAAGCATTCCGTTTTGAAACTTGTTAGTTTCTTATGCTGCTGCTGACATACCATCTCTAATCAGTATACAGTTGACGATAGCTATACTTTTTCTAAGCCTTACTGACATTAAAGTCTGCAGTTTTTCAAATATCCCTACTGTGTCTTTGCAGCGTGCCATTTTGTGCTTAGTTAAGAGTCCTTTGGGACTTCCTGGAGGTCCAGTGGTTAAGATCCTGCACTTCTAATTCATGAGGTACAGGTTCGATCCCGGGTCTGGGAAGTCAGATCCCACATGTCACATGTGGCGCAGCCAAAAAAAAAAAAAAAGAGTTCTTTGGTTGCAAATAACAGAGATTGATTTTTACCAACTTAAAGAAAATGTTGAATTTATTGAAAGAATACTTGCCTATGTCATAGTAATCAAGGCAGATTAGAATAAGTGGCTCCTGGAAGGATAAGATCAAAACACATCAGGACCTCTAGCAGTAGGTGTTCAGGAGTCTTCTTTTTAGAATCTTATCACATCAGGAACAATGACTGAGTCTGTCATACTCAAGGGGAAAAAAAAATTCAAATCCCTCAGACACTGGGCCAATTAAAATCTGATACTCTTTTTCAGATCAGGATCATGGTGGTAGTTCTGAGAGAAAAGGAGGTTAGTGTGATCTACCCAAGAGTGCCTGCTATATTCCACCCCAGTAGATTCTGAGAATATATAAGCACCTCCTTTTTATATAAAACATTTATTATAGCACCTGCTGCTAAGTTGCTTCAGTCGTGTCCTACTCTGTGCGACCCCATAGACGGCAGCCTACCAGGCTCTCCCGTCCCTGGGATTCTCCAGGCAAGAACACTGGAGTGGGTTGCCATTTCTTTCTCCAGTGCATGAAAGTGAAAAGTGAAAGTGAAGTCGCTCAGTTGTGTCCGACTCTGAGCGACCCCATGGACTGCGGCCCACCAGGGTCCTCCGTCCATGGGATTTTCCAGGCAAGAGTACTGGAGTGGGGTGCCATTGCCTTCTCCATTATAGCACCTAGCACTTATAAATGTGCAATTAGGTTTCCATTGTTATTTTGGTGATTGTTATATGATCTTTATTTTTGTGGCTTATTGACCCCATTTAAATGCATTCCTGTTAACATAATTTCAATGTGTACACAGCGTTAAACATTTATTTGCCTTTTTCCAATGGGAGAAAATGCACAGTGCTACTGATGACTACATTCAGAAGTGATGTTATGGAATAACTTCCTCGGGTTAATAAGCGACTGCTTCATGGTAGGATTTCATCTTGTTTTGATATTAGCATATAGTGGACTGAGGTCTAATATAATCACCTTTCTGTTACCTAGAGAGAAAGAATGAGAACAGAAAAGAAACAGTATTTTCATTCTTCATGTACATGAATATTCTCACATACCTTCATTTTTGTCTAGATGTCTGTATATATTCAGAGGCTTTATAAACCACTTGTAAAGCCACGTCCTGTATTCAGGACTTCAGCTCCCTGCCACATCCCTGCCAGGACCTCTCCTGCTTTCCCTTTAAACCGATTCCTTTCTCTTTCTTTGCCTAGAGTGTATCCCCATCAGAGCTTCCCTTTTGTAGAGAGTCTTGTCTGTATAGGGGTGGGATTATGTGTTGGAAGCCTTTCTCTCTGGAAGTGGAAGTACACAGCCTCTGTAGGTTTTCCCTGGGATTCTGTCCAATACCACTGGGCATCCATTTTGCAGAAGTACCCTTTAGTCTCTGTGTTAATAAAGGTTCCTTATTCCAGTCAACAATGTGACTCCAACTGTTGCCCTCCTAATACCTTCGTGATATGGGGAGCTCCTAGCTTCAACTACGTGGTTCCATCTTGGCGTTGCTGGGTGGAAACAGTATTTACTTAAATTGAGTCCTTAAACTTCCAGACCAACTAAATTTAAAAAAAAGAAAAAGAAAATTGGGTGTGAGGTAGTGTGAAGAAGTCTAAAATTATATCCTTGAGTGAGATGTAAAGAGTTATGTTATCTGAGCTTTGAAAGGTAAATGAGGCAGTAAATAGCAATGAACATAAGTAGAATGTCAGGTAAAACTATACTTTAGTTTTGTCTTGCATAATATATTTGATCCATGTACTATTATTTTATACATTGTTCTTAGGATAAAGGTCTATTGTCATGCATCCACTTATGATGCAAACATGGTAGACAGGATTCCTGAGGCAGTGATTTGCTCATTTTGGCACAAAGAATAAGAGAAATGTTTATTTGCCAATCATTAAACAATTGTGCCAGTTGACTCTAAACACAGAGGATATACGTATAAGACAGGGGTTCCCCCAGGAAGCTTGGAGTCTGATAGGAAGGAAGACATTTTTAATACCAAAAAAAAAAATTATTTAAAATGGGAGTATATAAAGGACAATGTTTTGTGACTTTTAGTTTGTATCAGAATCACCTAACAACTTGTTAAAGCAAATATTTCAGGGCCCCATCCCTAAAGCATCTTATTCAGTTGGTTCAGGGTTGTGCCTGAGAATTTCTGTGTCTAAGTCCTTCCTGGATGTTTCTGGTCTGAGGACCAAGCTCTGAGAACCAATGACATGAGGACCTATGTAGGCATGATGGAGGTCTGTCCTCCTCACCCTGGGGCAACTAGGAGAGCAAGTCAGTTATTAAGGCTCTGGGTTATATAAAGCAGATTGTAGCTGTTTTTGGTATAAAGAAGATTAAATAGATACCAGGTGGTTCATGGGGAATCAGCTTGGAGGCCAGCTCTCTAGGTGCTGGTGTGCACCAAACCACACCAGGCAAGCGGTCTGATGACTAACTGGCCGACGAGACCTGAGCAAAGGTTACAGCTGCAGTTTCAGAACTGCCAGGGGCCTCACTCCCCAGCAGTTGTGGTTTTGCCAATGTGGAGATCGCTTCTTAAAACTACTAGCATCCCTGAGTGCCAGATGCCAGAGCGTTTTCCTCACTCTTGGATTCTGGGTGGAGGTTTCTTTCCCCCCACCTTGCTTTATCTGAGACTAATTGTCACAGAGTTGAACCTAATTGGTGGATCCTTGTCATATACATAGACATTAGATGTGAAGGAAGCTGGGGAAGTGACACTGTAACCAGCCTAGACCTATCTTCACACATAGCTGCTAAGTCACTTCAGTCGTGTCCGACTCTGTGCGACCCCATAGACGGCAGCCCACCAGGCTCTGCCATCCCTGGGATTCTCCAGGCAAGAACACTGGAGTGGGTTGCCATTTCCTTCTCCAATGCATGAAAGTGAAAAGTGAAAGTGAAGTCGCTCAGTCATGTCCGACTCTTGGCGACCCCATGGACTGCAGCCTACCAGGCTCCTCCGTCCATGGGATTTTCCAGGCAAGAGTACTGGAGTGGGGTGCCATCGCCTTCTCTGATCTTCAAACATAGCAGGATTATACAAATGGGACTGAGCATATGGAAAATGGTAAGGAATCCACCTGCAATGGAGGAGCTGCAGGAGACTCAGGTTTGATCCCTAGGTCAGGAAGAGCCCCTGGAGGAGGAAATGGCAGCCTACAGTCCATGGGGTCACAAAGAGTCATACACAACTGAAGCAAGTTAGCAGCATACAGAAAACATGTCCACTTCAGGGAAGTGTTATGGAAATTTGACTGCTTCTGCTTAGTAGAGAAGGTTAAGGATGGCCTGTTTTATAGACTGAGAGAAAATGCAAGAAAAAGATAGAGCTCCAAAGAGAATCCTTAGTGAGTCCTACATAGCTCTTCATGATCTGGCTTCAGCATCCATTTCCCACATCTTTTTTCCTTTCGTTTTCTCCTGGTCCTTAAACTCCAGAAGGGTTGACTGTCCTTCAGAGTCTTATAAGTGCTGAAATACTCCCATTCCCATCCTTCTGGGAGGGGTAGGATTAGCAAAGTGATGAGGTAGGCACTTAAAATTCTTAAACGAAATCACTGGATTTACAGTCCTCTGCCATTTATACATTGCCTGTAGTTGTTCTAGAGATACGGAAATGAACTTGGTGATTTTCCAGTCATATTTCTGTGACACTGTGACTTTAATTCATAGAACCGTAATTCCAATAATCTTTGCTTATTTTTTCCAGAGCTCAGCCAATTTAGTTGAATTCTGTTCCCTGCCCCTGGAGTAATTGTTTTCTATCTGTTTCCTATCCTTGGGGGCCGGACCTGTGTTATGCCATAACGCAGTGCCACAGACTGGGAGGCTTAAACAGCAGATGTGTATCGTCTCAGTGTTCTGAAGACTGGAAGTCCAAAATCAAGGTGTTGGCAGGATTGATTCCTTCTGAGGGCTGTGAGGGGAGAGTCTGACTCACAGATACTTGCCTTCGTCCTGCATCTCTTCACATTGTCTCCCCTGTAACGTGTGTACATGTGCCTGTGGCCCAGCTTCTCTTTTTCATAAGGACACTGGTTTTATTGGACTAGGGCCCACCTTTATGACTCATTTTAACTCGATTACCTCTATAAGAGCTGACTCATTGGAAAATACCCTGGTGTTGGGAAAGATTGAAGGCAAAAGAAGAAGAGGCAGCAGAGGATGAGATGGTTGGATGGCATCACCAACTCAATGGACATGAATCTGAGCACACTCTGGGAGATAGTGAAGGACAGGGAAGCCTGGTGTGCTGCAGTACGTGGCGGTCACAAAGAGTCAGACATGACTTAGTTTCTGAAGATCAACAGTAACATCACCTCTATAAAGAGCCTGTCTCTAAATGAGGTCACATTTTGGGGGACTGTGGGTTAGAACTCCAACAGATCCTTATCTGCAGGGCACTATTCAAGCCTTACCAATAGGTGTCATACACCATGGAGTTCTAATTCTAGAACACATTACGCTTATAATGCTGTTACTTATGCAGTGATGTGTTTGTCTATCTCCCACTGGATCATCCTCCCTAAGAACACAAGGTCTGCACCTCAGAGGTGCTAGAGGGTATGTGGTAAATAAACAAAAGGGAAGAGACCTGCGTGCCAGGCTCAGCTGTTTGGTCCTGGTCATGTGGTCCATGAGCCGCAGCAGCCTGACTTGTTGAGAACTCCGGTTTAGGAAGTGGAAACAGCACCTCCTCCTTGGAAACCAGCATCAAGTCAGTGCCAAATGCATCATATGTTGCCAAGTGAGGGTTGTGTGCAGTCAGGAAAGCTTCACAGTTTAAAGCTTCTCTATGCAGCTTCCCCTCAGAAACAGTCCATCAGCAATGAAGTGGAAAAAGTATTTGGTGTCTCCTGTGTACTCATTCCCGCTGCAACAGTAGGTTTAGAGTATATTCTTGCTAGAAATATGTATCTTTCAGCACTTATGTGGGAAAAGGACTTCCATGCTAGTACTTGAAATTGTCAGTGTGCAGCACACCAGGCCTCCCTGTCCATCACCAACTCCCAGAGTTCACTCAGACTCATGTCCATCAAGTCAGTGATGCCATCCAGCCATCTCATCCTCTGTGCTTTCAAAACAATGCTGACATCTTCTGCAGCTCACAGTCCCCAGACCACCATGATAATCATAATGTAGTCTTCTACCCCCCCATTAATATAGTACAGTGTTGCATATTTATCACAACAGGACATCATTGGGCATTGTATCCATGGCAATAAACTTAATTTCTAGTGTTATAGTTTTGGAAAGAACACATTCTGAGTATTTGGTGGCATGATAGTAAGAATTTTGAGTTCTCTGGGAAAATAGAAACTTCCTTTGAAGGATTAAACCCAGTGGTACCATTAGATTAAATTTTAGAAAAAGGATGTGTATAATAAACTGTAGGTTTTAATGTATCTCTATTGATTCTCTGTTAGAGTCAGGAAATATTTCTATGGTAGTCCCATCCTTAAGAAGATAAGCATTTTACCAGGCGAGGATAAATATATACACGCCTACAGTATCATAGTAAATATAATAACAAATATGCACATATAAACATATATATGTATTAGACATCATATTAAAAAGCAGAGACATTACTTTGCCAACAAGGTCCGTCTAGTCAAGGCTATGGTTTTTCCAGTGGTCATGTATGGATGTGAGAGTTGGGCTATAAAGAAAGCTGAGTGCCAAAGAATTGATGCTTTTGAACTGTGGTGTTGGAGAAGACTCTTGAGAGTCCCTTGGACTACAAGGAGATCCAACCAGTCCATCCTAAAGGATATCAGCCCTGGGTGTTCTTTGGAAGGAATGATGCTAAAGCTGAATCTCCAGTACTTTGGCCACCTCATGGGAAGAGTTGACTCATTGGAAAAGACTCTGATGCTGGGAGGGATTGGGGGCAGGAGGACAAGGGAACGACAGAAGATGAGATGGCTGGATGGCATCGCCAACTCGATGGATGTGAGTTTGAATGAACTCCAGGAGTTGGTGATGGACAGGGAGGCCTGGCGTGCTACGATTCATGGGGTTGCAAGGAGTCAGACACGACTGAGTGTCTGAGTTGAACTGAGTTGAACTGAACTGAACTGAACTGAGTTCATATAGAAGATATGTATCCTAAACAGTCTTTAAGGTGGGTTCTATTTTCCTTGTCTTCCAGGTGAAGCTACTGGGGTATCGTCACTTGTCCAAGATCACAGAGCTAGCAAGTGACAGAGACAATATTTGAGCAGTGGCTGTTAGTTTGGCTTCTGAGCTCCTGCCTTAAATTGCTGTTTCACCCAGAAGTGTTACTAAGTCACTGGTGAATCTAACTAACTACATTTAAATTAATCATCAAGTTATCTATCTTGCCTTTACTACTTACAGTCTTCTTAGATTCAACCACTTCTTTCCACTTCTGCTGCCACTTCCCTGGTCTAGACCAATGTAATGCCTGAGATCATTACAGGGGACCACAGCAAAAGCTTACCAGCTCCTTTCTCCACCTCCTCACTGAGTCTCACTGATCCATATGGCACCCGTAGCAGCTTTATACAACACGCTGCATACACCATTCTTTCCTAAACCTGTCCAGTGAATTACCAATCCTCCCTGGATGAAGATCAAAATCTTCATGTTTGCAAGGCCCTTTAGTGATCTGACCGCCACCTGGCTTAGCACAGTGTCATGTGTTCCTGTGTTGCTTATTTGTGTCCTCATCACACTGGCCTTTTTCATTCCTCGGATGTGCCATGCTATTTTAGACTTTAGGATTGAATATGTCTTATTCTCTCTACCTAGATTTTCCCCCGAGTTCCCTCAGCATCATCGATTATGCATTTGCCAAATAAATCCTACCCATGCTTCACAGCTTGGCTCAAATTTCATGACCCCATGGAAGTCTGATTTCTTGCTCCAGACTGAGACAGGCCTCCATTTAATCAGTTGACTTAGAAACCTACACTCCCCTTTATGTCAGTTGATATCAAGTCATGGTTTATTTTGTCTGATGTCACTCCCCTGTAAAATGTAAACTCATAACTAAGAATGGTCTTCTCTTTTGTTTCCTGCTGCAGCCATTGTAAATAATGTACAGTCTTTCATGGTTGAACTGTTGAATTTCTATTGAAGGACCAGAGTAAGAAAACTATTTCTATTGAGGCAAGTAGAAAGCAGCATTGGGAAGTCACATTTAATCTCCATTTTGAAGGGTGACTAGGATCTAAATAAGGCTAAGGTTAGGAGTGGGGAAGAAGTCTTTCCAGGAAACAGAAATCACTTGAAAATGTTAGTGATAAAAAAACACAGTGTTTAAAGATGTTGAATAGTGTAGATTTATTTGAATGCAGGGTGAGAAATGACAAGTAGCCCATGATTTTGAAAAGTTCGCTTAGGTCAAATCAGAGAGTTGAGTCGTATATTTATTCTATAAATAATGAGAAACCACTACAAATATTAAGGATGGGACTGATAACATGGTGATTTAGGGAGAACTATTTGCTAGGAATGTGCTTAAAATTTAAAGTCTTATAACCAGATATATTATGTTTCAATCCCAGTTCTCATCTTTACTTGCTCTTTGACCTTGGAAATTATACTGAAGACCTGTATTAGTTAGGGTATTGGCTTTTCTATCAAACAAATCCTGAAGTCTCTGTATATAATAAAAGTACAGTGTAAGTTAATTTCTAGCTGTTGTCCATTATGGAAGTCCTTGGTAACTATTCCTTAGTCTTCATTCCTTTCATCTGACGTTGTGCAGTCTTCTAAGAGATTGCGGTGTTCAGCTGGCACAATGGGGTAGAGGAGGAGATCTGCTTGCTTCTTCGAAGTTTTATCTTTACCTTCAGTGGGTGAAAACTTGTCACACGGTCATACCTGGAGGCAAATATACTTGTTGACTGGCTAGTTGCCATCTGGACAACTCCTGTGTAAAGAGGAATTTGAAATTTTGACAAGCAGTCAGCCAACTTTGCTGTGTACTCTAAGCCACAACTTCTTTTTCAGTAAAATGAGGATGTGAATAATATCTAATATAGAGAGTCATAAAGAAAAACAGTGGTATATTATATATGAAATGTCCCAGCATAGTGTTAAGAATATAAATGATCCACTCCTTTGATTAAGGGGAAAGATCAGAGACTAAATGCCACTGAAGAGACTAGAAAAGGAAAGGCCTGGGAAGAAACCAGGAAAAGTGTGTGTTAAACTTGGTTCTTAATTGATGTTTTCAGTTTCGCTTTTGGAACATATATTTAAACTCTTGAGAACTTGAATGAAAATGATAACTTTCCTGTATTCAGCTAGAGACAGCTCTGCAATGCAGCCAGCAGCTGCTCTCAGCAGTCCTATTCTATGCAAATATCATAGTCCTACATCTATCGTTAGCCCAGTGTTCAAAGATTGCCAGGATTCTATAATCATTAGCAATTTTAATTTATTTTTTAAGATTTAGTGTCTCAGTGAAACAAACATTATTGGACTTTGCTTGTAACATGGAAGAGATGATTATATCACTTCTTGCTGTTGTTGTTTAGTGGCTAAGTTGTATCTGACTCTTCTGAGACCCCATGGACTGTAGCCTACCAGGCTCCTCTGTCTATGAATTTCTCTGTCTATGAATTTTCCCTATGAATACTAGAGTGGGTTGCCATTTCCTACTCCAGGGGAATCTTCCTGATCCAGGAACCAAATCCACATCTCCTGCGTTGGCAGGCAGATTCTTTACCACTGAGCCACTAGGGAAGACCATATCATTTGAAAAAATATGAAAACAATTTAATAATGGATAACTCTGTAAATCAACTTGAAATTTTATCAGTAAATATCATCACAAGTAAAACAAAATTCCTCTAGGTTGATACATAGCCCCTGTTTGAGTTTCCTGAACCATATAGCAAATTCCCACCTGAGAAGTCAACACAAAATCCTTAAAAGTAGAAGTAGTATCTTCATCATTGGCCAGTTTTGTTGATGTCTCTTTTCATCTATCTGTCTATCCATCCATCTATCCAATCTACCTACCCTATCATTTAATCATTCATATATTAATACATGCATTTGAAATGTTATACTTGCATTATTAGTTATAATCTTTTCTGTGTGTTGTCAGATTTTGACATTGGCTTGACTAAGATGATATCCTGTGACATGGAAAGCTTAGAAAAACGGATTTGCATTTGTAGACTAGATTTTAAAAAATCAAATAAAGCTACAAAATGTGACACTTCATGTTGCAATTTTACAAGCTCATCCTTTCATCTTTATCTTTCAAAGAAGAAAACAAATGGAATTGACCTGCTAAATTTATCTGCAAAACCAAACTCTTCTTTTAAAGAGTTATTAAATATTAAGCGATTTTAATGACTCCTAGAAAAATAAGATAGTTAAAAATAACCTTTCCAAGTACTCAAACTGAAAACCTCGCAGTTCTTTTTCCACCTGTGTTACTTCCTTGTTTCTTTGAGCTGTTTTACTGGCCAAAACTTTTGAGTTAATTATATCTTGGTCACACTCCATCCTTCTGTCTTCACACTGTCTATGTTTACTCGTGTCCTTACCTCAACTAATAGCCAATTAGCTCAACCAGTTTTCCATTTTGCATTCGTGACTTAGTGAATCATCTTTATTCATGTCACTTAAAGTTCTGTGACTCAGTATTGCCTAAAGAAACATAGAAGCTAATTTTATGATGAAGCTTTGTTTATTCTTGTCCCTAATTTCTTACCTAGCATTTGAGTGTGAATTTGTCATTCTTCTCCATACAGACCTCAACGTTTTCCAAAGACTTCTCTGTGCTTATTCGGTTCTCTTCTTTCTTAACTTCTAATCTCTACAAGTAAGGGTTCAACCAATTCTTCAAGTCCTGAGGAGTCAATGTTGGAAGGACTAGGAATTCTTAAGCTAGAATTCCTTAATTCTGATCTCAGTGCTGCTTTTTGTTTGTTTGTTTGTTTGAAGACCATTGAGCAGGCTGTTTAACTTCTGCAGCTTTGGCTTTCTCATTGTTTACATAGGCCCCCAATTGCATAGCATTAGGGCTCTTGGAAGTTGAAATATCAAGGTGGACGTAACATCTATTCCTTCAGAACAACCAGGGCATGTTTTCTGTTTTTCTAAAATGATAGGAACCTTTTCTATTTATCTTAGGTACTGGTTTTATTCTACGACCTGAATATGAGCTGTTTGAAAATATAGTAATTATGTTTGTCATCTTGGTATTTATTTAGCCCCTACATTTATAATGACAAAGACCAATGTCTGATTTCTCTGGGTATCCCATTAATAGAGTGTGATTATTAGTTGAAGGAAGGAGAAAGAAAAGAGAAAAGGAGGGAAGGAGAGAAAGAAGGAAAGAAAAAAGAGAAATAATGTTTTTGTTTTTACATTTTGAGAATATGGTCATATAATGTGTTTTTAATCCTACTGCTTATTAAACCACTTGTGTTCATGTATGCTCTTAGGACTCAAAAGTAACACTTTCTTATCATTACTATAATTCATTATTAGTTAAGTTCCCAAGTTTGATTAAATTATGTCACAAATGAAGAAACTTTTAAAATAGCTTTAAAGTAAAAATTTTCATTCTAGTAGTTATATCCTTTCCTCCCAGAAATAATTCCTTTTACATCTTGTTCAAAATATACAGTCTTGTGTTAAATGTTAGTTTGCTTTTTAGCTTAATTTCTTTCTTGCTTTTGCTCAGGTTTGTTGATTAATTGCCTTCCTTATTAGAAGATGTCTCTAATAAATTTAACATTTTGTGTAAGTGTATCTTTCAGCTAATGTGAAAGCAGGATTTCTTAGAGCATAATTTGTCTGTGTTTTATTGAAACCAAAGTCATATTGCGGCATCAGAAAGTCTAGACAGAACGTCTAAGAACATTTACTAGTTAATTGAAATTACCCAAGGCAACACTTCTGATGTATTGGGCAAAGACCAAGATAAAAATTGATTTAGAAACCTTTTTAGTCTTCATCAGGACCTAATTCCTGCCATTGTCTTCCTGACTTATTATACATCAATTATTTTACATTGTGTTACCAAACTTTTCCTTCTTTTTGGACTTTGAATTTAAATGGCCAAGTGGTCCTGCTCTGCCTTAAATACACCCTATCCATGTAGATCACTAGCTACACATTAGCTGTGTAATAAGAATATCTCAGTGCTTAGCCCATGAGCACACCACAGCCCCAGCTCTGATTCCTCTCCTCTAAAGAGAGGGGTTTGTATAGGCAGATAAGCCGAGTAAAATGGTTAGGTCAAGAGTCAGCCCATGAGGCAGGAATTGTATACTGCCAAAATTATCCTTGAGAATCCCGTACAGAAGGACAAAAGTTTCAGATGGACCCATCTTTCAGTTGGTCTAACACATTTTTTTTTTTTCCCTTACTAAAACAGATACCTATTATCCAGTGGAATAACAATTAACTGTTTGGTTTGTTTCAGGGATAATAGCTAAAAAATACCTTGATACACTAGAATCTAACTTAAGACAGCTCATTACGGTCAGAGAAACTCAGTATCTGAAGTCTGTGGAGGGAATGCCAGTCATGGCTTCCTCATCCCTAGCCCCATGGATACTCACAGGAAACATTCACCACAGGGTATAAGCAAGTGGAAGCATCTGCTGTATTTAATTTTCCTCCTCCTAATTATCTTTGTTTGTTTCAACAAACAAACTTAATTCATGAAAGTGACTCTACTATATCGGAACTATAGTAGAAGACTAAATCTGGATTTTCTATGTGGACAATCCCAGCTTACCTATGTATTGGTTTTCTTCACAATAGCCTCTTGTAGATTAGAGAGATTAACCACTGGTTCTCTTTTCTACTCTGTATTTTAAATTCAAAACAGTCACTGGAGTTGAAGAAACCTCATATCCCTGAAGAAAGATGATCAATTTTATCTACTAACTTGTTAAACTGAAGTGACTTGTTTGAATTTAAAAAGAGTTGGTTGAACTCTTCTTCCCTGTAGACACCATGTAACTTGCCTTCTCCTTGTCTCCTCTTGGTGACTTGGGAGTTCTAATATATCTAGGGCTGAGTAAGATGTGTAAGGTTCATCTTAAACTTTATACATAACACAAGCTCTGTCACATTAAAGGGAGAACAGATCTAGCTAGGGATTTAGTTCAGTTCATGTGGACACAACCAAGTCATAGAGGAAAAAAACAGTTTTACTTCTGTATTTTTTTTTTTTCTTGCTTTACCTGAGAAACAAAACTTTGAGGAGTCTTCAATACCTTATTCACAACTCAGAGATTCACTGTATATTTCTTTATTAGCAGTTTTAAGAAGCCTTGAGTAGATAACTTTTACATTGATATCTCACTTTGGTTTTGAGTTGCATTTCCCTAATGATTAGGTCTTCCCTGATGGCTCAGTGGTAAAGAATCACCTGATTGTGCAGGAGATGTGGGTTCGATCCCTGGGTCAGGCAGATCCCCTGCAGAAGGAAATGGCAACCCGCTCCAGTATTCTTGCCTGGGAAATCCTGTGGACAGAGGACTTGGTGGGCTATAGTCCATGGGATCACAAAGAGTCAGACAAGACTGAGCATGCACGCAAGTCATACCCATGACACAGTTACCTCTCATAGATGTAATTCATTCCCATCACAGCTTCTAGTTTGAAGAGCTAGAGTTCAAATCTAGAACCCTAAATTCTGACCACAAATTTCAGATTCTTTTTTCCAGTAGACCACGAGTCAAGCCAAGGATTTACAGATGCTTGTTTTTAATAAGGAAACCCTCTAGCAGATGGCTGTCAAACTTATGTCTCCCATTACTCTTGAATATGTTTTCTGTGCCTGTCATTGAGTTAAGACATATCCCATCTGACTAGGTGAGTGAAGTCGCTCAGTCATGTCCAACTCTTTGCAACCCCATGGACTATAGCCTACCATGCTCCTCCATCCATGGGATTCTCCAGGCAAGAGTACTGGAGTGGGTTGCCATTTCCTTCTCCAGAGGATCTTCCTGACCCAGGGATCGAACCCGGGTCTCCTGTGTTGTAGGCAGACGCTTTACCCTCTGAGTCACCAGGGAATTTAGGAGTCTGCATCTAATACCTTTTTGCTTCTAGTTAATTGAACTTTTCTTTCCTATTTGTTACCTTTGAATTTTTAATTTTAAGCCAGTCTGTATTTTCCTAAATGCATCTGCTACTTAAGTTCTGTTTCTAACAAGTCATTTTGTTTTTAACTGAGCAAAACATGCCATGATAATTTTTAAAAATTTATTATTTGACTTTGCTGGGTCTTAGAGCATGTGAGATCTAGTTCCCCAACCAGGGATGGAACCTGGGCCCTTTGCATTAAGAGCACAGAATCATAGCTGCTGAACCACCAGGGACGTCCCCCATGATCATTTTTTAATAAATGAATCCGATTAAGCAAAGCCTCAGTAATTGCTGAATTATTTCCCCCTATTCCAGTCTTCAGATCAGATCAGATCAGTCGCTCAGTCATGTCCGACTCTTTGCAACCCCATGAATCGCAGCACGCCAGGCCTCCCTGTCCATCACCAACTCCCGGAGTTCACTCAGACTCACATCCATCGAGTCGGTGATGCCATCCAGCCATCTCATCCTCTGTCGTTCCCTTCTCCTCTTGCCCCCAATCCCTCCCAGCATCAGAGTCTTTTCCAGTGAATCAACTCTTCGCATGAGGTGGCCAAAGTACTAGAGTTTCAGCTTTAGCATCATTCCCTCCAAAGAACACCCAGGGCTGATCTCCTTCAGAATGGACTGGTTGGATCTCCTTGCAGTCCAAGGGACTCTCAAGAGTCTTCTCCAACACCACAGTTCAAAAGCATCAGTTCTTCA
>NW_011495051.1:11448611-11453788 GCF_000754665.1 Bison bison bison | reverse complement strand
CCATAGCCTTGACTAGACAAACCTTTGTTGGCAAAGTAATGTCTCTGCTTTTCAATATGCTATCTAGGTTGGTCATAACTTTCCTTTCAAGGAGTAAGCGTCTTTTAATTTCATGGCTGCAGTCACCATCTGCAGTGATTTTGGAGCCCAGTCTTAGTCCCTACTTATTATCTATGTTTTGAGCAGGAATATTCAATCATAGATATTAAATATGGTTTCAAATTTCTTTCCAGTCCTCCATTGTAAACTACCGTAGACATCTTAAGCTAGTGCTCCTTTCTCTTCTTACCGTACCTGGTGGCCTCCATAATGACTGGACGCACTGCATTCTCACATTTGTCATGCTGTGTTCCCCCTACACTTTTCCTTTCAGTTGAGGGACCCCCTCAATTAGATTTGTCTCTCTTTAGCATAGATCCATTTTTGCCAGGCTTTAAATGTTTTCTTTCCCTGAATGCCCATCGTTTTGGAGCCTTAGCCAAGGTTTCAAAATCCAGATTCCACATCTTTGGCCCTAACTACCTGGACAGTTGTTAATTTCCTCTTTTCTTGTGTTTCTTAAAACATGTTGAAAGTAGCAACAACAGCAAACAAAAACCTTTCTTTTATAAGCTCTGTTTGACATGCCTTATAGGGAAAATGTCTTTGGCCCCAGCTTTTAAAGCAATGTTAAATTACACAAAACTTAAGAAAAACTATAAGCATTTAGTCTAAGGGACTAATGTGATATGCTATCAATCTATTATTTTCTTATCTGAGTTCACAGCTAGAGATGGCCCAGGCCCAAAGTGGTGTGGTTTTATTCTGCTTATGACTATTCTCAATGTTTACATCTTTTGCCCACTTACTTCATTGTCCTTGTTTTTACATACCTTCAGTTTTCAAGTTAGAGAATTATGTAGGTAATAAAAAAAACTTCTCAGAATGTACCGATAATGCAAAAATCACCCTATTTAAATAAAAGAACATTTTAATGTATTTTACCCTTTAGATCGCCTAAAGCTTTTCACCCCTTAATGTGCCATTATCCAAGCATTGTAAAACTAGCTACCCTGCAATTAGCTATTTTGTCGTAGCTTGCAGATTTTCCTCCCTTTGGTATCTTTTTGGGTACCTTTTAAACATTATTGCTTCAATAAAAATCTTTTGGACAAGATTACTTTTGTTTTAAGTGTGTTTATTTATTTATTTTTACCTTTAGTTTCCCAATAAAAAAGGAAGAGAGATCTCAGGGGAAAAAAATGGATGCAGTTGCAACCCAATAAATCTAGCAGTTTGTGTTCTGCTTGTAGCTCCTGTTAAACATCAAGTTCAGAAACGGCACCAACTTCTTCAAAGTCGCTTTGTATTTCCAATTGCTCAAGTAGGAAAGGTTCACTTAATTGTAACAATTTTTTTTTTTTTCCTGAAGAAGCAATGTTCTGTAATCTCACCAATAGTAAGAAGTCATGTTCAAGGTAAAAGAATTCTCTCTAAAGTTGATGGAATTCTTTCATTGATAATGTCTTCCATTGCTGATGTCCATAGGGAAATAGACTATTTTATGAAATCATGTGTGATTTTATGTAGTAGCTTTTTTTGTGACCCTACTTTGTGCTAGGTATTAGGTACAGGGGTGGGAAATATGTTAAAAAGATAAGAAAACAGTGGTTTTGAACTCTAAGTTGTTTTCAAGGAGAGTATAATTCAACCGATAACATCACATCTTGGTAAGTATAGCAGAATAGCATGGTGACGGTGACTCTCAAACAAGCTGGGTCAAAGTGAATTATAAACCTTTAAAATATATATTCTTGGGGTAAGAAAGGGAGGGATAGGTGAAACAGAGCATTTTTAGGACAGTGGATGTATTTCATATGTTGTAATGGTATATATGGTATATATCTTATCCTTTTTCCAAACCCGTAGACTATATGATACCAAGAGTGAACTCTAATGTAACTATAGGCTTTGGGTAATTATGATGTGTCCAAGTAAATTCATCAGTTGTAACAAATGTACCCCTCTAGAGGGGAATGCTGATTAGAAAGGAGGTTGTGCATCTGTAATCTCCAGGTATATATGGTTAATTTGTGTGTCTTACCATTAACTTTGTGGTGAATGTAAAACCACTCTAAAAAATTAAGTCTTAATAATAGTAAAAAAATAGATGAATAAAATGATAGAGTTAGCTCAAAAGGGAAAGTGTGGGTGATATGAATCATCTGATTAAAAATTCTCATCAATCAAATAAAGTTATTAAGGTCTTTCATTAACTCTCTCTGTAGATAGGTAGACAGATTGATCTATCTACCTATTTATCTATCTATATATTTGCCTTATTCCAAGAGATTCTGGTTCTCTAGTTCTAAGTTGTACCTTAGCATCCATAGTTTTTAAAGTTCCACATGTAAATCCAATGAGCATTCAAAGATAAATGTCAGTGATGTCAAATCAAGTGTCTCGATGTCAAAGACCAAGACATTGATTGACGAAAAATCCATAGCTAAGTCTTATGTATTGTACTTCCTAATTCTATACCAGGGAGAAAAATACTTCATGCCTTTAATACCTGAAGTTTTATATTTTAATGCAACTTGGAGAAGTAGTGATGCATAGAAAGGTCTCGTCTTGGGCCTGGAACTACGTAAAGTGAAAGTGAAAGTCACTCAGTTGTGTCCAACTCTTTGTGACCCCATGGACTATATAGTCCATGGAATTCTCCAGGCCAGAATACTGGAATGGGTAGCTATTCCCTTTTCCAGGGGATCTTCCTGACCCAGGGATCGAACCAGGGTCTCCTGCTTTCCAGGTGGATGCTTTACCAGCTGAGTTATAAAGGAAGCCCTGGAAATAAGTAAGTGTTCACTTACTGTTAATTTTTATTTGTACCATTGTTTTTAATGTGGTTATTGCGGGTGCCATTAACAAAGATGATGTGAGTACACACACATGCAGTGTGATAAAAACTCTCAAAGAAACAAAACAGTTCAGGGTGGAGAAATTGAGATAGTCCTTAGGAAGGAAGAGAAATTTAATATGAATTTCAGACAATGCATTGAGTTGAACTGATGGGAAAAATAATACTCTAAAGACAGAGAATGGGTTGTCCTGAATGTCACGTTTAGAAACATGGCCCTGCTGAAAGATACCACTTAGAACAATTAACGTCTGTCAACAGATGAATGGATAAAGAAGATGTATATGTATGTGTGTATTTTTTTCCCAATGGGATATCATTTAGCAAAGAGAAAGAAGGAAACCTTGCCATTTTTGACAACGTGGATGGACCTTGAGGATGTTGTGCTAAGGAAGACAGATAAGACAGAGAAAGAAAAACTGTATAGCATGACTTTCATCTGGAATATAAGAAAGCCAAACTTATAAAAACAGAGTTGAATGGTGGTTGTCAAGGGCAGGGAGATGGGGAAAAGAATGTTTCTTAAGGGTATAAACTTTCAACTAGTAGTAAAGAAGTCCTAGAGATCTAATGCACAGCGCAGTGAATAGAGACAGTATTATAATCCTCAAACTTTCTAGGAGACTAGATCTTAATTACCATACTACAGACAAGAAATGAGAATAACATGACATTAGAGAGGTCCCGACTATCTCTACAGTAGTGATCGTTTACAGTTTATAAATGTGGAAAATCAGCATGTTCTTTACCTTAAAGTTACAACGTTATATATTAAATACATATCAATAAAAATGAACTTTACATGCATGCAAAAGAAATAAAACTAATAAACATATATGGCAAAAAATGTGACATCAGATTTGTGTTTTTAGGTGATTAATCTTATGACAGTGGGGAGAGATAATAAGGGAGGGAAGATGAGAAGATGGAATATAAAGTAGAATGAGAGAGACTAGAGGCAGAGCCATTGTATTAGGGGTACAACATACTCAGTAGCACAGGTTTATAGTAGAAGATGCAGCTTTAAATGGAAAAGAATCTTGTCCCATTTTTGAAACAGTAAAAAGAAAAGAAAAAATTGTGGCTGTCTACATATATCCTGTTCTAAAGAACTATTCCCCTACTGTGATCTCTGTCTTTTTATATAGCTCCTTGTATTAGCTGAATTAATTGGTTTTATGTATCAATTTCCAAAATAGAAGTAATTTTATTGTTTTAGCCTAATAAAAACAGTGAACCACAGTTTAAAATATATGCACATATGTACGTATATGACGGAATATACTATATATACTTTTACATTTATATTGCAAAGGGAAAATATTCATAAGATAATGTAAAATATGTTAATTATCCTGTTGTTCAGTGATAAATACTATTACCATTGTGGAGTATAACTACATTCTAATGTAATTCTTCTCTGACTTCCTGTGTGCATCTCTTCCTCTATTTTGTATGCTCTTTTTTTTCCCACTCAATGCATCATAGTATTTTTACATATAAATAAATTAAAACTACATTATCATTTTTAATGACCATATGCTATTTCACCTCATGAATGCTGATATATTTAAACAGTCTACTCATGATGAATATTTATATATTCAAATATATTTGTTTTTACAAACCATGTTGTGATATACACCCATGACATTATTCATTTCTGGTCCTGTTCTGCCTTTTTAGTTCTTATTGTTGATCCATTTTTATTTCACTTTGTGTTTCTACTTACTGATGTTCTGTGCTCACCCAATTGTCAACAATAGTAGTAATAAACAAAAAATGTTGAGTATTTAGTGTCTCAAACACTGTACTGAGTGTTTTAACACATTATCTATGTTTTTAAGTAAGATATTGTTAGAGTAGTTTTAGTTTCACAGCAAAACAAAGGGAAGGTATGAGTCCCTTAGCCCCACATACACAGCCTCCCTCTTATTAGCATTCCCCAACAGAGCTGTGCCTTTGTTATAATTGCTGCACTTACATTGATACATCATCATCATCCAAAGTTTACTCTTGGCATTTTGTATATTCTATCAGATCAGATCAGATCAGGTCAGATCAGTCGCTCAGTTGTGTCCGACTCTTTGCGACCCCATGAATCGCAGCACGCCAGGCCTCCCTGTCCATCACCAACTCCCGGAGTTCACTGAGACTCACGTCCATCGAGTCAGTGATGCCATCCAGCCATCTCATCCTCTGGCGTCCCCTTCTCCTCCTGCCCCCAATCCCTCCCAGCATCAGAGTCTTTTCCAATGAGTCAACTCTTTGCATGAGG
>NW_011495051.1:11447726-11448511 GCF_000754665.1 Bison bison bison | reverse complement strand
CTTTAGCATCATTCCTTCCAAAGAACTCCCAGGGCTGATCTCCTTCAGAATGGACTGGTTGGATCTCCTTGCAGTCCAAGGGACTCTCAGGAGTCTTCTCCAACACCACAGTTCAAAAGCATCAATTCTTCGGCACTCAGCCTTCTTCACAGTCCAACTCTTACACCCATACATGACCACAGGAAAAACCATACCCTTGACTAGACGAACCTTTGTTGACAAAGTTATGTCTCTGCTTTTGAATGTACTATCTAGTTTGGTCATAACTTTCCTTCCAAGGAGTAAGCATCTTTTAATTTCATGGCTGCAGTCACCATCTGCAGTGATTTTGGAGCCCAGAAAAATAAAGTCTGACACTGTTTCCCCATCTATTTCCCATGAAGTGGTGGGACCGGATGCCATGATCTCCATTTTCTGAATGTTGAGCTTTAAGCCAACTTTTTCACTCTCTACTTTCACTTTCATCAAGAGGCTTTTGAGTTCCTCTTCACTTTCTGCCATAAGAGTGGTGTCATCTGCATATCTGAGGTTATTGATATTTCTCCCGGCAATCTTGATTCCAGCTTGTGTTTCTTCCAGTCCAGCATTTCTCATGATGTACTCTGCATAGAAGTTAAATAAGCAGGGTGACAATATACAGCCTTGACATACTCCTTTTCCTATTTGGAACCAGTCTGTTGTTCCATGTCCAGTTCTAACTGTTGCTTCCTGACCTGCATACAAATTTCTCAAGAGTCAGATCAGGTGGTGTGGTATTCCCATCTCTTTCAGAATTTTCCATAGTT
>NW_011495051.1:11440871-11446988 GCF_000754665.1 Bison bison bison | reverse complement strand
TCTTGAAGAGATCCCTAGTCTTTCCCATTCTGTTGTTTTCCTCTATTTCTTTGCATTGATCGCTGAAGAAGGCTTTCTTATCTCTTCTTGCTATTCTTTGGAACTCTGCATTCAGATGTTTGTATCTTTCCTTTTCTCCTTTGCTTTTTGCTTCTCTTCTTTTCACAGCTATTTGTAAGGCCTCCCCCAACAGCCATTTTGCTTTTTTGCATTTCTTTTCCATGGGGATGGTCTTGATCCCTGTCTCCTGTACAATGTCACGAACCTCATTCAATAGTTCATCAGGCACTCTATCTATCAGATCTAGTCCCTTAAATCTATTTCTCACTTCCACTGTATAATCATAAGGAATTTGATTTAGGTCATACCTGAATGGTCTAGTGGTTTTCCCTACTTTCTTCAATTTAAGTCTGAATTTGGCAATAAGAAGTTCAGGGTCTGAGCCACAGTCAGCTCCTGCTCTTGTTTTTGCTGACTGTATAGAGCGTCTCCATCTTTGGCTGCAAAGAATATAATCAATCTGATTTCGGTGTTGACCATCTGGTGATGTCCATGTATAGAGTCTTCTCTTGTGTTGTTGGAAGAGGGTGCTTGTTATGACCAGTGCATTTTCTTGGCAAAACTCTATTAGTCTTTGCCCTGATTCATTCCATATTCCAAGGCCAAATTTGCCTGTTACTCCAGGTGTTTCTTGACTTCCTACTTTTGCATTCCAGTCCCCTATAATGAAAAAGACATCTTTTTTGGGTGTTAGTTCTGAAAGGTCTTGTAGGTCTTCATAGAACTGTTCAACTTCAGCTTTTTCAGCGTTACTGTATATTCTATGGGTTTGGACAAATATATAAATGGCATGTATCTATCATTATGGTATCATATAGAGTACAGTCAGTACACTAAAAACCCCGTGTTCTGCAAATTCATCTCTTCTCCCGCCTCAACTCTTAACAACTACTAATCTTTTTTGCTGTTCCCATAGTTTTATTATTTCCAGTATGTCGTATATTTGGAAACATACTGTACGTAACCTTTTACTTTGGCTTCTCTCTCTTGTAATACACATATGCATCTCCTCCATGTTTTTTGTGGCTTGATAACTCATTGGATGTGCTGCAGTTTACCTATTCACCTGCTGAGGGGCATCTTGCTTCTAAGTTTGGGCCAATTATGAATAAAGCTGCTATGATCATTACTGTGCAGGATTTTGTGGGGACTTAAGCTTTCAACTCCTTCAGGTAAATACCAAGGAATGCAACTGCTGAATCACTGTAAAGATTTTTTAAGTGCTATTAGAAGTCGTCAAACTGCATTCCCACCAGCAATAAATGGGAGTTCCTGTTAACTCGGCATCCTTAACAACACTTGGTATTGTTGGTGTTCTGGATTTTGACCCTTCTGATAGGAGTACAGCAGTACCTCGTCTCATCATTGTTTCAGTCTGCATTTGGCATGTGGTGTGGAGCATCTTTTCCTGTGTTTATTTGCCATCTGTTTATTATCTTTGGTGAGATGTTTGTTAAGGTCTCTGGCCCATTTGTAAATCAGCTGGCTTATTTTCTTATTTTTCAGTTTTAAGAGTTCTTTTGATATTTGGATACCAGTCCTTCCTGAGATGTGTCTTTGACCAATATTTTCTCCCCGTCTGTGGCTTTCTTATAGTTCTCTTTAAAAGACATGCAATTTCGTATTATTTTTATGAGTTAAGTGGTTGTTACCAGTATCTTACAGATAAGGAAACAGAGGCTTAGGAAATTTAAAAAGACTTGCCCAAGTTGACATATTCAGTAAATGCTGAAGCAAATATTTGAACTCTAGTCTCTTTGAATGCAGGTACAGTGGCCTTAATTATTAGACTGTATTATAATGAGGGTGAGGAAAATAGCTTCTACTTTTATCCTTTGATATTCACCTCTCCCAAAATAGACCTCAGTACTTTCTCAGGGAGTTTGGAAGGGCTGGTTATATGTCACAGTGCACAAAGGGAGTTGAGAAATGACTTTTTTGGCCACGGTTGTTATTGTGTCCAGAAGTTTGTCTGAGCCTGCTAGCTAATTAAAAACCTCAGAGAAGAACTGAAGACGATTTATGCCCCATAGAAAATAATCATCTTGGCTAGGTTTCCTCAGTGTTCAGTCGATCCTACTATGCAGTGCTATTTGAACATTTTAGTTAGGCTTCTGTAGCTGTTTTGCTGCTACCCACTAAGAGTGAGCTCATTAAAAAGCAGTGTTGTTTCATAGGAGATGCTGTCCAGGCATCCTTGGACTGTACTATTGAGATAGCTCTTGGGTATGGTCCCTGAGCATCTACATCACTGATGTCCTGTGAGACATGCAACATTCTTGGGGTTCACATCTCACACTAGCATAGAAACTCTGGGAATGGGGCTCAGTGATCTGATTTACTAAACTCCCTAGGAAATTCTGATACTGCCAACACATGAGATCCCGTGCATTATGCCCGATGTCACTAACTGTGGGTACCTGCTCTTCAAAGTCCCAGATCGTGCAAACACTCGTATCTCTGGGGCCAGAGCCAAATACCTTTCCAGGAAATTGAGAAAATTGTGTCTCTGAGGATATTTTGGCCTGTCCTTTCTCACTTTTTCTGGTGGAAGTTATACGGTCTAACTAAAACTACAAGTCAAGATCTGTAATTTTCCTAATAAAATTTTGCTAGTTTCTGCTGGAGCAGGATATGCCTTCTGTACACCAGGAGACAGAACCTGTTTTCCAGTCATTCTGTGGAGAACGGACTCTCTACAACCATGTGGCTTCTGCCAGAAGCCTCCCTAGATCTGTTGGCATTCAGAGTGATGCTGAAGCAGAGTAACGGGTGCAATAATCATCCACAGTTCAGATTGTGTGTTTGTCTTTTTGGTCTAGCACTCTGTCATTTAAAGTCAACAGAAAGTCAAGTGCTTGAGACATGTGCTTTTTTTGTTTGTTTGTTTCTTTCTTTTTTCCTTAGGGAATTCAAGTACAGATAGGTACTTCAAAATATGCTATATTCTAGAGTTGTCCTTTTAAATATTATATATGAATGTTTTATTTGTCTTTGTATGAGAATCGAATCCAGGTAATAAGTTCTGTTGAAAGTTTACTGCCAGGAGAAGTGTGAACTGAATACCTTGATGTCAATCCTAATTGTTCATTAAATAAATTTTAGTGAGATTGATTAAAATCTGTAAGTCCATGGCATAGTTATTAAAAAAACAATCTCACCAAGTATTTCAGCCATTCTAGTTAACTGATTCTCTTCCTTTAATCAGACAATGTTATCTATCTCTTGCTCTCTATTGTGTATTTTCATGTATTTTGTGTTAGTTACTGTCTAGCTTAGGGAAATATTTAATACACTATTGTAATAACCTTCTTTAGTTCATCTCTCTGAGATAATCACAGTTTCCCCTGGACTATATTACGTTTCCATTTTTATTTTAATGATCCTGATGTTAATTAGTCTTCTGTTGTTAGTAATCTCAAACTTTTCCTGGAACTAGTATAATTATAAATAATGTTTTATTTTATTCCAGGATACCAATGTGTGTAAGACAGCCTTCATATAAGCAAGCCACAATTAACCATTGGTTTGGTCTGAATTCTTGTATCTCCATCAATTGAATGCTTCTCGTTCCCTCAGCAAGAAAGCAGAACACACACGCACACATGCAGGCATACACTCATGCACACACCATCTTCTTTTCTCTAGCTAGGACCAAGATGTGTCTTTGAAATCAGACAGACATGGCAGGAGAGAAAACTATTACCTGCATACTTCCCAGGCTACTCTCTGATTCCCATTGTCATCACTTACAATCTTGTATGATCATTGCCTTCTGGTCTTCCTATGGGTTTCCCTGGGGCTCAGTGGTAAAAATGCACCTGCCAATGCAGGAAACATTGGTTCAGCCCCTGGGTCAGGAAGATCCCCTAGAGAAAGAAGTGGCAACCTACTCTAGTATTCTTTCCTGGAAAATTCCATGGACAGAGGAGCCCTGCTGGCTACAGTCCAGGGGGTTGTGAAAGAGTCAGACATGACTTGGCGACTAAACAGAAACAACTTGTTTGGTTTTTCTGGTTCTTCATTCATTTCTCAAAGGCAAGGGCTGTGGCACATGCATTGCTGTAGTCTCAGTGGAGAATGTACAGAGTAGATTCCCAAGAATAAAATTGGTGCTAAACAGTGTGATGCAGGGCTTCTCTCTCATTAACTTAGATGAAAAACAAAAATAGAAGGATCAGAGTTTCCTGGTGAAGGTTTATAGTGGCAAAGACATGGCCTGGACATTGCCTGAGCAGCTGTTGTATTTGGCATCGAACATGGGCAGAAGCTTAGATATGTGTTGTCCAGGGGAGGTCTAACCTAGGAACAAGAGATTTGTTTGTAGTGGAAAAGAGATTTGTTTGTAGCGGGGAATGAAGAGATGACTTATTTTGGGGGTGGTAACTGGAAATAAAATGGGGAAGTCTGCATTACCGGCCTGAACAAGAGCCAAAAATCTGGGAGAAAACTTTACAGCTGAGAAACAGAAAGCATATGTCCAAAGAACTTTGCAAGTGGGTATGCAGTATAATTTGTAATTTAACTTTTAGTGTGGCAGCAAATTCTAAGTCAGGGGTTGGCAAGCTATGGCCTGCAGGCCAAATCCAATGCACAGCCTCTTTTTTGCGGGGCCCTCAAGGGAAGATTTTTTTTTTCCACATTATTAAAGGGTAATTAAAAATAGAATATAAAACACTGAACTTTTGTGGCTCTCAAGGCCTAAAATATTGTCTGACCAGAAAAGGGTTTCCTGGTCTCTGCAGGTGAAAGAGGTAGGGAGTGATGAGTAAAGATGCTGGAGGAAAGGGTTTACTTGAATGTGTTAGGGCAGGAAAGATAGCAGTAACAGATGGAGCCGTCTGTTTCAGCAGCTAAACACAATAGTTTCTCTCTCACGCATGTTTTTGGTGGGTGGTTTCCTCTCTTGTGGTGATTTCGATAGCCAGGGTCCTTTCTTCCTGTGGCTCTTAGGTTCTGTAGGATCTCATCATTATTGTATCCGAATAGTGAAAAGAAAAAGAGAGTAACAGACATACCTGCTTATTAAAAACCTTGTTGTAAGCTGACCCATATCCCTTTTATTTACTTTTCATTAACAATAACTTGTTGTGGAGCCTCACCTAGAAATAAAAACCTTGGAACTTTTGCTTCTTGGCTGAGTAAGATGGGGGGTCAGCCACTGATCTGTATTTGGCTATCTATCTAGATAGATAGATCTATCTCTATCTTTAGCTCTGTGTTTGTCCTTTCTCTCGGGGTAGGAGGTGGTTGTGTCAGTTAACTCAGCTGGGAGGGGATTGTTTCCCATAACAGTAAAACCAGAGCCATAGAGTGGCACATAGATCATGTCTGTGTGTGTCTGTATACACATTTATATATGTAATTATACACATGTATGCCTTAGGTACACACACATACACATGTATAAATGGGGAGGTGATGAATGAGGGTGGGTTGGAAATTGAAAGCCTGGATCTCTCCTACTTTCTGCTGTCCATTTTCTGTATTTCTCTCACTTCTCTTGGAACTTCTGACTTTCCTAAATTCCAGTTACGATACTGAGCAGTGTGTTATCCTGTCTCATGTACTTTTCTCCGAGTGAGGATTATGTAGCTCTTGGCTTGTAGTGAAGGTTACTGCTATGAAGCTTTAAGATCACTGCCTGGCCAAATAGTAAATGCTCAGTAAAAGCTGCCTGCTACTGCTATAGTTATCACTATTTATGTTGTGATTGCCTTAAAATATCCTAAGGAACATTTATGGGGCTTATCAACAGCTGGCTATGGATGGATGGAAGAGAGACAAGAAGCACAATGGCCTCGATATTTTGTCTTATATGGTGGGATAAATAGCAGGGAAGATGGGAAGAGCTGGTATTCTGGGTGAATCTGAAATATGTGTCTATCAGTCAGGCAGAAAGGGTAATGAAAATAATTTGTGCACCCATGTGCTTCTCAGGGACTCTGGAATTTACTGGTCATGAATCAAACATAAAACATCGCAGAAATGCCACATTGACGAGTAAGGAATAAATAGTGATTGCTCCAGCACCATATTAGAATGACTAAATAGTGC
>NW_011495051.1:11407114-11440771 GCF_000754665.1 Bison bison bison | reverse complement strand
TCTTTTGCTATCACACTGAGTATTTTATACACATGCACACACATGGTTCACAGTTTTCATGATAAGCAACTTGTTTTTTGTTTTTTCTTTTCTGAGAGGTTGTTGAATGTTGATAGAGTCTTCCTGTCTGTATCGGTCCTGTCTTCTGTCCTAAACCAGAAGCCGTGGTCCTGATTGTGATGACGCTCTAGTCAAGTAACAAGTCCATGAGTGATTTTTGCAAATATCCTTTATGCATCCTTCGTGGTCCTCTCTAGTGTGTACAATTTTTAGAAGCACGTTGATCAGAGGAAAGCAGGTCTTCAGCCTCATTTCATGTAAACCAGTTTATTCCTTGACCAACTTAAGTCTTTCCAATAGTTATTCTCCACATACAATATATCTTCTGGTAACAATCCCAAGCGGATGTTTTCTTATGAAAAATAAAGACTCAGAAGCAGATTTCAAAACAGACACCTGCTGTTTTTAGACACATGGATTCCTGGGCCTATTTTTAAAGCCAAGGGAAATTTGAACTCTCTTGTTTTTTCCAGTGTGGGAGCAAGATCTGACAGACCATGGTTCCTTCCCTCTTACTTCCTAAACACATTTGCTTTATTTTGTTGAGTTGTTTATGGAGAGCTCCACTCATACTAAAACAATGCTTTTTTGTGCCAGTTCTTCTGATTTCTGGTGTGAGGCAAGACTCTAGGAATCACCATTTTGCAAGCTTGTTACTGATTGGTGGCTGCCTCTCCTGCAAAAAGAGTACTTATGGTTCTTTTTTCCCATGGGAATCCCCATGCCGCACACAAAGACAGGGTGGGGTCCGCAAGTAACACATGCTGTTGAGTGAAGCATTCTGTTAGACCTGGGGAAGGACAGGTGCAGCTCCTGGCTCACCCTCGCCAGAGATCAGACAGACATCTGGCAAAAGCTGGGCCCTGTGTGGGAATCTATTTCCCATCATCCCCAAACCATGATTTCACTTCATAAAAATGATGAAAGTGCACCTGATCTCACTTCCTACAGCATTAATGACAAACAGCTTTCATTGCTACCTTCCCACCTCTTTTGAAATAGGCATGCCCTTTGATGCCTGAGATATATATTTATTTTATATATAATCTCCTTTATTCTTTACCAAGCCTTCACTGACTGCATATTATATATAATCTTTTGATACAGTTGTGAACAAAAATATCTCTATGAAGCTTTTTTAATTTTAATTTTTACTTGATTCAGATTGGTTATTGCTTTAGAATCTACATGGTCCTATAGTGCCAACTATATGAGAACAGAAGATGGTCCTTCCATATGATCACACCGGCCTTGAAGTTGAATATCTTGATATTCAACCCATAGGCATAACTTCCAGCTTGAGCCACTGCCTCTCAACCCTTCCTTCAATATTTTGTAATAACTGTGTGTATGTCTATATCTCCCACTTTGTTTTGAAGGACGTTCTGCATCTTTTTCAACTTTGTGATAAGTCCTGTATATCTAGACAGTTAAAACTTCATTTTATACACAACAGCAATTCAGTAATCATTTGCTAATGAAAAAAGACATCATCTTTGTAGAAATCTCACTCCTGGATATTTATGCTAAAGGAATAAAAGCTCATCTTTATACAAAAATCTACACAGGTGTTCATTGAAGCATTTTTCATAATCATAAAAGCTGATAACAATTGAAATGTCCATCAATTGGTAAATGAATAAACAAATTGTGATGTACCTACATATATGTGAATACTAGTGAGTCATCTGACAAGTATTTGTCTGACTAGTATACTAGTCAGATCAAACATGGTGGCTCAGATGGTAAATAATCTTCCTGCAATGCAGGAGACACTGGTTTGATCCCTGAGTTGGAAAGATGCTCTGGAGAAACGGATGACTACCCATTCCAGGATTCTTGCCTGGAGAATCCCATGGACAGAGGAGTCTGGTAGCGTATAGTCCATAGGGTCACGAAGAGTCAGACATGACTGAGGGACTAACACACACAGCAATGCAAAGGAAATATATTGACAGGAGCAAAAACTTGTCTGACTCTCAAAGGCATTATACTGGGTGAAACAAGTCAGTCTCAAAAGCTTATACCTTAGGATTCATTTATATGACATTTTTAAAAGGGCGAGAGTATAGAAATGGAAAACAGATCTATTATCAGAAGTTCGTGATTAGGGGAGAATTTGACTACAAAGCGAAATTTAGCTTTTTATGGGGATGGAGGCTGATAGAACTGGTGTAGTTGTGACTATAAAAATATATGAATGAGCTAAAATTAATACATGCCAATTTTTCTAGGTATCAATTAAAACAATACAATGAAAATACCTTTTGTGAACTCATATGGCACAGGTAATACTCCTAAACAGGCTCCATCACATCTAAACTTTAGCTCAGTGTTCTTAAACTTGACTGATCATCAGAAATATCTGGACCTCTCGTTAACAGTACAGACCCCAGAACTCTGCTGAAGATGGTGACTCGTAGATCTGGCTGAAGGTCAAGAATCTACACTGTAACCAGCATGTGGGTGATTCTGGGGAGTGAGAAAGTTTGAAAATTGCTCTAGGTCAGTGTTTCAAACTTCAGTGAGAAAACCTAGTATGGTCTGGAATGGCACCTGTACGTCAGCATTATGAGCAAGGACTCAGGGGGGATCCAGCTCAGGAGGTGTGTGAACACACCTTGAGATCTGCCAGTCTAGCTCAGCGCTATCAAAGAAATGTCCAACTCAGCTGGTTCTCTTGTGTCTTCTCAGTAATTCTCAGTATCCTCGTTTGGCCCTCTCTCCTATTCTCCAGCGTAGGTCTGTCATGCGTGCCCCAGCCTCTTCAAATTCTCTACCCGACTCTCCTGTGTGTGCTAGTTGCTCAGCCGTGTCTGACTCTTGGCGACCCCATGGACTGTAGCCCCGCCAGGTTCCTCTGTCCATGGGATTTCCCAGGCAAGAATACTGGAGTGGGTTGCCATGCCCTCCTTCAGGGGATCTTCCCGACCCAGGGATCAAAACCAGAACTTCTGCATTGTGGGCAGATTCTTTACCATCTGAGCCACCAGGGAAGCCTGTACCTCACTCTCCTGAGTAATTGCTTGAATCTTGCCTTTGCCACCTGGAAAAACAGCATTTTGAGATGAACTCTTCTTCACCTTCCTGGTCTTTTACTTAAAAAAAAAAAAAAAGTAGGGGATTACATGTAATTCCATCCTGTTTCCAGTACCCAAGAAAGAGTGTGTCTCACCTTCAGAGCATGCATGTTTCTGCCTCTGCACTCTTGATCTGAGTGTCTCTTGATCCCCTACTCTCTCTCCTGCACCTCCAATCTCTCCCCCTTCACCGTCTATGCATGTGTTCAGGTCACTTCCGTCTTACACTATCCACTCTCCTTTGACTTGAAATATCCTTTACTGCTCGCCCTTTCTGTTTTTCTTCACAGCCAGACTCTTCAAGTAGATAATCTCTGATTACAGTTTCTATTGAGTGTTTGCCCTTCACTTTTCAACCCATCGTAATCAAGCTTTTATCTCCAGCCTTGCACTGAGATGTCACAGGTAAAACCTTCCAATAACCTCCTGGGTACCTAATCCTCTGGACCAATTCAGTTTTCATCTGACTGCATCTTGCCTAGTCCTCCTTTCTTATTAAAAATGTTACACCTTTTCTGTTCTTCTAATTTTCTGTATGTTTATTCCAGTTTTTCTTCTCTATCTCACAATTCTTTATGCTTCAGTGTCTGCATTATTCAGGGCTCTGTCTTAGACCCTCATTATTTTTTAAACTGGATTATTTTTCTTTGGGAAATTGCTTCCAGGCCCATGACCTCAGCCACTACCTACAAGCTCATGATTCCTATAACTGTACTTCTGGTTAAGATTATTGGCCTGGAATGAATAGGTGCTTAGTGAGAGTTGGTTTAGAGAATAAATGGGCAACTTCCTGGGTGGGTTGATAATGGAATGAATATAGTGAACTAAAGAAACATCACAGAAAAAGGAAATTTGTTGTTCAGTTGCTCAATCATGTCTGACTCTTTGGGACCCCATGGACTGTAGCATGCCAGGCTTCCCTGTCCTTCACTATCTCCCAGAGTTTGCTCAGATTCATGTCATTGAGTGAGTGAAGCCTCCAATCATCTCATCCTCTGTCATACCCTTCTCCTTCTGCCTTCAATCTTTCTCAGAATCAGGGTCTTTTCCAATGAAATAGGTTACTGATATCTGATTGTGTGAGTTTATTTATAGGCAGAGACAAACTTTAAGTTGCTTATTTGCTTTAATTAATTATTTTATCAGCACTTAGGGATAATTAGGACATTACATTATGTTTATTTTGGAAGCTCTGTGACGGAACCTAAAACCTTGTTGACCACTGGACACTTTGGGAAGGGCAAGAATTCAGTGGACCTCTCATTCTATTTTCTTCCAAAGACCTGATTGTCATTACAAATTAATGATGACAGTAAAGCTATGAATTAATGGGGCAAGCAAATGGTAATATATGGGTATTGCATCTTTGAAACATCCCTGATGACTAAGATATTTTGTGACATACCCATTCATATCCATTCTGTGTGTGTGTGTGTGTGTGTGTGTGTGTGTGTGTGTGTGTATGAGATCCCCTCCCTTCTGTCTCTTATTCCCTCTCTGTTACTCTTATACTCTATTTCTTGTTCTCTCTCTCTCTCATTCACTCACATAGACTTACAGGGATATGTTGGGATAATTTATTAAACTAAGGAGCAATATTTTCAGAAGGACTTAAAATATAAGCTATGACAAAAGTATAGGAATTTTGACACACAAATGCATGTGAAACCAGAAACTAGTCTTGTCACAATTAGAAGAAACTTCATAGAACCAGGGATTGGTGAGATAATCATGAATGTGAATGCAACCTCAGGACCTTGATCTGCTAGTGGATATCTGGACTATTTGAAGCTTCAAAATTACAATCCATTGGCTCCAGAAAGCAGTACCTAATATAGAATAGAACACAGAATATAGAATTGGAACACAGTACCCAATATAGAATAGATACTCAAAAAATGTTTGGTTCTGTTCTCTTTTATTCCTTTTCAAAAAGAGAAGTTCTCTCTGCTTTAAACATCCTCATGTAGGCCAACCATTTCATCTCTGTTATTTAATGGAGAAATTAATTCTGTGTATTAAATATGTTTTCTGTTCATTTAAGTGACTTTGCCTTTTCTGGTCTGTAGTCTTCAGTTCACTCCCTTATATAGTCTTCAGACTTTTCCAGAGTCTGTAAGTAAAATCAGTCCTTGTCTTCTGCTGATTCACAACAGGCTCTCTATGTTTCTGTGAGTCTCTCTTTTCTCCTCATGAGAACAGGGAGAGGAGAGGTGGAACTGCCTGGTAGGAATGGTGTGAGATAGGATAGGCTGGAGCCTACTGGTGAGCTTACCACAGAGTTTGGCTTATAAGGAGCATTACAAAAATGACAGGTGATATTATTGATGGCAGATGTCTATTTAACATATTGGGCATTTTCAGTCCTTGGATCCTCCATACTAGTCATGTCTCAGTCCTTAGGGGGACTTTTCTGGTTATCCTATCTAATGTGGTACCCCAGTATCCTCCTCTCACAGCACCCCGTGGAGCATGAGAGTGAGGATCACACACTGTGGAGCCAGAAAGCAGATCCTGGCTCTACCTAGTTTCAGCCAAATTTACTTACCTCCTATTGACTTAGTGCCCTAATCTGTTGAACAAAGGTACTAATAGTACCTGTCTCGTGGCGTGTGATGAGAGTAAAATGAGTTCATATGAACAAATTGCTTAGTACAGTTTCTGGCACAAATTGTATGTTAAGTGTTTGTTCTTTTTATCATCACAATCACAGCACTCATTGCTTTCTGAAATTACCTTGCTCAGTTATCATATTATAGTCTCCTACACCCCTCCAGAAAAAAAAAGAAAAGAAAAAAAAGAGGAGCCAGTGAAAGAGGGAAAGATTCATGCTTCATCTCTCCTTCTTCACTGCTCTGTCCCCAGAGTCTTGCATGGGACTTCGCATCCATCATGTCTTTGTGAAATGAATGAAGGAGTGGTGTACATAATCAGTCACTCAGTCCCTAGTATCTGGCCTGGCACATTGTGAAAAGTAAGTTATCAAAATACACTGGATGATGATAACATTTAAATGCTGTCTTTTTTTTTTTTTTTCTTTTTTTTAGTAGAAGTCATGCAGGCATTGTATGGTAAGAAAGTTGAGTGACATTATTGCTATTTGAATTGTGTGGATTCTTTGAGAAGAATCCTGACCTCCCTCCATGCTCCAATGAGCCAGAGGGGCTACCTTTATCACAGTTCATTTAGTGTGGTGGCTTCCCTTGGATGGGAGCCAGGAAAAGAAATTATAAGAAAACCCCCCACTGTGTACCTTAATTCAAAGAAAGTTCTTTACAGATTTATTTCTAGTAGGAAAATAAATTGATGTTTGTCTTAACTTGAGGACCTGGACTGAATTTTTCTTGCCATTCCACTATACTCCACATACAAACTCTGGAGAAAAAGAAATTTGGAATTTGGAAACTGTGTACTTGGTATGCTGGGGGCCATGGAATTAAATTGGCTTCAAAGCAGCTGTATTTTTGTGATTTGTCCAGTAAAAGTTTTAAAGCAGGCAGCTGCAGAAACTTTGAGATTGGACTTTATTAAATAATCGGAAGGTGCGAAGCTATAAAGGGCATACCAGAGAATATTAAAGGGATAAAGGGACTTTGGGAAGGCTGTGAATCTGGCAGTCCTTTCTAGAAGTCTGTTCTGATCTACTAGGATAAAAAAAACATGTGCAGAATAAATATGTGATGGTCATTATTTGCTAACAGCATTTGTCTGCAATGGCTCCCAATTTGAATCTTAAGTCTTACTGTATTAGAGTTCTCTAGAGAAGCAGGACTGATAAGATATGTGTATATATGATATAAAAGTCTGGTAGGTCTCATATCTAAAGGGTAAGTCAGTGGAGTGGAGATCCAGGGAAGGGCCAGCATTGCAGTTCAAGCCAAAGGCCTTCTGACCAAGCTCTCTCTTGCTAAATGGAGTCAGGCTTTTGCTCTATTTAGGTCTTCAACCTATTGAACAAGGCTGACCCACATTGTGGAGAACAGTCTCTTTTGCTTCAGACCCACTTATTTAAATATTAATCTCAACCAGAACATTCTCACAGAAACACGAGAATAATGTTGAACAACATACCTGGGAACTCTGGCTCAGACAAGTTGATACATGAAATTAACCATCACCCAGAGCATGGTGTGGCTCCTTGCTGACTCTCTTTTGGGATCAGTCATCTGCTTCAGACACAAGGGCCTTCTTTCATTTCCTCACAAACACGTTTCTTCTCCCCACTCTGGGGCCTCCTTACATGCTCTTCTTTTTGTTAAAAATGCTCTTCATCCTACTTATGGCCTGGAAAGCCCCTCCCTGTACTTCAGTCTCAGCATAAATGGCATTTATTTAGTGGAGATGTCCTTGATTTTATTAAGATCTTCACTTTAAGCCTCATACTTTTCTCATTACACTTATCATAGTCATATTTATAATTACAAGCATTTTCATGTAGCTTTTCACCATAAGACATAGGTATTTCTTGAAATAAGAGAAGTCTTAGATGGAGGAGCCTGGTAGGCTGCAGTCCTTGGGTTCGCCGAGCGACTTCACTTTCACTTTTCACTTTCATGCATTGGAGAAGGAAATGGCAACCCACTCCAGTGTTCTTGCCTGGAGAATCCCAGGGACGGGGGAGCCTGGTGGGTTGCCTTCTGTGGGGTCACACAGAGTTGGACAGGACTGAAGTGACTTAGCAGCAGCAGCAGCAGGCCCTTGCTTAAAAAACAAAACATATTCTTTAGAGCCATGCCCCATGTGTGTTGGTAGATTATGAGGTAGAACTAGAGAATCTTGCTTTGTAAAAGGGGCCCAAGTCACTGATGTTTCTAGTTAATATACCAGCATCTCTTGTTCAGTCTCTCAGTCGTGTCCGAGTCTTTGCGAACCCGGGGACTACAGCAGCCAGGCTCCCTGTCCATCACCATCTCCTGGAGCTCGCTTAGACTGATGTCCATGGAGTCAATGATGCCCTCCTGTCACCTTGTCCTCTGTTGTCCCTTTCTCCTCCCACCCTCAATCTTTCCCAGCATCAGGGTCTTTTCTAATGAGTCGGCTCTTTGCATCAGGTGGCCAAAGTATTGGAGCTTCAGTTTCAGTATTAGTCCTTCTGATGAACATTCAGAACTGATTTCCTTTAGGATTGACTGGTTTGATCTACTTGTAGTCCAAGGGACTCTCAGGAGTCTTCTCCAACACCATAGTTCAAAAGCATCAATCTTACATGTTCAGCTTTCTTGATGGTCCAACTCTCACATCAATATTTGACTACTGAAAAAACCATAGATTTGACTCAGTACAGTTCGGTCCGTCAGTCATGTCCAACTCTTTGAGACCCCATAAACTGCAGCATGCCAGGCCTCCCTGTCCATCATCAGCTCCCAGAGTCTACCCAAACCAACGTCCATTGAGTTGGTGATGCCATCCAACCATCTCATCCTCTGCCGTCCCCTTCTCCTCCTGCCCCTAATCCCTCCCAGCGTCAGAGTCTTTTCAAATGAATCAGCTCTTCACATCAGGTGGCCAAAGTATTGGAGTTTCAGCTTAAACATAAGTCCTTCCAATGAACACCCAGGTCTGTTCTCCTTTAGGATAGACTGGTTGGATCTCCTTGCGGTCCAAGGGACTCTCAAGAGTCTTTTCCAACACCACAGTTCAAAACCATCAGTTCATAAGCACTCAGCTTTCTTTATAGTCTCACATCCATACATGACTACTGGAAAAACCATAGCCTTGACTAGATGGACCTTTGTTGGCAAAGTAATGTCTCTGCTTTTGAATATACTATCTAGGTTGGTCATAACTTTCCTTCCAAGGAGTAAGCATCTTTTAATTTCATGACTGCAGTCACCATCTGCAGTGATTTTGGAGCCCCCCAAAATAAAGTCAGCCACTGTTTCCACTGTTTCCCCATCTATTTGCCATGAAGTGATGGGACTGGATGCCATGATCTTATTTTTATGAATGTTGAGCTTTAGGCCAACTTTTTCACTCTCCTCTTTCACTTTAATCAAGAGGTTCTTTAGTTCTTCTTCACTTTCTGCCATAAGGGTGGTGTCATCTGCATATCTGAGGTTATTGATATTTCTCCCGGCACTCTTGATTCCAGCTTGTGCTTCTTCCAGCCCAGTGTTTCTCATGATGTACTCTGCATATAAGTTAAATAAGCATGGTGACATACTCCTTAACACACTCCTTTTCCTATTTGGAACCAGTCTGTTGTTCCCTGTCCAGTTCTAACTGTTGCTTCCTGACCTGCATACAGGTTTCTCAAGAGGCAGGTCATGTGGTCCGATATTCCCATCTCCTTAAGAATTTTCCACAGTTTATTGTGATCCACATAGTCAAAGGCTGTGACTAGACAGACCTTTTTTGGCAAAGTAATGTCTCTGCTTTTTAATGTGCTATTCTTTTTGTTATAGCTTTTCTTCCATGGAGCGTCTTTTAACTTCATGGCTGCAGTCACCATCTGCAGTGTATTTGGAGCCCAAGAAAATAAATTCTGTCACTCTTTCTATTGTTACCCCATCTGTTTGCCATGAAGGGATGGGACTGGGTGCCATGATCTTCTTAGTTTTCTGAATGTTGAGTTTTAAGCCGCCTTTTCACTATCCTCTTTCACTTTCATCAAGAAGCTCTTTAGTTTCTCTTCATTTTCTGCCATAAGGATGGCATGTGGCACATCATCTGCATATGTGAGGTTATTTGATATTTCTCCCAGAAATCTTGATTCCAGCTTGTGCTTCATCCAGCCCAGCATTTTGCATGTTGTACTCTGCATGTAAGTTAAATAAGCAAGGTTACAATGTGCAGCCTTGACGTACTCCTTTCTCAATTTTGAACCAGTCTGTTGTTCCATGTTTGGCCCTAACTGTTGCTTCTTGGCCTACATACAGATTTCTCAGGAGACAGATAAGGTGGTCTGGTATTCCCATCTCTTGAAGAATTTTCCACAGTTTGTGTGATCCGCACAGTCAAAGGTTTAGGCATAGTCAATTTTTTCTGGAATTATCTGGCCTTTTCTATGATCCAGTGGATATTGGCAATTTGATCTCTGGTTCCTCAGCCTTTTATAAATCCAGCTTGAACATCTGGAAGTTCTCGGTTCACATACTGCTGAAGCCTGGCTTGGAGAATTTTGCGTATTACTTTGCTAGCACATGAAATGATTGCAGTTGTGCAGTAGTTTGAACATTCTTTGGCATTGCCCTTCTTTGGCATTGCCATGAAAACTGATCTTTTCCAGTCCTGTGGCCACTGCTGTGTTTTCCATATTTGCTGGTGTGTTGAGTACAGCACTTAAACAGCATCATCTTTTAGGATTTGAAATAGATCAACTGGAATTGGATCACCTCCACTAGCTTTGTTTGTAGGGATGCTTGCTAAGGCCCACTTGACTCCACACTCCAAGATGGCTGGCTCTAATTGAGTGATTACACCATCATGATTATCTGGGTCATGAAGATCTTTTTGGTATAGTTCTTCTTTGTATTTTTGCCACTTCTTCTTAATATCCTCTGCTTCTGTTTGGGCCATATCTTTTCTGTCTTTTATTGTGCTAATCTTTGCATGAAATGTTCCCTTGATAGCTCTAATTTTCTTGGAAGAGATTACTCTTTCCCATTCTGTTGTTTTCCTCTATTTCTTTGCATTGATCACTGAGGAAAGCTTTCTTATCTCTCCTCGCTATTCTTTAGAACTCTGCTTTTAGATGGGTATATCTTTCCTTTTTTCCTTTGCCTTTCACTTCTCTTCTTTTCTCAGCTATTTGTAAGGCCTCCTCAAACAGCCATTTTCCCCTTTTTGCAGTTTTTCCCCTTAGGGATGTTTTTTTATCACTGCCTTCTGTACAATTTTACAAACCTCTATCCATAGTTCTTCAGGCCCTCTGTCTATTATACCTAATCCCTTTAATCTATTTGTCACTTCCATTGTATAGTTATAAGAATTTTGATTTAGGTCATACCTGAATGGCCTAGTGATTTTCCCTACTTTCTTCAATTTAAATCTGAATTTTGCAATAAGGTGTTCATGATCTGAGGCACAGTCAGCTCCCAGTCTTGTTTTTGCTGACTGTATAGAGCTTCTCCATCTTTGACCACAAAGAATATAATCAATCTGATTTCAGTATTGACCATCTGGTGATGTCCATATGTAGAGTCATCTCTTGTGTTGTTAGAAGAGAGTGTTTGCTATGACCAGTGTGTTCTCTTGGTGAAACTCTGTGAGCCTTTGCCCTGCTTCATTTTGTACTCTAAGGCCAAACTTGTGTGTTACTCCAGGTATCTCTTAACTGCCTATTTTTGCATTCCAGTCTCCTATGATGAAAAGGATATATTTTTTTCCTGTTAGTTCTAGAAGGTCTTGTAGGTCTTCATAGAACCATTCAGGTTCAGCTTCTCTGGCATTACTGTTTGGGGCATAGAGTTGGATGACTGTGATATTGAATGGTTTGCTTTGGAAACAAACAGAGATCAATCATTCTGTCATTTTTGAGAATGCACCTAAGTACCACTTTTTGGACTCTTGTTGACTGTGAGGGCTACTCCATTTCTTCTAAGGGATTCTTGCCCACAGTAGTAGATATAATGGTCATCTGAGTTAAATTCACCCATTCCTGTCCATTTAATTTACTGATTCCTAAAATGTCAGTGTTGACTCTTGCCATCTCCTGCTGACCACTTCCGATTTTCCTTGATTCATGGACCTACCATTTCAGGTTCCTGTGCAGCATTGTTCTTTACAGCATCAGACTTAACTTTTACCACCAGACACTTTCACAACTGGGCATTGTTTCTGCTTTGGCTTAGCCATTTCATTCCTTTTGGAGCTATTTCTCTGCTCTTCCTCAGTAGTATGTTGGACACCTCCCAACATGGGGAGTTCATCTCTCAGTGTCCTATCTTTTTTCCTTTTCATACTGTTCATGGGTTTTTCAAGACAAGAATACTGAAGTGGTTTGCCATTCCCTTCTCCAGTGGACTATGTTTTGTCAGAACTCTCCACCATGACCCATCCATCTTGGGAGGCCCTACATGGCATGGCTCTTAGTTTCATTGAGTTAGACAAGGCTGTGGTCCATGTGATCAGATTGGTTAGTTTTCTGTGATTGTGGTTTTCATTTTGTATGCCTTTTGAAGGATAAGAGCTTGTGGAAGCTTCCTGGTGGAAGTGATTGACTGTGGATAAAACTGGGTCTTGCTGTGGTGGGCAGGGCCATGCTCAGTAAGTCTTTAATCCAATTTTCTGCTCATGGGTGGGGCTGTGTTCCCTCCCTGTAGTTTAGCCTGAGGCCAAACAATGGTAGGGGTAATGATGACCAGCATCTGGGAACTATGTTATTAGTGTCCATGCATGCTAAGTCACTTCAGTCGTGTCCAACTGTGTGCAACCCTATGGACTGTAGTCCACGAGTCTCCTTTGTCCATGGGATTCCCCAAGCAAGAATACTGGGGTGGATTGCCATATACTTTTCCAGGGGATCTTCCTGACCCAGAGATCGAACTCAGGTCTCTCATGTCTCCTGCATTGGCAGGCAGGTTCTTTACCACTAGCGCCACCTGTCTGAGAAGATATGTTAGTAGAGCAAATTTTAAGTCAGGCCGATTCCCAGCACTGGTGATGGGAGTACATGGAGAGCATACTTTCAAATAATTAAAAACATCTCTAATCGCCTCTATTTCTTCATGTTCAAAATAAGATTACCTCAATGATGATTGCTCCTTTCTGGACCCTTAACCTTCTCTTATTTCTTCAGTTCTTTAATACATGGTTCCTCCAAAGCTGTAATTATGAGACTTAAGCAGTACTCTTTTTCTTGAGGTATTCCTAATATAGAAGAATGAGAGTTTCTTCAAGGTAATGTAGTCCCATACATAGTGACCTCTGTTTAGTATTTTTTTCCCTTGACTTCTTCTCCTTGACTTGTTCCTAATCACCTCACGTGAAGAGTTGACTCATTGGAAAAGACTCTGATGCTGGGAGGGATTGGGGGCAAGAGGAGAGGGGGACGACAGAGGATGAGATGGCTGGATGGCATCACCGACTCGATGGACGTGAGTTTGAGTGAACTCCAGGACTTGGTGATGGACAGGGAGGCCTGGCGTGCTGCGATTCATGGGGTCGCAAAGAGTCAGACACGACTGAGCGACTGAACTGAACTGAAGTGAATCAGTTTATATCTTTGAAATCTCAGTCAAGTTTTATGTTTTCAAAATCCCTGCTTGTAATTGAGGTAATACCTCTACCTCAAGAGAAAAAACTTTATACCTCAGTGTTTCTTCCAGATTAGCAAGAAACAACATGAACTTTCTTGTGTTATGATTTCTTTACTAATCAGCTAACAGAATACGTAGTCACTGCAGTGTTTAAAAACTCAGAATCAAAAGCCCAACCAACTCAGGACCATGGAAATCAGTTTCTCCATTCTAAGACCCAGGGAGGCTGAATGAAAATGAAAATTTGGTGAAAGCTGAAGATTATGGGAGACCCAGTTGAGTATTCTGTTTGTTGAGCAATGTAATATTTTAAAAATAGATTGGTATGATATTGTGGGGGCTAGCTATGGATTTATTTTGAAAGTAGTAGAGAACCAGTAGAGCTGATGATGAGTGTAGACACTGTGAGAATTCCATGCCTAACCATTAAGAGAGCTGGAACCTTCTACTCTCTTGGGAGATCTGTCCGTGGTGCTAGAAAGCAATCTCATTTACACTGACAAATGCTGAGGCATCACGTGGACAGAGAGAGCTCTGAGAGACCCGATGTGTGAATGAGGTATTCATGCATCTTCCAGTTCAGCTGTTATCAGAAGGCAACTGAGGGAGTGTTGGAGGCTGATGCCACATGGAATAGAAGAGCCACTCAGCCATCCCTTTACTGAACTCCTGACCCACAGGAACAAGTGCATGGTTGTTAAGTTCCTAAGCTTTGAAGTAGAGTATCACACAGTAATAGATAAATGCAACCATTTTCTTCTAGAACAGTGGCTCTCAATGGAGGATGAGGGGATTTTGTCCTCAAGGGGACATCTGTCAATGTCTGAAAACCTTTTTAATGGTCATAACTGGAGAGGCTGTTACCAATACCTAGTTGGAGGAGGCCAGGAACATCACTGAACTTCCTACACAGCTCAGAATATCCCCACAACAAAGAATTCCTTAGCTCAAAGTCATTACAGTGTGAAGCTTAAGAAGTCTTGATGCAGAGCAATGATTCATCACTTAGGTAGTGCCCAGAAATTTTTCTCTAAAGCTATATTTTTTTAAACATTTCTTATATAATTATCTGGTATTAATGTTGTATATAATTTAAAATCATCCCAGACTTTCAGAACCAGAATCTCTAGGGAAGGGACTTGGGAAGTTATATATATTTTTACTTTAATGGAAGTTTAAAAAAAAAAAAACATTGCCTTAGTCCCTGATTTCTCAGATTTCAATGTGTGTAGAAAAAAATCTGGGCATTTTGTTAAATTGTAGAATCTGATTTCCTTGGACTGAGATGAAGCCCAAATTTCTGATATCTAAAAATCTCCCAAGTGATGCCCAAGCATTATTTTGGATCACACTTTGCATAAGAAGACCCTGGAGCAGTGGTTCTCAAAATGTTAGCTTTCCTCAAACTTTAGGATCACCTGGAAAGTAGGGACTGCTGGATTTGCCCCTAGAATTTGATTCTGCAGGTTTGAGATGGGGCCCAAGAATTCGTAATTTCAGTAAGTTTCTACGTGATGCTAATACCAGGAATGAAACTTTGAGAACCAATGCCCCAGATTATTATTTAGCACATCTAAGTGTGTATAAAGTTTCACCTAAGTGACTACAAACACTGAAGTTTCTCAGAACTCTCCCCATGTCATACTATATATCTTCCTTCGGAAGAAATGAAATAATTCACATTTTAATAAGGTGCCTCACCTGGAGTGATTCTAGTATTTGTAATAGAGGACCACACTTTACAGGGATGTTAGAATATCTAGAGTTTGAAGGAAGAGCATGGGTATTTTGGAAAAATGCATATGATTTTATAAGTGGTTTAATTTGCATCTAATTCCCATTCTGAACTTATTTTGAAATATCAGAAACTATTAAAACAGTAGAGGACATTTTTATGCTTATCAAAGATGTCCATGGCTTATATACTAGAACCAGAAGTCCTGTCTTAGGAAGGATGTTTTCTCCCTGGGGCAGTCACTCAGTTTTTTGTACCTAGATTCTCTGTAGCAGCTACAAGTGGAGTGCTGCTGCCAGTTTAGAAACAAGGCGTTAAGAATAATGACTGCAATTCAACTTTCTTGAATTTTTGCTGTGAAGACATTATGTCAGTCTCTTGCCGGTGCTGTCTAAGATGATACACTAGATAATCCCTTCATATGCACTTATTATCCCCATTGAATAGCTGGGAAAATGAAGGCATACCAAGTTTAAGATACTTGCCTAGGAATCTATAGCTAGTTGTTAATAATATCAATATCAGTAATAATATTAATCTAATGATATCAAAGTCAAAGTTTTTCACCTGGTCTAATGCATAACTAATAGGCTAACTGGTAGATGGATAAGAGATAAGATACAAGCTTCTGTTTTTCTTGTTGTACTAACCTTTCCTAATACATTCATATATTCTTCCTATCCTAATATTAGGAGTGAGACTTTTGAGGATGTGCGTTTTTCAGTAGTGCTTTTAAACTTGTTGGCACAGTTAAGAAAGTTCATAGTCATTTTGTGTCAAGTCACATATAGTTTTCAGGGTTATCTTGCTCTCCACTCTCTGATTATGTAGGAGGTGAATGTTTTCCTGGCTATATGCTACCTTCTTCTACTTAATACCTGCATACAGGTGAGGTTTCAGACAGACTTTTGCTCTTGTCATTTGTCAGGTCCATATTCCCAAGCCAAAATACAACATATTTTAAGACAAAAACACACATATAAAGTTTATTTTGCTGCTTTTATAAAAAATATAACTTCCGATTCTCAGTGACATCAAAGATATAATCACCATCTTAAACATATCTGAGACCTTTTGAATCAAAAATCTTCATAAAAAAAGATTTATAAAATTGTTTTGAAGCTTTATGGAGCTTTGAGCTTGTACATTAATCTCTGTTTCCACAATCTGGGTTTGAGCTGCAATTTTTTAGAAGGCTAGTGGCATTTTAGAAGCGATTCTTACTAATTTTTTTTTTCAAAATGCATTCCTTTTTGAGTCCAGACATTAAAAAAAATAATATAGTAATACCTTCTGATATATTAGGCATCATATAATAAACCAAATATTGTGTACTCATACACAGCAAATGGATGCTGTTGTGTGCTCTTATTCTTACCACTGTAAATTTTTATACTGGATGTTATATTGATTTCAGGACAAGCAGGGGGACTTGCTTGGATGGATGAAATTGAACTGTGCTGAAAGAAATATGCAGTTGTTAAGGTCCAGGCTTTTTAATTTTAGAGGAAGGCAGGGTATCAGTGTTTGAGTTACGAATGGTGGGAAAGAAGAAAGTTCAGACTCACCCAATATAGGGAATATATTGTTTCAGTTAAAGGAAGAAGTTCAAATATCTGGGCCTCATGCTGGGAGACAAAGTTGAGAGGAGATGGTCACTCCCAACAGTTCTCTCTTAGGAACAAGGAGATGTGTTCTTCAGTGCCTGGAGCAATAGTTCAGTAAGTTATATTGGCCAATATTGGGTTGCCTGCCAATTATTTAACCAGTACCCTTAGCCAGGAAAATTTCATGAAATGCATTGGCTTAGCCCTGCGTTCCTGAGCCCATCGCTGGCAAAGGGAAAAGGATGCCCTTAGCCTTATCAGGTCTGAAGATCAGGGCAGGTCTCCCTAAACTGTGCAGACTATCTCACAAGGAAGGATGGACACATACATGAAAACATGGAGAAATGGGCTCCGGGAAGACATAACCAGTATCGAGGACTTGCCCAAGTCAGAAGTCTTCTTGGTTGCGTCATACATCATAAACTGACTTCTCCATTGCTGGAAGCTCCCTTGCTTTTTAATAGAAATGGAAAAATACTAGATCTAGTGCTGCATTAATTGTAGAGCAGTGTTTCTTATGCCATTTATAAATGAATTAATTAATAATTACTCATATTAAAACTAAGTTTATAAGAGGGAAAATATAGGAAATGTATGTTCTGGGTCAATATGTTGGGGATTTCTGAGGCATTTTTCATCTGTGAATAACTAATTCAGTGAAAATCAAAAAGGTTTGGCTCTTGATAAGTAAATAATTAATAATCAGCTTGCTTTCTGGGTGATTTATTTAAATATTGTCGTTAAAGTTAAGCATAGGAAGAAGAAAGTAGTGTGGAAGGATGTTGATGTATGTTCTGTATATTCAGATTGAATCATGAGAATATGAAACTAGGGTTTTAGACTCCCAACAGTGTTAATTTCTCTTTTTTGTTGTTATTGTGTTACCTCTGTAAGAGGGGTGTGTGTGTGTGTGTGTGTGTGTGTGTGTGTGCATGTGCTCACTTATGTCCAACTCTTTGCAACCCCATGGACTGTAGCCCACCAGACTGCTCTGTCCATGGAATTTTCCAAGCAAGGGTACTGGAGTGGGTTTCCATTTTCTAGTCCATGGGATCTTCTCAACCCAAGGATTGAACCCACGTCTGTTGCATCTCCTGCATTGGTTTCTTTACCACTGTGCCACCTGGGAAGCCCAACTGTATAAAAGAGCTGTTCCCAAACACCATGTTCTATCTTTCTGGGTTAACATCAATGCTCATACAAAGTGGTCATCAGAAACATACTAAAAATAATAATGTAATCATTTCAAAGGGCCTGATCTGGGACTCTTAGGTTGCAAATGGTACATTCAGTTTATTGTCAGCATTTTCCAGTGCAGTTTATAATTTTGAATTAATAATTTGGGAAAGATCTTTAAATAGGGCCATAAAATTGTTCACTTAAACTTCATAGCTAGGTTAACCAGTTAACATACCCTCCTAGTGCCATTAGGGAATGTAGAGTCAGCCCTGAGGGATGCTTCCTAGTTCAGGGACACATAATTCATCAGGTGCCAGATACTAAGTGGGACTGGTAAGCTGTGCTGTTTTTATGCAATACTTTTACATCATGTTTCTTTTTTTTTTCTGTTCTTAAATTGCTTCCCAATAACAAGACTCATTGACTTTAATGTTCTCTAAAATAGTAAATCTTTGAGGATGACTTCAATATTTGAAAATACAACAAAGCCAGCCAGGATGGTGTGTGGTTAATTACATGAGTATGGTAACCCATTGCAGGGAAGCAGAGAAGGACAAACCAAGGTATGAGCATAGAGTAATGATTGTGATTTTCCTGTAGGGCTAGTAAATTGGCCATAAGGATGATTTCTGCAAAGGGAAGTAAAATGATAATCTGCTCGTTTTCACTGCATTGAAGACTCATTTGAAGGACCTACATTTTTTGTTTGTTTTGTTTATTTAAACATCCTGGTGAAAGTAAGAATGGCTAGAGTTATATTATGTATCTTTAAATCCTTCTTAAATTTCCCCCAGCTCCCTTAGTGTATCAGACATCATTGCCTTGGTTTTAAGGTGAATATACACTGAAATTTTTTAATAAAGAGAGAAGGCTGTGCCATAGTCCTCATTGGTGTAACTTGGCTTGTGGGGCTTGGAATGTACTTTCTTCTATGTTCCTTAGTCTTTTTTGCTCTATTTTCCTTCTCTTTCTCACTGCCTACTCCTGGCCACTTCTTTGCTCGTTAGATCTCTCATTATAAGGCAGATAGGGAAATCAAAAGGTAATGAAACTTAAATCTGCTAATTTGGCAACTTGTTAGCAGCTCGTATAAAATGTTCAGTGGGAAAGACACTATCATTATTAGCTAAAAGGAAGCGTAGGGATAATCTATGGAATGTATTTATCTGTTACTAATTCATTAATAATTGATCATTAAATTAAGCCAACTTAATTTATTGCACAACTAAATTACATCATGTGTACTTTCTCTCTGCCCATGGTTACATTTTTTTCCTGGAATAGAAATCAAGTTTTATGTAGTTAATAAGCCATAGATTTCATAAAACAAGGTTCATGACCTGGCAAAGCCAACCTCTCTTATCCCCTGGCATGTATAACAAGTGCTAATAATGGGGACGCTGAATCATCTTGGACCAGAAAAAGAAAAATAACCCTATAGATTCTGAGGTGCAAGACAGGAGAGTCTATATATCTGCTAAACCTTTGCAAGAAAAGAAAAGCAAGAGATAGCATCAGAGAAAATTCATAACTATTGGTAGATTTCAGGGCCCAGCTTGTGATAGTGAGACTCTAACTGGTTTCAAGAACAAGGTGATGTAAAGGAAATTTGAAGCTATTTCAGCCTTCTTTTATCATTTGATGTGCTCTAATGGATGCTTGCTTCCAAACAGCTGGCTTTGTAATAGAATCAGAACCCCCAGGTGCCAGGAAAGGCTTCAGTAGAGGAAGTGCCAGAGAAGTTTTTTTTGGTTGAAAATCTGGACAAGATACCTATCTAAAGTGAAGTAGAAATTTCGGCTTAGAAATCATTTCCATATGGACTGTTTGCATGGAGAGAGAGTAAAACCGATGAAGAAAGTGAGCGTGAGCAAATTAAATGTAACCTGAAAGAGAAATAGAAGAAAGTAAGGGAGAACAAAAGGTTGTCTAGGGAGCATGCAGTAGATGAAAGAATACGTTCATCAGTGCATAAATGAGCTCCTGTAACCCCCACTCTCTAACAGCTGTCTCCATTAGAGGTGCGGGAACAGTGGGGCTCAACCTTGGCTTAACTCTGACATTTCCTGGAGAGTTTGATAATATACTGATGACTGGGCCCCACTCCTAGAGAGTCTGTGTTCAGCAGTCACAAGCCTAGGGCAGGGCTTGTTTATCTGGAGTTTTTGCAGTGGCCCAGGTGGATGTAATATATAGCTGAGCTGGCCAACTCTTGCTCTGGAAAATGAAGATTTCATTTCACACCGTCTTCTCTGACCGCACTCTCCTTTCCATCCACAGGCTACCTTTTTATATCCTGTCCATTATCCCCTTTGCGCATATCACCTCAGTCACATCACAGACCCATATAATCTGATAAAATATTCTAACACCCGAATTCAAGAAGCAAATTTCTTTATAACAGCATCTCCATAAATCGAGGCTTCTACCTCAGGTTGAGACTTCTGTCTCCTTGGCTTCAGCTTTGAACACTAAATGTGTAGGACTTTAAACTCTGTAATTGGAAGCAGTAGAATTATAGTGGATATTTAACATTTTTAAGACATTCATAGCATACATTTCAGATTATGTTGCTCTCTTTCCAGATCACACCAGCTTTGCTGTGTCTCTTCAAAAACACAATGAAAATGGCACATTTTATCTTTCAGATGTCTCTGCAATTATAACCATGAAAATGGGTTATTTATTTACTCAAAACCTGTTTCTTTCTTGAAGAAATATCTGAAACACAAAGGATAAGTGCTCTTAAGTGGGTCATTTAGATATATTGGACCTTCTATGCTTAGTGAAAGAAAGTGAAAGTGAAGTCACCCAGTCGTGTCCGACTCCTTGCGACCCCATGGACTGTAGCCTACCAGGCTCCTCCGTCCATGGGATTTTCCAGGCAAGAATACTGGAGTGGGTTGTCATTTCCTTCTCTAGGAGATCTTCCCAACCCAGGGATTGAACCTGGGTCTCCCGCATTGCAGGCAGACGCTTTACTGTCTGAGCCACCAGGGAAGTCCTATGCTTAGTACAACTGCCTTAAAATGTGGCAAGATAGAGAAAACACTCAGAACAGGGCATCGGCCTTGGAGGGCGGATAATTTAGCCATAATTACTCCTCAGCATTGGGGAGAATTAATACTCCTTCCCCATTTTCACTCTCTCCAGATATTCAGTTGTTCATGTTATTTAGTGGTTCACTCCTTTACTCTTTTTTTCTTTCCTTTCAAATGGCAGTGATACTAGAAAAGAGCAAAGTTCACACAGCCCTGGCCTTCCCTGGGCTTTCCGTACTTCTTAGTGGTGGCTATGATGAGGTGATGCAGAAACACGAACTCAGGACAGTGGCCTGAAGGCCAAGGTGGTCTAGAACTCCAGTCCTCAGGTTGCTGGCTTGTCCTTGCTAGTGTGTGGTCTTGGGAGAGTTACTGAGCTTCTCTCTGGTTCAGTTTTCTCATCTGTGAGGTACAGATTTATTTATCAAGTGTCCATTAGCACCTTCTGGGTGCCAGGCATGGTGCTAGGTGAGGGAGGCACAGAAGGGCATAGCAACAGGGAACCTTGCCCACAGGGCATCTGTTACACAATTCTCACTGTAATGAATACAAACCACCATCATTATATCATCACAGGACTCTTTTGGGGGATTCAGGACATCACGGGTGATTACTGTTATATCCTATGACAGTCCTACTAGACAAATTATTTTCTTTGATTTTGTTTAACCAAATGGTGACCTCACTCCATACTGCTCTGAAGTGTGTCTTCTCTAACAGCACTCAGGCATCAGGGTTGGAAACAAAGAACAAATGTTCAGCATCAGATCAGATCAGATCAGTCACTCAGTCGTGTCTGACTTCTTGCGACCCCATGAATCGCAGCACGACAGGCCTCCCTGTCCATCAAATGTTCAGCATAGTCTTGGATAATTTTTTTTTTTCCAGGAGGATGTGATAGATAGAAATCAAGTGGTTCCAGGATTCTATGTTATCATGGTGGAATGTACCTTCTGCAAGTTGAGGTATCTTATCTATGCTACTTACTACTGGGTTCCCAGGGGTGAGTGATGTCTGGCAAACACTAGGATGGAAAGAATTGGTTGAATGAGTAAATGAATCAAATAAGGGGCCTAAGTGGGGTAGATAAAGGAGTAGGACATGAGGGGAGGGGTTTGACCTCCAGAGTCAGTGTGCTGTAAGCGAGGGAGTTCGAAAGCTGGAGAACATGAAGCTGGTTGTCAGAGGTCTAGGTGTTTTATTTGAAGCTAAAAAATATCAAAAGGCAATTAGTGACTGCACTGTGGCATATATAGCCAATGTTTTATGTACAAGAAAAAAAATTCTATTGTACAGACAGAAGTCATCTGGGAGTGAGTGTTCAGGATTGAAGAGGCAGAGCATGAACCAGATGTAATGTGTTTGGGGAACATGGAACTGGGAAGGAGATTAGCCAAGAACCATAATACAGGGCAGGAGATGAGGTGGGGAAACAGCTGCTGCTGCTGCTAAGTCGCTTCAGTCGTGTCCAACTCTGCGACCCCATGCACAGCAGCCCACCAGGCTCCCCTGTCCCTGGGATTCTCCAGGCAAGAACACTGGAGTGGGCTGCCATTTCCTTCTCCAATGCATGAAAGTGAAAATTGAAAGTGAAGTAGTTCAGTCGTGTCCAACTCTTAGCGACCCCATGGACTACAGCCCACCAGGCTCCTCCATCCATGGGATTTTCCAGGCAAGAGTACTGGAGTGGGGTGCCGTTGCCTTCTCCAACAGAGGAAGGTATAATTGGTTGGCATGAGACTGAAAGGATAATGCTCATTTTAGTGCTTTGCAGGAGGACAGAGAAACAGTAGTTTAAACTTGGCAGGAGAGACGTGTCATCTCACTTTAAGGAACAAGGACGAGAGGAGTGAAGCAAAAAGACCCAGAAAGTAAAACTTCTCAGCAAGATGGCCTCACATGTACTAACTCACTCCTGTCTTTGTAGAGAGGATCCTTTAGGCATGCTGATGAAGTGTTTCCTTTCAGGCTACTCAGGAGCCTGTTCTTCATCAGGCCATTCACAGTCCAATCATATCCAACATCCAACACCTCTTTGCATTCAACTATTGCCACATTCTTGGAGATAATTGGAAGTGGCTTGGGTGCTGAGTCAAGGAATCCTAGCTAAGAAACTTCTCAATGAGCTTTGGCTGCACCGAGCCAGCACAAGTATTATCAGCTTAAACAAATGGAGGATTTGCTCTGTTCTCATCTCTTAGCTATGGTAACTTCACAGCCATTAGAAATGTATCCAAAAAAGTACTCCCACCACTGTCTTATAAACCTTAGTGTGCCATTCAGCATACAAATGAGGCTTGGGTTATCTTCAGAGGATTTGTTATCGAGAATGTAGAGCCCTTATACACATACACATATTTATACACATGTTCTTTAACTGATATGCTTTAGGAAATGTAGGGATGTGGAAGCATAGGCCAGGTGTTACAGAACAAATATGTTTTTAAGAAGCAAGAACAAAAATGCTGAAAGCACCCCAGATGGGATTTTAAAGGAACTTCCCTTCTAATTTAAAATCCTACTCTCCAAAAATAAAAGGAGTATTCAAGAAATGTAGTATAAAATGAAGTATCTGAATATCTCAGCATCAAAGTGAAACTTGAGGACCGTATTCACCACAAAAGCCTTCAGTGACCAGTCTGCTTTCGGCTCACACATTCCAGGAGTGTGATGTGACAAGACACAGTGATACAGCTGATGGACAGTTATGCACATGTTGTGTGTTGGTGTTTTTGAGGAATTACAGTGTTTTTAGTTCCGTTTTGTACCTTATAAAGTTTAAACCATTGTTACTTTGGTGGAAGGCTGGTGTGATGAATAATTGAATAAATAGTAAATAAAACTGAGGCTATACAATATTAAAAATGGAAACCATTCCAGTATTAAATGGAAAAGTTTCTTACCCCTGGCGGTGCTGAATCAGGAGAGAAATATTATTCACCAGTTTTACTCCCAAGTGAAAAGGCAGCTCCACAAATAAACACATGATCCACTAGGTGCTTATTTGTACTCATTATTGAGGTGTTCAGGCTTTTACACAGTATGATATTTAGCATGAATAAAGAAAAAAGTAGACTTTTCCTTATTCCTAGACAATTGATGAGAACACCTCACCTTTGATAAAATACGTGTATGATTTGATGAAGCTTTCTAAAAGGGAAACACACAAATGTGAGTTCTGTGTAAATCCGGTTGTGGTTTTGCAAACTGCAATGCACATGCAGAGCTCCTGGGGTGCTTATTATGTTTGCAGAAGCTCCAATTGGACTTCCCATTCAGATTCTTTACCGGGAAGGCCTAGTCCCTCTGGAATTCTGACGCAGGTTGGAAGAAAAACAGACACTGAGAGAAACTGGGTTTGGTGACAATCATTGTGTGTTTCTGAGTGGAACTTCTAGAGCCTTGAACCCATAACTGGTAAAGCCTGGCTGTAGTTCTTACCAGGCAGAGTAAGGTAAATCCACCACCTGTGAGTGTCAGAGGTAGGATCTATTTTCAAGACTGAATTTTATGTAAACCTTTAAAGAGGGCCAATAAATTCCCAGTATTCCAAATTAGCCTTCTGAATTTCTGAAAAAAAAAAAAAAAAAGGGCACCCAGGAGAAAATATGATATGATTTTGCATATCAGCTGGGAATAGCTATACAAAATAAATATGGACAAAAACTCGTTTTGCATTTTAGGCTTCCCATTGAATTTAATAGCAGACATGATTAATGAGGAATGTGAGGGAGCCGGCTCTTCTTCCTGACCCTGCTCTTGCCTTTGCCATCACTAAGCATGGCTGCTTTCATTAAAACTCTCCCACTCTTGGCTTCCCTGACCATTCTTTAGCCTCCCTGGATCTCTGACCATTTTTTGACTAACTTCTTTTGGGGGGCTAGCAACTGTTCTTTCCAAATTAACAAATGTCAGTCCCTCCACATCAGCATTTGTTTGTGAACAGGATCCTCTATTACAGGCAGGCACATCCCCTTCTAAATCACCTCCCCAGACTTGACTTTGTACATGCATACTCAGCTGCTCAGTCATGTCTGACTTTTTTGTGACCCTACAGACTGTAGCCCACCAGGGTCCTCTGTCCATGGGAATTCCCAGGCAAGAGTACTGGCATGGGTTGCCATCTACTTCTCCACGGGATCTTCCAGACCCAGGGATTGAACCTATGTCTCTTGGCATCTCCTGCATTGGCAGGTGGATTCTTTATCACTACGCCACCTGGGAAGCCCATTATCTTGACTTCCCAAATTATGTAGGTTCCCAATTGAAGACGCATTCTTGTATATCAAACAATGAAATTAATCCCCCCTTTCTCAATGAAGCATCATTTTCCAAACTCCTCTTTGTCCTCTTTCATTGTCTTGCATCTTCTTTCTGTGTTTTGTTTTACTTTATCTATTTATTTTTTACACTGAGCTTTAGATCCTTTCCAACTTTTTCATTTTTACCAAGTGGTAAGAAAAGCAATAGGCGTGCTTGGTTTCCCTGATTCTTCTCCCTTCTTTTTCTTCTTCTTCTTCTTTTTTCCCCTCTTTCTTCATTTCTTCCTCCTTTCTGTCTCTTTCTGTCTTTCTCCATGTATCCACTCAGTACTTATACACCCATCCATACACTATTCTATAAATATTTAAGTGAAATCTATGTGATAGAAATTGTGCTCATTGCCAGAGATATAATGGGTAAAAGAGAATGGTGTGTGCAGCCTTTAAAGGAACTTTAAAGATTAAAAGTTTAGTGAAATATTGGCCCAAATATATAATTGCAAACTTTGAGCACTGACAAATGTCCAGAATGCTATGGAATCCATGAATGAACAACCTGATCTCCTGAAAGTTCAGGAAGGGATGAAGGAGGATATTTCTGAGAAAGATACTTTCTGACCAAAAGACAAGGAGAACTTACCTGGCTAAAGTTGAGTATGAACGATTAAAGAACATTCTACACTTTTGTGTTTTTATTTATCCATTCCTTCATCAGTCAAGTAGTAACCATTATTTGAGTGAATATCTTTATGGTGCTAATACCTGGAGATTCAGTGGTAAGCCATACCTTCAACAATTCAATCACTATTTATCATATATCTATTATGTGCCAGGCACTGAGAAGATACTGCAGGTTGAGTTTCCATTCCTCATGCACACATGTGTATCCCTGCAGGGACACACCACCTTTTCTCTGATGAAGATCTTATGAAGTCTGTAGTGTATCCAACCTAAACTGTCTGAAAGAGCTGTCATAGCTTATCCCAACCAGACTGTAGTATTGGATTACTGAGATTCCAGTATTTTTGGTTAAATGTATCACTTTAGGATCCTCTGTGACATGGTATTTTTACTTTGGTACTTACTTGTCTCCCAGTATATTTCCTTGGCTTGGACACTGCCCTCCAGGAAGTGGCACAGCTAAGAGGAAAGAGAACAAGTCATGGAGACAGATTCAACTTAAATCCTATCTCAAGCAGTCACTTGTCATGGACCCTTGGGCCAGTGACTGAACCTCTCTGACTCCCTTTTTATCACCTTCAAAAATGGAGAAGAAAACAAGCTTGCCAAGTTATTTTTCATGATTAAGTAGGACTCAGTTATGCCTAGTACATAGTGTGTGTCCAGTGAAAGATAGTTGGGGGTGAGCAGACTGTTGGTAGCATTATAACAGCGATGATTGCAGTTGCATTGCACAATTTGGTCCAAAGCATTTAACTGTTCAGAGGACTTTTCGGATTTTCACCATTTGATTCTGTTTCATTTTTACATGTTCGTTTCCCCATGCTTTCGCTAAGCTCCAAGTGAGATACTTACTAGCCAGTTCCATCATTTCTTGCTCAAGTCAAGGAAATCTCCTTTATACATCAGCTCAACAAATCAGAAATGAAATTGTTAGAGGATTGTCTTTTTGAGTTATTTTTTGTGTCATCTTGATATGAAAATTGGATTTGAACAGTATTAGCCACATACTCCCTCCCCTACAAGATTGATAATAATCATGATTTCTTTCTTCCAAAAAGTCTATGGACTTTACCACTCATTTGTCTCATAATAACATTATTGAATGGGAGACTCATAGAACTGTATGGGTAGGGAAGTCCTTGTAGTTCACCCACTTCAATCTTTTCTTGTTACACCTAGAATAAAATCCAAGTCCAGGGGTATGAAGTGACTTCATTATAGTTATGCAAAAACCATATACAACCTTAATACAAGGTTGGATTGTCTGGGATGTAGGTATGGGATACCTACAGATGTGTGTGCAGGAGGTTTATTGGGAAGAACTCTTTGGAACACTTGTGAGGAAGTGAAGGGAACAGGAGGGTAGAGGAAGAGGTTGAGCATCCATGCAGTCCCAGTGAAAGCCTCTTATGGTCCCACAGTGGGCTCTGGGCGAGGATGGCCCTTCAAAGACATCCTGCCTTGAGGTCTTAGATTGGTGCAAAAATAATTACAGTTTCAGATCCTGGATTTTAAATTATTCTAACTAGACTCAGGCACATCTTTATTAATCAAAATAGGGACCAATACAATAAAGCATTTTTGGCAATGCGAAATAAGTTTATTTATTTGGTAGCATAAAAATCCATGCTTCAGGATTTGACAAACTCTTGGAAAGCATTTTCTGCATCCTTCTGGTTATGGAAGCATTTTCCTTGCCAAAAGTTGTCAATATGTTTGAAGAAGTGATGGTGAGAGGACAGGTGAATGTGGAAGAGGAGGCAAAACTCTATAGCCCGATTCTTTCAACTTTTGAAGAATTGGATGTGCGACATGTGGTTGGGCGTTGTCTTGGAGAAGAATTGGGCCCTTTCTGTTAACCAATGCTAGCTTTAGGCATTGAAGTTTTCAGTGTCTCATTAATTTGCTGAGCATACTTCTCAGATGTAATGGTTTTGCTGGGATTCAGAAAGCTGTAGTGGATCAGAGCTGCAGCAAACCACCAAATAGTGACTGTGACCTTTTGGTGCAAGTTTGACTTTAGGAAGTGCTTTGGAGCTTCTTCTCAGTCCAACCAGTGAGCTGGCTGTCTCTGGCTGTCTTATAAAATCCACTTTTCGTTTCATGTCACTATCTGATCAAGACATGGTTTGTTGCTGTTACACAAAATAAGAGAAGATGACACTTTAAAATGACAAGGTTTTTTGTTTTGCAGTCAGCTCATGAGGCAACCATGTATGGAAAGTTTTCACCTTTCCAGTTTGCTTCAAATGCTAAGGACCATAATATGGTTGACATTGAATTCTTGGACAGCTTCTCATGTAGTTGCAAGAGGATTCGCTTCAGTGATTGCTCTCAGTTGATTGTTGTCAACTTCCAATGGCCAGCCACTGTGCTCCTCATTTTCAAGGCTCATGTCTCCTTTGCAAAATTTCTTGAACCACTAATGCACTGTAAGTTCATTAGAAATTCATGGGCCAAATGCACTGTTAATGTTGCAAGTTGTCTCTGCTACTTTAGGACCCATTTTGAACTTGAAAAAGAAAATTGTTTTTCATATCATCTAATATCAAAATTTGCCTTTTGTCTAATATCGTTTCCATAGTCTAAAATACATATAAAATAAACAGCAAGTAATAACTTATTAGCAAAAAAAAAACATAAAGCAAGAAATATGCATTAAAATTATATATAACATAACTGCATTTATTTAAGAATGTATTCAAATAACAAATGGAAAAGTTCAGCAATGCAAAACTGAAATTACTTTTACACCAACCTAATGCATGTACAAGCAACAAAGTGTGGGCTGTCTCTGGGGAGCGGACATGACCTTGGACAAGGACAGTTCTAGGAATGCCATGAATTTCCAACAGTTCTGGCCGCTGGAGAAATGAGAGTCTTGGTCCTGAAAGGAATCTGGGAGGCTCACTACAGCATCCATCATACAGGATGAGCATAATTTCATCACTTTATCTTCCAGTAAAGAGAAGCAAAAAGCCTATAATTGATTCCTTAGTAAGTGTCCCATTACTGGGCAATATCTCCATTCTTGTCTTTTAAATAAAGAGTACTATTTGAAGAAGATCCATTTGCCTGAAAACCTCGTTCAGTAATAGTTTGCGATGTTCATAAAGATCATATGAAAGAGGAGGAAGAAACACTTAGTGATGGTTATTGGGGATAGGAGCCCACAGTCAAAAGAGTCAAATGCTATTTGAACTGCGTTTTGGAAATTCACCTACAAGGCTCTACAATGAATGTAGAGGTCAAAAGTATACACCATACAGGAAAGTGAGAAAAGCTTATCTCACTTTAAAAAGATAATTGAACAAGAAATTACTGTTTCTCAAAATCTTAACTCCACAAATCTTTGTTGAGCCCCTCTCTGTTCCTGGTGCTGTTCTAGGTTCCAAGATTCAGCAGCAAACAAAGTCAAAGTCCCTGCCCTTAGAACCTCCACTCTTATAGGTCATTCTATGTGTTTTTACAGGTCTTGCCCTGTGTTGTGAATTTCTGAAGGATGGAGCTGTGTTCCATTTTTCTTTATATCTCAAATGCCTGAGTTTGTGTCTGGCATGTAAAAGTTTGTTGAACGAAACAAGTTAAATGAAACGAGTCACAAGCTCTTCTACACATGTAGACAAGTACCTGAGCTTCAAACTTCACACTTCTAAATATTTAATTGCCCAACAAGTATTTCATCTTGAGCCAGATTTCAGAGATCTCATAAATCATCTGAGGCGGACTAGAAGGAAAGGAAATGCTGCCAGGTTTGAAAAATCCATGCTGAAGAAAAGAGTATAATTTGCTAGTCACTGAAATAAGAAATCTTGGCTTTGATATTTTTTGTTTGTTTGTTCTCATTTTCTTGACATAGTTATTCAAACGCCTACAGACTTTACCTGAGAAGGTTTCAGAGTTTGTAACATTAAATTTCTTGTACATCCCAGGACTTGTCTGACATTAGTGTTCAGAAAGACCTAGAAGCCTCATTTGTCAATGATTATAAAATACGCCCCCATTGGAACTTCTTTCAAAGTGAGTAAATATATTTGCTGTTTCATAAACTCATGTTTTATGTGTTTTAAAAAAGACCTCTGCAAAAAAAAAAAAGAGACAAATGATTTTATCACACGGTAACATGCTTAGTCTTATATAAGCCCCCTTGTAAAATTAATTAAATACATATTTCCCTAAGATTTTACCCTAAAGCTCTGATTTTAAAAGTTGGGCAAAACCTTGTAATCATTCATTGCTGAGCATTCAGAATTGTTTAATATGTTGGAAAGAACAGAGACTTTAATGTCAAAAGTGAAGTCTGTGTCCTGACTCTGATGCTTATTATTTCCTGGCTCTAGGCAAGCCCCAGCCAGGAGCTTACCTGTGCCTCCATTTCCTCGATGTGTTTGAAGTGATATTAATGTTAAATGTCTTTTATACTCTTAGAAGTTTGTTAGCATATATTTAAGATGTGAGTATGCATAGAAGTGTTTTATAAACCTTAAAAATTACACATATGACCTTGTGAATGAAGTGCTAAAGAACTAGACATGATGCTTCTAACTCACTACCCTCAACACAGCTGTTGCAAAATTAGCCAAAGCTCAACTTTCCCACCAAATGAATGTCTAATATCAACTGGGAGATTCCCATCCAGTTGTCCTTTTTTGGAAAACCTTGCAAAGATATCCCATATCACGGGACAAGAATAAGAATTGTCAAATAGTCACCATTTAAAGAAAAAAAAAAAGTTTAGCCCTATGTCTGTGTAAAGGTTTAAAATTTTTCTGATCTCTTTAAAATAACAAAGTGAGTATTTTCCCTGATCTGCTCTGATTCTGTTTTTATTTCCAAAAGGTTTTAGGAAGGCCTTGGAAACTTCTCTCTTTCTGCTAATCTATTCACTTTATTTAACGGGTGGTTGAGTGCCAGTGTTTGTCATTTAGAAGCTGAGGAAAGCACAAGGTGTGAATTTTCTGTTTTCACACTATTATCATATGTTAGCATCAGCTCAGTTCAGTCACTCAGTCCTGTCTGACTCTTTTTGACCCCATGGACTGCAGCACTCCAGGCCTCCCTGTGCTTCACTATATCCTGGAGCTTGTTCAAACTCATGTCCATTGAGTCAATGGTGCCATCCAGTTGTCTCATCCTCTGTCGTCCCCTTCTCCTCATACCCTCAGTCTTTCCCTGCATCAGAGTCTTTTCCAGTGAGTTGACTCTTCACATCAGGTGGCCAAAATATTGGAGCTTTAACTTTATCATCAGTCCTTCCAATGAATATTCAGGGCTGATTTCCATTAGGGTTGACCTGTTTGATCTCCTTGGTGTCCAAAGGACTCTTAAGAGTCTTCTCCAACACCACAGTATGAAAACATCAATTTTTTGGTGCTCAGCCTTCTTGATGTTCTAACACTCACATCCATACATGACCACTGGAAAAGCCGTAGCTTTGACTATACAGACCTGTGTCAGAAAAGTGATGTCTCTGCTTTTTAATATGCTGTCTAGGTTTGTCATAGTTTTTCTTCCAAGGAGCAAGCATCTTTTCATTTCATGGCTGCAGTCACCATCTGCAGTGATTTTGGATCCCAAGAAAATAAAGTCTGTAATGAAGTGATGGGACCAGAGGTTATGATCTTAGTTTTTAATGTTGAATTTTAAGCCAGCTTTTTCACTCTCCTCTTTCACCTTCATCAAGAGGCTCTTTAGTTCCTCTTCACTTTTTGCCATTAGGTTGTAGTTGTCTGCATATCTAAGGTTATTTATATTTCTCCTGGCAATAACAAGGGTACTCTTAGTTAATAGGAAGCCAATGTGTGTGTGTGTGCATGCATGCATGCATGTGTGTCTGATAGACTTTTGAGTGTAGAATTTTAAAAATATTATTTCTCTAAAATAAGTAGACACCACAACTGAAGACAGAGTATTTTCATGCTGTCCTTGCCAACACTGTGAAGAGATGAGACTGCCTCAGTTCTGAGTGATACATAGAATTTGAAATTGCTTTAAAGTCCCGTTGAGAATTAAAAAATAACATATCTTTTTGTGGCCACATTGTTTTATATGCAGTACTAATACCAATAATCACCAAAACAAAATGCTCTCTATTCTTGCAGAAATTTGATAACAAATGTTTCTGCTAAAGTTGAAAGTCTGCATCTTTCAACTTTAAGGGTGTGTTTAAGGGTGTGTGTGTGTGTGTGTGTGAGAGAGAGAGACCCAACTGACAGCTTTAGAGATGGTATCAGATATGCCAGTACTCAATTCTGCTCCATCACCACATGTTAGGATATTCATGTCATTGCAGACATCAATCTTTGATCCATGATTCAGGCATCCCTGTAACCTGTTAGATGTAATGATGTTTTTAGTAATTTATATAATCACATCATTTACTGTTTGCATCCTGAGGGAATGGTTCCCTCTCTTTAGGCAAGCTGGTATACCTAGGGTCATTTGTCTGCTTTACTGTTGCTGAAATTGAGAAAAAAAAAAAGGAAAAAAAGGAAAAATAAAAAGTCAAAATGCCTTTCTTAACAAAAGAGAGCTCATTTGAAAGAGAAATGAGGGACTGAGATGCCAGACTGAGATAGGAAGCAAAGAGGCTCTACAGCATTACAAAGGGGCCACCAGTCAGCCTGCTGATGGGATTCTGGCAAGTTAGATTTTTGATCCAATGGAGTATTGACTTGCGTGTCTGCTGACTGACCTAATTCCCACTCAGCTGGCAGAGTATGGAGTTATGACTGTTTCCCTATGGCTTCCTGGTTGTCCTCTTCAGCCTTATTACCTGCAACTGATTTTTCCATTCAGGTTCAGGTTCTTACTACAGACTTTTTAAAATGGAAATGATTATCCAAACCTAAAATTTGAAGGAAAAGATTATAAATCACCGAGGCTGTTATACTTTTTTATTTCCTTTAAAAGACATTGAAATAAAAATAGAATTGTGAAAACCATAATCACTCATAGTCCTTTATTTATGTATTATTGAGGATTTTCTTCTTTACACATCAGATCAGATCAGTCGCTCAGTGGTGTCCGACTCTGCGACCCCATGAATTGCAGCACGCCAGGCCTCCCTGTCCATCACCAACTCCCGGAGTTCACTGGGACTCACGTCCATTGAGTCAGTGATGCCATCCAGCCATCTCATCCTCTGTCGTCCCCTTCTCCTCCTGCCCCCAATCCCTCCCAGCATCAGAGTCTTTTCCAATGAGTCAACTCTTCACATGAGGGACCAAAGTACTGGAGTTTCAGCTTTAGCATCATTCCTTCCAAAGAAATCCCAGGGCTGATCTCCTTCAGAATGGACTGGTTGGATCTCCTTGCAGTCCAAGGGACTCTCAAGAGTCTTCTCCAACACCACAGTTCAACAGCATCAATTCTTCAGCGCTCAGCCTTCTTCACAGTCCAACTCTCACATCCATACATGACCACAGGAAAAACCATACCCTTGACTAGACAAACCTTTGTTGGCAAAGTAATGTCTCTGCTTTTGAATATGCTATCTAGGTTGGACATAACTTTCCTTCCAAGGAGTAAGTGTCTTTTAATTTCATGGCTGCAGTCACCATCTGTAGTGATTTTGGAGCCCAGAAAAATAAAGTCTGACACTGTTTCCACTGTTTCCCCATCTATTTCCCATGAAGTGGTGGGACCGGATGCCATGATTTTCGTTTTCTTTTTTTTTTTTTTAAGCCAACTTTTTCACTCTCCACTTTCACTTTCATCAAGAGGCTTTTGAGTTCCTCTTCACTTTGGGCCATAAGGGTGGTGTCATCTGCATATCTGAGGTTATTGATATTTCTCCTGGCAATTATGT
>NW_011495051.1:11389887-11406941 GCF_000754665.1 Bison bison bison | reverse complement strand
GTATTAGTTTTGCCAAATATCAAAATGAATCCATCACAGGTATACATGTTTTCCCCATCCTGAACCCTCCTCCCTCCTCCCTCCCCATACCATCCCTCTGGGTCGTCCCAGTGCACTAGCCCCAAGCATCCAGTATTGTGCATCGAACCTGGACTGGCAACTCGTTTCTTACATGATATTTTACATGTTTCAATGCCATTCTCCCAAATCTTCCCACCCTCTCCCTCTCCCACAGAGTCCATAAGACTATTCTATACATCAGTGTCTCTTTTGCTGTCTCGTACACCGGGTTATTGTTACCATCTTTCTAAATTCCATATATATGCGTTAGTATACTGTATTTATGTTTTTCCTTCTGGCTTACTTCACTCTGTATAATAGGCTCCTATAATAGGCTCCAGTTTCATCCACCTCATTAGAACTGATTCAAATGTATTTCTTTTTAATGGCTGAGTAATACTCCATTGTGTATATGTACCACTGCTTTCTTATCCATTCATCTGCTGATGGACATCTAGGTTGCTTCCATGTCCTGGCTATTATCAACAGTGCTGCAATGAACATTGGGGTACATGTGTCTCTTTCCCTTCTGGTTTCCTCAGTGTGTATGCCCAGCAGTGGGATTGCTGGATCATAAAGCAGTTCTATTTCCAGTTTTTTAAGGAATCTCCACACTGTTCTCCATAGTGGCTGTACTAGTTTGCATTCCCACCAACAGTGTGAGAGGGTTCCCTTTTCTCCACACCCTCTCCAGCATTTATTATTTGTAGACTTTTGGATCACAGCCATTCTGACTGGTGTGAAATGGTACCTCATAGTGGTTTTGATTTGCATTTCTCTGATAATGAGTGATGTTGAGCATCTTTTCATGTGTTTGTTAGCCATCTGTATGTCTTCTTTGGAGAAATGTCTATTTAGTTCTTTGGCCCATTTTTTGATTGGGTCATTTATTTTTCTGGAGTTGAGCTGTATGTTGAGCTTTAAGCCAACTTTTTCACTCTCCACTTTCACTTTCATCAAGAGGCTTTTGGGTTCCTCTTCACTTTGGGCCATAAGGGTGGTGTCATCTGCATATCTGAGGTTATTGATATTTCTCCTGGCAATCTTGATTCCAGTTTGTGTTTATTCCAGCCCAGCATTTCTCATGATGTACTCTGCATATAAGTTAAATAAACAGGGTGACAGTATACAGCCTTAACATACTCCTTTTCCTATTTGGAACCAGTCTGTTGTTCCGTGTCCAGTTCTAACTGTTGCTTCCTGACCTGCATACAAATTTCTCAAGAGGCAGGTCAGGTGGTCTGGTATTCCCATTGCAAAAGTAATATGTGCACATGATGAAATCTTTAAAAAATTTATAAACAAGTATCTATAAGATGAAAAAATACTTTATAACATAAAATTATATTTCATATTTAAAATGACTTATAACTCCTAAACTTAAAGGTTATGGTTGTTCATATGTACATAGGGATATATATGTAGCTGTGTGTGTATGTATGTATGTGTATATATAAAACATACACTTTTTTTACAAATAAAATAAACCCTACATTATGTAATTATGTTTCTCTTAGGACTTACAATAATGCAGTCATCCTCTGATATCCTTCTTATCCAAGATTTGTATTTCTCTAAAAATTGTGATTTAAGTACCATAGTATTACACCTATTATATGGCTTTACCAGGATATATTTAGCCAAATCCTATCGTTGAACTCAAGGTTGTATCTTATCGTGACCATGTGTGACTGAGATGTGACTGACTTTGTAGCAGTTAGTTTTATAGGTAAGCCTTCAAATATCCCAGATTATTTCTTAACATAAATTCCTAGAAATTCAGTTGTTGATTGAAAAGCATATGTATGTTTAAATATTTGATGTACATTTTCACATTCCTACAGAAGTCTCTTATGGACTTACAGTCTGAACAGCACAGATAACATCAGTTTACTGAGTATTATCCATGTTTTTCAGCCTCGAAAATGTCTTAGGTAACACAAGATATTGCCTCAATTAGCATTATTTTGATTTCTACTGAAATTAAAAATATTTCTTATTTTCACATCTTGACTGTTATCACAGTGCTACAGGCAGTGTTTTTGCATGTCATTTGTACATGTATGAATCAGTCTGTATGATTGAAATTGTTGGATATGTATTTATTTTTAAATGACATTGTTTTCACTGATAAAACAGGATGTTATGGTAAATAACATGATAATTGAGTACAGTTGGAGACATCAGTATAAATTCATGTTTAGTTTATTGTAGTCACAGATGGTTACACGTAGAAATATTTACAGCTATCTTTATACGTGTGAGTTAGTGTACACACACATTTTCTTGCTCTGTTCATGTCAACTGAGAGGACCTGGAAACAACTACACCTCAGTAGAGTTGTAGGAAGGGGGACCCCTTCTAGGGCCCAAAACTGGCTCTTGTCTAACACTCGGAAATGCATTTCCGAGGAGACACATGTTCTGACAAAGCAAGGGATTTTATTGGGAAAGCAGGAGGGTAAGGGAGCCCAGGAGAACTGCTCTGTCACATGGCTTGCAGTCTTGAGTTTTATGGTGATAGGATTAGTTTCCGGGTCGTCCTTAGCCAATCATCCTGACTCAGAGTCCTTCCTGGTGGTGTGCACCTTGTTCAGCCAAGATGGATGCCAGAGAGAAGGATTCTGGGAGGTGGTCAGACTGGTGGTGTCTCCTTTTGACCTTTCCCAAACTCTTCTGGTTGGTGGAGGCTTATTAGTTCCCTGTTCCTTAGCAGGACCTCCTGTCATAAAACAACTCATGCAAATGGTTACTATGGTGCCTGGCCAGGGTGGGCGGTTTCAATCAGTGTGCTTCCCATAACAGTAGCATCAATGTACCTGGCACCCAGGTCTTGGTTTCCATACCATTCTCCAATAAATAGAGCCAAGCCTCCTTGGGAAAATGGCTGATTTTATGATTGGGTCAGAAAATATATGAAATGAATCTGAATCATTTTACAGTTTTAGAAAGTAAAAATTTTTTTTTAAGGTGCTCAAAATTTTAAAAAGCCTCAATGATAGGAATATATAAATGGGACACAGGAACCAATGAAGAGAGTTCTCAATGGCCAAATTTGTAAACATCATAGCAACACAATGAATAAAGCAGTATCAAATTATAACCTGAAGTGTACAATGAGTATCCATCAGTCTGTACTGATGTAAATAAATGGCTTACTAAATCAGAAAATGGAAAAGAATAGAAAAGTCTCCCACACTAAAGAATTCCAAATGCAGTAATTTCTATAACTACTCCATCTTTAAGGAGTTAAGAGATCAGTCTCCATTCTTTAATATGGGCAGCATAAAGTGACTTTCATTTAAAAAACACAGTATGACAAGGAGGGGAAAGAGTAACTCATAGTGGAAAAACCTGACCAACTATTTCAGTCAGGTGATTGAGGTGAAAAGCAGTAGTAAGTTGTGTTGATAGTACATTCCCTTAATACGAGATCATGAGAATGACACTTCTTGCCTTCGCAATCATCTTTCCAAAAATGCATACCCACACTAATAATTAAAAAAAAATGCAAGTCCCTACTGAGGGGCTTTATGCAAAATACCTGTTCAGTACTCTTCAGCATTGCCAAAGTCATCAAAAACCAGGAAAGTTTTAAGAAAACACCATAGCCAAAAGAAGCCTAAGGAGGCATGCTGACTAACTAAAATTGTTAGCTGATACATCTAGAACAGAAAAAAGGATGTTAGAGAAAATAAGGAAATCTTAATAACGTGTGGTGTGGATTTCCATCAGTGCATCAATACTGGTTCATTAGTTGTGATACATGTACCATACTTATATAAGACTAATAACAGGGGAAATTAGGTGAGAGGTATCTGCAGACGTTTTCACAACTTTTCTATAAATTCAGAACTGCTCTAAAATAGTTTCTTTTAAAAAGAGAAAAAAGAGAGAGATTGCTCAGTCAGCCTGCTCTGAGGTTTTATGCATCTTAACTCCCAGCAGCAGTAAGAGATGTTTCCATTACAAAATACACATCAGGCATTTTTCATTTCACTACTCTGACAGGCTAAAGATAGAATCTCTGTTTCAAACTTTATTTTTCTTCTAATGAGTAAAGCTGAACAGCTGTTTAAATGTTTAAAAAAAATTTTGTATGTTTTTCTGTCAACGCTCCATCCATTTCCTTTGCTTTGCTTATTTTTCCACTGAGTTTCTTTCCCCGCCTTTGGATTTGTAGGAACCATGCAACAAATAGTTTTCCACTGTGTCTTTTATTTTTGTTTCTTGATATGTAGATGTTTTCTCTTTATTTAGTTGGCATAGCCAATCTCCTTTTACATGGGTTCTGTATTTTATATCATAAGTGCTTCTCACTCTGTGGTTATTTAAATAGCCTTCCACATTTTCATCTAGTATTTTTATATTTATATTCTGTACTTATTTTCATATATTGTCTCTAATAACAAATTTTATTTCTTTCTAATGTTTTTGTTACATATTTGCTTCCTTCTGTTCTCCTTTATCTGTGTTGGTATCTGGTTTGCTTTCTCATTTCTCTTGAATGATTTGAAGGAGACACATCCTATTTTTAAATTTCATAATAATTACCTTTAAGTTAAAAATATCTTGAAGTTATATTTTTGAGTCATCACCAACAATATGATAATACATCTGAATACTTCCTTACTAGATGTGATCGGCAGGATTTCAAGCTACCCCTTGATCATTCCTCTGATCATTCAAACACTAAGTGGTGCTGTAAAGAGATTTTGCAAATGACATGAGTTGATATGAAACTAGGTAGATGGTCAAAGATTATCTGAAGAGGTCCCATATATCTATGTGAGCCCTTACATGTGGAAGAGGAAGGCAGAAGAGTTAGTCAGGGAGACATGTCTGGAAGAAGAGAAGAGATGAGGCAGAAGAGAAATCTTTAAAATAGATTGGAGAGTATCTGAAGGACGTGTGTGTGTTAGTCGCTTAGTCATGCCGCACTCTTTGCAACCCCATGGACTGCAGCCCACCAGGTTCCTCTGTCTATGGGATTTTCCAGGCAAGAATACTGGAGTGGATTGCCATTTCCTTCTCCAGGGTATCTTCCCGACCCAGGGATTGAACCTGGGTCTCCTGCACTGCAGGCAGATTCCTTACTATCTGAGCTATGAGGGAAGAATGAGAAGGACCCAATTCAACTCAAGGTTTTGAAGATGGAGAGAGGGTCCATAACCTAAGAAATATGGCAGTTCCGGAAGCTAAGACTGACTCCCCAGTTGACACCAACATGGAAGCAGGACCACAGTCTTACAACCACCAAGAACCAAATTCCTGCAAGCCAACAGCCTTGCAGGAGAGTCATCCCCAGACTCTCTGTAAAGGAATGCCAGCCTTGCTGACACTTGGATTTCAGCCTGTGTGACTCAAAACAGACAAACTAGTAGCGGCCACCAGCCTCCTGACCTACAGAACTAGGAGATAATAAAGGGATATTGTTTTAAAATGCTAAATTTGTGATTGTTTATTGTGGCAGCAATAGGAAATTAATACAGCAGGCAGTGAAATTAGCTTGATCTCAGTTTCCTTTTACACACTACTCCAGCCTAGATTTGTTGGTGTGATCTTGCAATTTGCATTACATTTCACAAGTGTTAATTAGAATTCATTTTATTTTAAAATTATTTCTGGGTTCATTGCCAGTCTTTCAGTAATTTTACCCAGTTTGTTTTCTTAGCACTTGGATATGTACATGTACGAATATTTATTTCTTGCCATCAACATAAATGACAGCATATCTGGACAGTGAATTTTGGAGTCAGTTTCTTTCTCGTAATTTTGTTCATATTATTAAACTAATGTTGGAGGGGAAACAACTTATTTTTCCCTATCATCTATGGTATTTGTCTATTTAGATACTTGTTCTTCAAAATAATGCTGATATAATTGTATATATGACTTTTTGCTATTAATATTTCCAATTTGCATCTATACTCAGAAAATGTTTGTGTGTTATTCATTAATGATTATCTGACTTCCTTTTATTTAGTCTTTGAGGACTGCCAACATCTCAATTTTTGTTTTCTTCTGATATTCATACTTCAGTTTCATAACTCTTATTTTATGGGCCCTTGTCTTTTTTCCTTCTGGATGGAACTGGATGAATGCTTAAGCTTCCATCTCCACCACCATATTGCTTATTTTCTTCACTGCTTCCAGGGCTACTACTTTTAGTTCTGCAAAGTATCAGCAGATTTTGTCCCATGGTTCATCTCTCATTTCATGCTCTATCTTCTAATTTTATTGTAATCACAGGGTATAGTCTCTGTAATATTCTTTTTCCCCATAAGGAATTGTTTTTTCAAAAATAAATTTCTCCTTCTTGAGTTATATATAGTCATCCCTTTTTACAGAAGCTTTTCGTGGTTTGGATATTTTTGGTTTATTCTTCTGTACATGGAGAAGTCTATTCTGGTCTGATCTTCTCTATAAACATGGCAAGAAAACTCCCTTTTTCTGTATCATTGCCCACAAGGACACTCTTGAATTTTTGTTGTTATTGTTGCAACTTAATATGGAGAGACCAATAATAGAAATACATATGGCCATTGTAGGAGCTTTCTAGCTGGGAGACTGAGGAGGCAGCTGCAGGTTACTGGGCAAAGGAATTTGATCTCTTCATGGTTTCTTCTTTAAGTTAGTAAAGTTACTCTATTATCTATTTTTTATACCTTTATTTTTAACTGGGTCTTCATTATTTTATAGAGTATAGCTAGTCATTATCTCTTTCCTGTTGCTTTTATTTTTGTCTCAGGGAATATTTCTTGGCTTTCTCTTTGATGTCTTTTTTGGCTTGGATCATCCTAGAGCAACTACATTCAAAAGTTGCTGTTTGAGAATAGGAGATAATTGCAGGGTAGTGATCCCTTGTGGATTCCACAGCTAATCCTATTGACCAGTGTTTGTTTGTTTCCTATTTAAGAAGTGGAAGAGAAGAAGAGAGACTACTGAGTGTGTTTATTAAGGAAATTATATTTCTTTCGTTCTCTAAACCACTGATCCTAGCAAAGTACCTCAAAATCTGTAGATATGTTTTCAGTGCCAGCAATTATGGAGGAACTTTTTTCTCTGCATGCATGTGTGCTAAGTCACTTCAGTTGTGATCCACTCTTTGTGATTCGCTAGGCTCCTCTGTCCATGAGATTCTCCAGGGAAGAATACTAAAGTGGGTTGCCATTTCATCCTCCAGGGGATCTTCCCAAGCCAGGATCGAACCCGCATCTCTTATGTCTCCTGCATTGGCAGTCAGATCATTTACCACTAATGCCGCCTGGGAAGCATGTTTATAGTTTTGACAGTGTGGTAGATGTGTATTTGATGCAGTGTGTATAGTGTGGGAGGTAGGGGACAAGTCATACAGACAGGTTGGCACGTACACCGAAGTCACCACTTATTCCCAAGTATCAAACATTTCATATATCCCATGCTCAGTAGTTTTGCTCAGCCTTATGTGTCCTTCTGTTATGCTTTGTATATTACAAATTGTGTACTAAAATATTAATGTTCTTTTTAGTTTTGATAATTATAATTTTATAGCCATTTAATATAATATTCCAGTAGTTTGTGCGCCATAATATATAAATTGCTTCCTTGCTGACTCATTATAGTTTACTCTTTGCATTAATAGAAAATACTGAAATTAATAGTATCATTTTAATGTTACTTTTGGCTTTTTTACTCACATATATTTTAAGAAAGAGTAGGGTTAATATATTATAGTGTAATTTTACCATTGGATTCTTCACTCATACTTTTCAAATTGCTTTTCAAGATATTTATACCAGTTTATTTATGAAACATCTTTAACAATATGTAACCATGCTTTCTATTCAAACTTAGCAGCATCTGGTGTAATGTCTTCTATATGTTAACTGAATCAATAGCAAGAAATGGACATGTCCAAATTGGCAAGGTGATTATTTTCTTAGCTTATTATAAGTTTGCTGGTAGATTAAACATATATAGAATAGTTTTTAAAAATTAATACATATATTTAATTATCTCATTTATGTGATAGTGATGTCCCATGAACTATTTGAAGGGAGATTCTGAATTTCTGGAGCTGAAACAGTAGTTTACAAATGGTACCTAGAACATCAGCTTCATCTGATAATCTACTTGTAATAACTATTTATATGGCTCTCTGTGAGAATAGCAAAATCTCTGGTAAGCAGTTTAGAAAGTTTATATCATGCCCTAAGATCTTCATGGACTTTTTTGAAATGAAGAGTACCAGTGCCTTCTCTTGGTAAGGTTGTATTCTCAATTATGGCTTCAAAAAAAATGACATTCACTTGTTAAATATTTGCTGTGTACCTATTCTATGTTGGGTCTTCAGACTCATCCAACCTACAAAACAACACAAATTTCAGAACAGAATGTAGATCAGTTTTCTGTCACTATGTCACAAATTACCATAAATTTAGCAACACACGTTTCTTACCTCACAGATACTGTAAGTTACAAGTCAGGGCAAAGTTACATGTCTGCATTCAAGGTGTCGGCCTAGGCTGGAGTGTCATCTGAGACTTGACTGGGGAAGAAGGCAATTTCAAGCTCACTGAAGTTGATGCCAGAATTCATTTCCTTGTTGCTCTGTGACTAAGTGCCCTGGCTTTTTACTGGCTGTCAGATGGAGGCCACTATAGTCTAAGGCTCATGACAGTTCCCTCCCATGTCGATCTCTCCATGGATATTACTTCTTCAAGGCCAGCCGAAGAGACTCTCTCACTCCAGTGTGCTAAGAAGGAGTCCCATAATATGTAAACATAGGCGTGATGTGCCCAGTACCTGTGCCGTAGTCTAGCGATCAAAATTATCTCTCTGCACTCAAGGGGAAGTGGTTATACAAGGTTTCATATCATCATGTCACCTTAGTGTGTATCCGAAACAGAAGGTCATCAAGAGAGTTTGAATGTTTCTCTTTGAAATTATATAAAACAAGAGCCTCCTGCCCTGTTCTTCTTTATGTTCAATTGATTCTCTCATTTATCTACTTTGTTTTTGTGAAAGTCCTCCTGCTGTGTTACACTCTTGAGTCTGTACTTGGGGAATTTGCATGATAATAAAACTCTATTTTAAGGGTTTTTATTATTTCATCACAAACATTTGTTTCAGGATCAAACCATACAAAGCCTAAGAGTGGCATTGCTTTAATTTGTTCCCATAAATAAATTTCACTTATCATTAAGCATATTCAAAGGGCACTCTCAAGGTCATTTTGATTTAACTAAGACTTGCTGGAAGTTAACGAATTACCTATCCATTATTAGAAGAAAATAGATTTCAACTGTAGTATATGGTTGTAATTTTCATCTAAATTATTTTAATATTTATTAAGGTGTCTCCTGCAATATTTAGCCAATTATTTAACTATAGAAGTCTTATTTAGTCATGTATTAATCATTTTCTGTATTAGATATCATGATTTCTTTTTGAGTTACATTTTGCCATTTGTGATTTTACCACAATTAGTGTAACTAATCCATGGGAAATCATGAAAATTCAATTTATGTGAGTGAATGTTTATAATTCAGGCACTTGAAGCAAAGGACAGTCATTCATTCTAGAATAATTGGGCAACTCTGTACAACATGGTTGTTGGAGTTCTAGCAGACAGTGGTATAGCTAGCTGTTGCCTCTGGAGTGCCTCCCCTCGTATGTCTGACATCTTCTTTCATTTTCTCATTTAATTCACTATGTTGTCCCTCAGAAAGTACAGTCATTGAGATCACAGAGACCTAGGATTGTGCCCACCTCTTTCAGTACAACTTTAGATAAAATACTATTCTCTCCTTTGAAATTCTCATGGGAATAGTCATACATACATCATGGGAATAGTAATACTACCTTCTTCCTGCAGATGTGACTGCTCTTAAAGTGAAATGTCAAAACAAAGTGCCTATCACTGAAAAAATACAAAGAACTCAACAAACAGGAGCTGTTTTTTTTTTAAGTCACAGTTATTCCTAAAAGGCATAAAAGGGCAACATCACCGCCACCTGTCAGCATTGGAACCAAATTGTGAAAGAAATTTTCACTGGCTATCATCAGATAAGACTCTTTTGGTTGTAAGTGACATAAATACAACTCACAAAAAAAGGCAGGGAATATAATTTCTTAGAAAATACAAAAATCCAAGGGGGTTCCTTGTTTTAGGGATTGTTGGACCTCTGGGCTCAAATACTTGGTCAGACTTAGGTCTCTTCCATTGTCTTGCATATACTTTACAATGAATAGTCTTCGCTTAGTCACAGTCACTCCGTTTACCACAGTGACCAGAAAGGTATTCCTTCCTAATATGTTTCTTAAAAAAAGTACCTGTCTTTAGCTCTGGTGTTACAAATTTATGTCATATTTCCATCACTGATCTTACAGCTGAAGCACATGGACCAAGAATAGATGAGGAGAAGTGCTGATAACCTGAGGGAGAAAGGGTTAATGCTGGATATTATATCAATAAATAACACAGCAGACATTCATTATAGCCATGTTTAAGGTAAATGCCCAGGTATATATAAGTTACAGGGGTTTTGGCAGTAAGAACTAGATATTGATTCTAATTAACACTAGCAAAAACTTTATTAGTGGGTAAACAGGATTTAGGAATTTCAGCATTTTCAGGAATCCAGTCTTGAGCTCTTGTTTAAGGAGAATGTCCTCTAAATCTTGCATTGTTGAAATAAAAAAATTAAATTATTGGGCAAGTGTGAATGATTCACCCAGCTTGGATCATGTTCCCATCCTTTGCACAGCAGTGGAGGCCGTTGTGAGGCCACCATGCCCAGCACTGACTGCATTCAGAATGTTTCCACAAGGAGGGGGGGCGTTTCCCAAATCATAATCGAATGGACTTTTCCCCAAAAAAGTGGAAATGGACACTTGACAGGCAAGAATAACAGAGGACTCCATAGCCATGTTCTCCACTCTCATGGGGGAGTCATTTCCATAAGACACTCAAGGAATGTACAATCATATATTCTGGCTTTTAATCATGGCTCTGCTACAAAGTATGTTGTATTACTTAATATCTCCATATTGTGGCTTTCTTGATGTGGATGGTATTGATATCTATGATTTGAATATCTAGAACAGGAAATGATAGTAGCTTTGATAATGATGAAGATGTGGTCAACCCCCTGTTGACTAGGGTGATATATTAATACTTTTGAGAAGGGCATAGCAGCCCACTCTAGTATTCCTGCCTGGAGAATCCCCATGGACAGAGGTGCCTGGCAGGCTACAGTCCTTGGGGTCACAAAGAGTTGGACACAGCTGAGTGATAAAGCACAAAGCATACAAATGAATACTTTTATCTAAAAATTTGACAGTGTTGACATAGTAGTGAATGTGTATTTTTACCCCAAAGGAATAGAAATCAGAATCTTCTTTTAGCTTCATAGCATCATTCACTGGAAGGATCCATGGGGTGAGAATGAGTAGATTGAATGATTTCCCTGATGTAGATTGTGATCAGCTATATGACCCCCTGGTGGCTCAGATGGTAAAGAATCTGCCTGCAATGCAGGAGACCCAGGTTCCATCCTTGGGTCAGAAAGATTCCCTGGAGAAGGGAATGGCAACGTACTCCAGTGTTCTTGCCTGGAGAATTCCATGGAGAGAGGAGCCTGGAGGGCCACAGTCCATGGGGTCACAAAGAGTTGGACACGACTGAGTGACTAGCCCTTCACTTCATATGACCCCTTAGAAGAGGTCTCATAATATCCCTGGGCTCAATTATTAATCTGAGGGGTGGTGTGGGAGAATGCATGGTCTTGTATTTACCTTCTAGCCTTAAAATTTATGACAGTGAAACAGACAAATGAGAGACAGGTTACTGTATAGAACTATCAATATTTTCACCATAGATAGCCTTTTGAGCATTGACTAAGAGATATTCATTTAAACATGTACATGTATTAATTCGTTCAGTCTTCATAATGACCCTATGAGGTAGACTCATCATTTCCTTGTTAGAACTGAGGAAACTGAGACACAGAGAGTTAATAAAATTGTCCAGCTTCTTCCATGTAGAAGTGGCAGAGTAGGGTTCAAACCCAAACACTCAATAAGTATTCTGTAAACTGTCATCCATCTACATGCAAAAATACTGATTATTTATCCACTATACTGACTAGTAGACTCAATGGGATTTTTGTAAGATGTTGAGGTGGCTTGAATATAGCAAAAAATAATGAAGAGTGGATGAATTTTAATGGGAAATTCTCTCTGGAGAAGAACAATAGCAGTGGGAAAAAGAGAGAAAACAAATGAGCGTCTTCCCATTCCCCATTCAGCTTCCCCTAGACACACTTTTTCTTTGGTTGACAGATGTTTAATGCTTCTTTATGTTTCTAGACTCCATGTATCAGCAGTTTCCCACCTTCTACCCCTATGTAGCAAAGAAATTACCTACTCAAACTGATTAAATTAATAATGATATAAATACAGGTTCACAGATTTAATAACCAAAACAAGCACAATGTTATACCCAGCACTTGAAATAAAATTAATATAGAAAAGGCACCATGAAGATGCTTATCATTTTAAAGTAATACATATCTTAAGAGCAGCCAAGATCATATAATGCAGGGTTTTTTTTTTTTTTTGCATCCTCTTTCAGAGGTCACCAGGTTGCTCTTCTGTAGAAGTTACATGAATCATTGTCATCTGATTAAGTATGTGCCAGAACTGCTCTTTAGTGTTCAGCTCTGAGTTAAGGTTCATTTTTCAGTAGGAGGCACTTGGTATAATTTTGGTTCTTCTCTTGTAAATGTTCAAGATTCCTCTGAAGTTAATGAAAGCAGTGGAAAGTAAGGAAAAACTCAATCATACAATAGAAGTTGGATATGGGCCAGTGCTTGAAGGAACTTTCAAAGAGATTTTGTTTATGTAAGAACACACACATACACACACACATATATATATATATTCTGAACAGCATTTGTGAATAGACAGTAGTCTGAAAGAACTTAAAATATGTGTTAATGGCATTGAAACATGTATACTATCATGTGTGAAACGAGTTGCCAGTCCAGGTTCGATGCTCGATACTGGAAGCTTGGGGCTAGTGCACTGGGACGACCCAGAGGGATGGTATGGGGAGGGAGGAGGGAGGAGGGTTCAGGATGGGGAACACATGTATACCTGTGGTGGATTCATTTTGATATTTGACAGAACTAATACAATATTGTAAAGTTTAAAAATAAAATAAAATTAAAAAGAAAAAAAAAATTTACAGACAGCATTAAGCATGCCTCAGGGGAAAAAAATAATGGAGTGAACCAGGCTGTGAATGTAGGAGTAATTCTGGGACATGGCTATTGCTCAAGACCCTTGTGGTCCATTTATGAATCTCTTAGTGGGGAGATGGTGATATGGGTCATTACCACCTCAACTGGACTACACGAAATAGTACTTATACCCACCCATTCATTCCTTATGAGCATCAGCACTGAAAACCTTCCCAGCAATAGGCTTAAACATGGAGCTGTCACAAATTGTGTATGTAGTATGGGGAGGGGAGTGGGGAGCGGGAAGACGGAGGAAAAGAGGAGGACTCTGGTGGGCAGTACTGCAAGGAAAAAAAAAAATGTCTGGATGTCGCCCCTCCTTTTGGAAGTTTCTAGCAGTGAGGCCTGAATTAAGCATTTGGCAAGTGGGTTAGTGATTCTCGGCTTTCAGTCAGTTTTCTTGTTCCAAAGAACATGTGCCCTACAAAAGTTGTTCAGATAAGCTCAGCAACCAATTGAAAGGTGTTTCATAATACAATATCAGCACTTAAATATTTCCTTAGAATTTCATCAAATTGGCCATATAAGCATATGAACAGATGGCATTCTAAAATATTTTTATCTGAAGTCATTTTTAAATTGGGAGTGTATTTTTTCCCTTCTGGAACACCTTGTGTATTGGCCAAATTCCAAGGCTAACCAATGAAAGCATCTTTGCTGGGATCTTCCTGGGCAGTGACGTGAGGGATCTGTAGAGGCGAATCACCATAATGACTGCAGCGACAGAAATCACCGTAGCAGGTGGCGTATACGGAACACTTACTACGTGGGAGGCACTGAGCTGAGGACTCTCCGTGCACTCATTATTTAATCCTACAACCTGTCTGTGAGACAGATACGATCATCTGTTTACAGAAGGGAAAACCAAGGCATTTGGTATTTGAGTAAGTACCCAAGATTCCACAATTAGGAAGAGGCAGATTTGGATGTAAACAACAGTCAGGTTCTAAATCTGCCCCCCTTAATACTGCCCTCTAGCGGGCCAGTGCCTCAGTTCACCGTTTATCAGGACCCGGTCTATACCAGTCATGCTGCGCAGGATGCCCATGGCAGAAAGGAACCCCAAGCCCCTGTGAGCGGCTGGGCGAGACAGATGTGAGCAGATAACTACAGCACCACACTGAACAGAAGTGTATCATAGATAATCAAGTCAGAAAGAGGAGTAAGTGATTGACTGTAAGGAAGCAGGAAAGGAAAGACTTTCTGCATGTGGTTGCATTTGAGATGCTTTTGATGCACAAGTAAGAGGTTTAAGAAGTAACGATACAGAAGGGAGACATGAGCATATGGGCACAGTGCAGAGACATGAGAAAGCTCTCTCCTGAACATGGGGAGAGTCTCTTCCAACATCTTTTCTCACTCTTCCAACATCTTTTCTCACTTAGATCTTGTTTTAAAAAAAATGCCAAATTCACAATGTTGGCTCTGGATTGAACCAAAATATACATCAATTTTTCACAAAACATAGGGCAACTTTCCCAAGTTAGACTGAGCTTTTTTTCTTATTTGATTAGTGCTTTAAATTATTTTAGACTTTATAAAGACAAGTTTTAGGTTCACAGCAAAACTGAGAAGATGTAATTTCCCCATCTACCCCCTGCTCTCATACATGAGTAGCCTCTTCAATTATCAACATCCCTAGCCAGAGTGGTATGTTTTTTACAATTGATGAACTTACAATGACACATTATAATCAGCCAAAGTCCATAGTTTACATGAGGATTCATTCATTCTAATACTGTACAATCTATGAGTTTGAACAAATGCATACTGACGTATATTCATCATAACAGGGTAAGCTTTTGATCATAGAAGTTGGAGCAGAGACATGATAAAAAGTAGGGAGATAAAGTCTGAGCATTTACCTCCCCTTTGCCTACTATTGACTTTTTCTAGACCAGACCATATGACAGTAATCCAGATGCAAGTGGAAGAAAGTGGACTGAAGTATCAGAGGGTAGGAGGAGAAGTAAAGAGGGAAGGATTTCTCAGAGTCAGTTTGTTTGAAAGGGATAGGAATCAGTCAGTGTCATTTTGAAGCTCTTGCAATTCCTGAGAGATGTATGTGGGACTCTCTTACAGTGATATGATGAAAAACTAGTATGTGGGGGCATTTGCCATGTGCCAAACACTATGCTGAGTGGTTTGTCAGTTATAATTATTAAAGTTCAATCAACCTGCTCACCTACCTGACTGCAGTAGCTACTTTTATTAGTGACAGTTTGCAGATGAAGACTCTATAACCACTAAGAAGCCAAGTTAAGATTCTAACTTGAGGCCTGATGGACTCAATTTTGGTTGCTTAGAATGGACTTTCAGCCTCCTGACTTAGCATTATCACAGTCCTTTCTAGGTGACTCCTTTCTGTGAATCTTCAGATGATAGTTGAGTCTGGATATTTATGGAGGAATATGAGTACCCTAACGGGACTACTCAGTAAATTAAGACTTGTCTGAATACAGATTCTTATTTTCACAACTATAGGGAGAGTAACGTTAAAATAATTCTGTGTTGAACAAATTTAAAGCTGTTACCAAGTTTTGGTTCTGACTTTTTTTTTGCTTCAGAATCTGATTATGTGTCTTGAAATAGAGACTAGAATATATATGTCCTAGTTTAGAATTCTGGAAAACTTTGTAATTGAAGTTAGAGAATTACATTTTGAATTGAGAAAGCGCAATTTATTTAATCTGCTTATTTCAGCTTTCCAAGATAAGATTTGTCGGAAGGCTAAAAAGTCTTCCTGACCACTGGCAAGTTCTTCTAAATGGGCACTTTGATTAATTATGATCCTTCCCCTGATTAAACATCAATGACTAATTCTCTAATACAGGGGGAAGGAAGCACTGCTATAATTGCTGGAAAATGTGTGGATAGAATTTGGAGAAAAATATAGTTATGATTATGATATCAGATTGTACCAGCTATTGTAATTAAAGTTTCTTAAAGTCTTCCACCTTATTTAATCTGTGCAAGGAGAATAAAAATTTGTAATAGGAGTTTTGAAAGACTCTATGATCTTTTTGTAATTGTACAAACTATAAGCAATAGAGCAATGGGTACTTAATGAATATCCATTATGTGGGAGACATTTTCCTGGAGGAAAGAAAAGTGTGAAATGGCTAAACTGCTCTATTAAGTTTTCACAAGTATCATGACTTTTGATCAAGTCAGAACCTTCCTTTTACAAAATGACTCCAAACTGCAGTGAGTAAACCCAGTGATGGGATTTCCATGGAATATCTTGGCTGAAGGGAGGCCATCAAATCCCTTCCCACTATTATTTAATATCTTCTTATCTTCAACATTCCTTTTGGGCGACTACCTCGTCTTTTCTTGAATACTTTGCACCATGAGCAATTTATCATATCCTAAAGTGGTTCGGGATACTTTTAAGGAAAGTGAAGAGGAACTAAAAAGCCTCTTGATGAAAGTGAAAGAGGAAAGTGAAAAAAGTTGGCTTAAAGCTCAACATTCAGAAAATGAAGATCATGGCATCCGGTCCCATCACTTCATGGGAAATAGATGGGGAAACAGTGGAAACAGTGTCAGACTTTATATTTGGGGGCTCCAAAATCACTGCAGATGGTGACTGCAGCCATGAAATTAAAAGATGCTTACTCCTTGGAAGGAAAGTTATGACCAACCTAGACAGCATATTAAAAAGCAGAGACATTACTTTGCCAACAAAGGTTCGTCTAGTCAA
>NW_011495051.1:11388206-11389787 GCF_000754665.1 Bison bison bison | reverse complement strand
ACTGTGAAGAAGGCTGAACGCCGAAGAATTGATGCTTTTGAACTGTGGTGTTAGAGAAGACTCTTGAGAGTCCCTTGGACTGCAAGGAGATCCAACCAGTCCATTCTGAAGGAGATCAGCCCTGGGTGTTCTTTGGAAGGAATGATGCTAAAGCTGACACTCTAGTACTTTGGCCACCTCATGCGAAGAGTTGACTCATTGGAAAAACTCTGATTCTGGGAGGGATTGGGGGCAGAAGGAGAAGGGGACGACAGAGGATGAGATGACTGGATGGCATCACCAACTCGATGGACGTGAGTTTGAGTGAACTCTGGGAGTTGGTGATGGACAAGGAAGCCTGGCGTGCTGTGATTCATGGGGTTGCGAAGAGTCGGACACGACTGAGCGACTGAACTGAACTGAAGTGTTCTTCCTGCAATTGCTCCCTGTGGGTCCTAATTTTAGTTTCACTATAGTCTAGTATTTGTTACACATTTTTTTTTAAGTGGCTTTCAATTATTGGTTTAGATGTTCATGGGCTTCCCAGGTGGCTCAAGTGTTAAAGAGTCTGCCTGCCAGTGCAGGAGATGCAGGAGACATGAGTTTGATCTCTGGATCAGGAAGATCCCTTGGAGTAGGAAATGGTAACCCACTCCAGTATTCTTGCTGGGAAATCCCATGGACAGAGGAGCCCTGTGGGCTATAGTCCATGGGGTCGCAAAGGGTCAAACACAACTGAGGACACAGGCATGTGAATTCGATGCTTATGTGATCCATGATTCAAAAATGCACGTTAAGTTACCATTTGGTGCTTATTGTAAGTTAGCAAAGACCAAAGAGGTTAATGTCACAGTGTTGGCAAGATTTAGAAGAACAGGCATCATCAAACACTGTGGATGGGGAGAGTAAATCACACAAGCTCTTTGCAAGGCAGTTCAGCAATATCTGTTAAAACTGCAACTGCACACACACGATGACCCTCTAATTCCATTTCCAGAAGTTTATCCTATAAATGTGCTGTGTGTGTGTGTGTGTGTGTGTGTGTGTGTGTTAGTCACTCAATAATGTCTGATTCTTTGTGACCCTATAGACTGTAGGTAACCCACGAGGTTCCTCTGTCCGTGGAATTCTCCAGGCAAGAATATGGGAGTGGGTTGCAATTCCTTTCTCCAGGGGGTCTTCCCAACCCAGGTTTCGAACCCAGTCTCCCACATTGCAGGCATATTCTTTTTTTTTTTTTTTAATGTTCAAGCTGGTTTTATTTTTTTAATTTTATTTTATTTTTAAACTTTACAAAATTGTATTAGTTTTGCCAAATATCAAAATGAATCCACCACAGGTATACATGTGCGCAGGCATATTCTTTACCATCTGAGCCATCAGGGAAACCCAAGCATACTGTAATAGTTTTAAAAGTCTAAAGTAGAAACCTTTATAATAGCCAAAGAAAAGGAATCCTGATGCAAATTGCAATGGAATTTAGGAAAATGAAATTATGTCATATTTAAGCAGAAGGAAATGGCAACCCACTCCAGTGTTCTTGCCTGGAGAATCCCAGGGACAGGGGAGCCTGGTGGGCTGCCGTCTATGGGATCGCACAGA
>NW_011495051.1:11387803-11388106 GCF_000754665.1 Bison bison bison | reverse complement strand
TGTGTGCATGTGCATACTCAGTCATGTCCAGCCCTTGGGACCTCATGGACCATAGCCCTCCAGTTCCTTTGGCCATGGGATTTCCCAGGCCAGAATACTGGAGTGAGTTGACGTTTCATACTCCGGGGGATCTTCCTGACCCAGGAATCTAACCTACACAGGTCTCTTGCATCTCCTGCATTGACAGGCAGATTCTTTACCACTGTGCCACCTGGGAAGCCCATAATCAACTATACTCCAGTATAAAATTAAAATGTAAAAAAAAAAAAAAAGAAACTTTTAGTAGTTAAAGTGGATTCCGAC
>NW_011495051.1:11370155-11387703 GCF_000754665.1 Bison bison bison | reverse complement strand
GGATTCCAACTGCCTGGTTTGGGTTCCCCTCTCTACCACTTACCATCAGCACCTCTTCTGATGAGTTACTTATGTCTCTGGGCCTCAGTATCATATCATAGAATCCTTGTATGATTGTGATAAGATAATGCTCATAAAATACTTAGCATTGGGCCTAGTCCATAAGACCACACTCAATAAAATCATCCTTTAACAAATGTCCATTAATGACACATGTATCAAGTATCTAAGATTGATTCTTTATATGACACAGTGTGATAACCTTTCTCAGGGGAAAATGCTTTTTTCCACATTTTTTTTTTCCTGGCAACACTAAAAGATGATATTTTCTTTATGTTTTGAGGAAATGAAACATTAGGTTACAGACACTTTTTGGTTGCAAAATAGTGCAACCACTGAGATTTTCAAAAAATCCTAAAATAATTATTGAGGGATAACTGTTAACCTAACAGATAAGAAAAAGGTTTGTGACGTGTTTCCATATATACTCTCCATTAGAAACGATGTTTTGCTTTCCTCTTTAATATTCTTGAAAGAAGTCAGATCAAAGATTCTTTCATTAAACGCATAGAAGTTTTTTTTTTTTAAACCCGTCTTAGGCCTGGCCCCTGCAACATGACATTCATCTTTCTTTGTACTGCCTATAATGAGACTGCACTCTTCATAATATTCATTTATGTGACCCCACTCTAAATCCATGTTGATACCTAATTAGTATCTAAGCACCTCCCTTTATTAGAATACAATTTTCAGTCTTTAAGTTAGATAACCAGGTTTTAAAGCCCTTTGCTTTAAACTGATGTTACCTTGCTTATTGCTACTAATCAACTAGGCAGTGAATAGCAGGAACAGCCAGTGCTTTTCTTCCCTTCTATTTAGATGTGGATGTCCTGGGTATTTGTAATAGTCCTTCATGCATTGTGCTGCTGTAATTTTCTGCTCCTGTAAATAGTGTTTTTCAGCTCCTAATATGTAAGCCAAGTTGCTCAGTATATTTGAGACAGCATTCTCTGTACACAGGCAGGTACAGACTCTTTTGCTTCTTAAGCTTCTCTGAAGAAACATTTATGCTAGTAACTTGGCCACCACGTACATGGATGGCAGTGCTGGTCAGCACTCCCTGCCTGTCCATGCTGCTCAAGTATTGACCAGGCTTCGTCTCCAGTCCTCGAGGACTGTGACACAGACTTACACCCGCACCTCCAGACATTCGACCTCAGCCGCCAAGCACACCCTTCCCAGCAAGGCACGGTGCATTCCTTATCTTGCATTCCCATCTTGCTTCTCTGTGTACCACTGTCACATGAAAGATGCAAATGCATTCAACTCTCAATGGAAACATAGCCTATTTTTGTGCTGCCTACACAGATAATAGTCATCATTTCTCAAGTAGGTGAGAAGAATATACATATAATTTGTTCCTCACCCAGAATTAACTATATCTGGAGCTCAGAATTTCTTTGAAAGGAAAAATACAACCTACTTAGAAAATGTTTGAATGAATCATAATGCATAAATTAGATCGATACAGCAAAGGCAGCAAGATTTCCTTACTGGGTGCCTAGAATGTGCCACACAGTACTTAGATCTTTTAAATATCTTATCTCATTTTATCTTTACTACAGATGTGGATGGATATTAGCATTTTCCTTTTTCAAAAGAAGGGAAAAGAGGAGGTATGGAGGATTGATTGTAGTTACAATATTTTGTCCTTCCCCTGGCCATGCCTCAGGCAATGCGACTCGATAGCAACTCTTATCGAGAGAGAATTTTCCCCACTGCTTGAATATGGGCTGCCCTGGTGACCTGCTTTGACCATTAGAGTATGTTGGAAATATAGACATTATGCTAGTTTCCAGTGCTAGCAAGAGGCAGTGCCTTCTTTTACTTTCTGTCTTTGAACTCTGCCCAGATGCCTTAGCAGCATAGATGGGCCGTTTAGATGATAAGAGATCCAATGCTCACTTACTACACTTGTCGGGACAAGAGCCAGCCACCCACCAGGCAGATGAGCCATACCTTTCCTAGAACATCCAGTCCCAGCCTGTAACTCAGCTGACTATAGACCCATGTGCCAGCCCTAAAAGGGCAGCCATGCCCGACCCAGATTGGCAAAACCACTCACAGATTCCTGAGCAACAATAAATGCCTGTCGTTTCAAACTGCTTAGCTTTGGGGTGGCTCATTACACAGCAACAGCTCTCTGATACAGGGAGCTCTCATCCTTTAATTCTTCCTTCTCAGCCACACACGGCACCAATGCTGTTAATTTTTAAAAAGGAATAATTAAGGGCTTATTCGTGTACAAGCCTGTGAGGACCAAAGTTCACTCATTTGTTCCTCAGTGAATGTCAGAGAACAGTATTTTATCTCCATTCACGATCAGAGGAGGCCTCTTGCCCCAGTCACTGGGTCATTAGGGGCAGTGCTTGAATTTAAGCAGAATCCTGAGGCCCCTGTCCTTTCCCTTTTGACACTTCTCTTGTCCGCAATCCCTTTCTGATGTTGATGGTTAGCAGTTGTCTTAAGAAATGTCTTTGCTGGGGATTCCACAGAATGTCTGGTAGACAATTACTCTTTTTTTTCTGTCCTTTGCAATTTGGGGCCACCCTAGGTGGTAGGGAAAAAACCCAAAACATAAAACCCCATTTCTTGTCTTGAGAATCCAACCCTACAGTATTAAAGGATATATTGCTCACACTACAGAAGTGGATCAAAATGATGTCTAACACAGCATTCTTCAAATTGTGTGGAAAGTTTCTTTTTCTGGGTGTGGTAGTTTGCTCCTCTATAAAATATCAATATGACTGCTGCTGCTGCTAAGTCGCTTCAGTCGTGTCCGACTCTGTGCAACCCCAGAGATGACAGCCTACCAGGCTTTCAGGATTCTCCAGGCAAGAACACTGGAGTGGGTTGCCATTTCCTTCTCCAATCCTACCTTATAGACTGATTGTAAGTATGAAATGAATAACTCTCATCTGGCATGTAGCCCAGTATCCAAAATATGATAGGCTCTGAATAAGGGAAATTTCTCCTATCACTGTTCCTTCTCAGTTTAGTTCAGTCACTTAGTCATGTCCAGCTCGTTGCAACCTGTGGACTGCAGCATGCCAGGCTTTCCTGTCCATCACCAACTCCCGGAGCTTACTCAAACTCATGTCCATCGAGTCGGTGATGCCATCCAACAATTTCATCCTCTGTTGTCCCCTTTTCCTGCTGCCTTCAATCTTTCCCAACATCAGAGTCTTTTCCAGTGAGTCAGTTCTTCTCATTAAGTAGCCAGAGTATTGGAGCTTCAGCTTTAGCATCATTCCTTCCAATGAATATTCAGGACTGATATCCTTTAGGATTGACTGGTTTGATCTCCTTGCAGTCCAAGAGCCTTGCAAGAGTCTAATCTAACACCAAACTTCAAAAGCATCAGTTCTTTGATGCTCAGCTTTCTTGATGGTCCAACTCTCATATCCATACATGGCTACTGGAAAAACCATAGCTTTGACTGGATGGACCTTTGTTGGCAAAATAATGTCTCTGCTCTTTAGTATGTTGTCTAGGTTGGTCATAGCTTTTCTTCCAAGGACCAAGTGCCTTTTAATTTCATGGCTGCAGTCACCATTGCAGTGATTTTGGAGCCCAAAAAAATAAAGTCTCTCACTGTTTCCATTGTTTCCCCGTCTATTTGCCATGAAGTGATGGGACCAGATGCCATGATCTTAGTTTTTTGAATGTTGAGTTTTAAGCCAACTTTTTCACTCTCCTCTTTTACTTTCATCAAGAGGCTGTTTAGTTCTTCTTCGGTTTCTGCCATAAGGGTGGTTTCATCTGCATATCTGAGGTTGTTGATATCTCTCCCGGTAATCTTGATTCCAGCTTGTGCTTCTACCAGCCTGGCATTTTGCATGATGTACTTTTCATATAAATTAAATAAGCAGGGTGACAATATACAGCCTTGACATACTCTTTTCCCAATTTGGAACCAGTCTGTTGTTCCATGTCCTGTTCTAACTGTTGCTTCTTGACCTGCATATAGATTTCTCAGGAGGCAGGTAAGGTGTCTGGTATTCCCATCTCTTTAAGAATTTTCCACAGTTTGTTGTGATCCACACAGTCAAAGGCTTTGGTGTAGTCAATAAAGCATAAGTAGATGTCTTTCTGGAACTCTCTAGTTCCTCTGCCTCTTCTAAATCCAGCTTGAACATCTGGAAGTTCTCAGATCACATACTGTTGAAGCCTAGCTTGGAGAAATTTGAGAATTAATTTGCTAGTGTGTGAGATAAGTGCAATTGTGCAGCAGTTTGAACATTCTTTGACATTGCCTTTCTTTGGGATTGGAATGAAAACTGACCTTTTCCAGTCCTGTGGCACCGCTGAGTTCTCCAAATTTCCTGGCATATCGAGTGCAGCACTTTCACAGCATCATCTTTTAGGATTTGAAATAGCTCAGTTAGAATTTCATCACCTCCACTAGCTTTGTTCGTGGTGATGCTTCCTAAGGCCCACTTGACTTCACACTCCAGGATGTCTGGTGAGTGATCACACTCATTAAGATCTTTTTTTATATAGTTCTGCCATGTATTCTTGCCACCTCTTCTTAATATCTTCTGCTTCTGCTAGGTACATACCATTTCTGTCCTTTATTGAGCCCATCTTTGTGTGAAATGTTCCCTTGGTATCTCTGATTTTCTTGAAGAGATCTCTAGTCTTACCCAGTCTGTTGTTTTCTTCTATTTCTTTGCATTGATCGTTTAGGAAAGCTTTCTTATCTCTCCATGCTATTCTTCTCATACCTGTCCAAATTAAGTGAAGCAATGATCTGAATAGGAGTTTGTGTGGGCAGACTTTATCTCAAAGGGTCACACAACTTCTATAACAGCTACCGGAGTGTGCTGTTGCAGTGCAAATATAGCCATGGTCGATATCTAAATAAATGGATGTTGCTGTGCCAAGAAAACGTTATATACAGAATCCAGACAAGACTCTATGGGCCATGGTTTGCTGAACCCCTGATCTGAAGTCTGTGTTACGTTTTGTATCAGTTCTGCCTTTATTTTGGCTTTTTATTCTTTGGCTTGGTTCTAGGTTTTGTGGAGTTCAACAGAGGCAGAACCTTCCTGAGACTTAACCCTCTAGGTTAATTTCTACTCTAGGAGTCTCCCTTCCTAGCCCTTGAATTTTCTACGAACATCCTCCTAAATATCCATAAGTCACACCACCATCTCTTAAGAACATAATTTCTGACCCTGAGCATTATAGGTAGAGGAGGACATTTTTTTTTTTTTTAATCTAGAGAATTTTCCTGAGGACTTTTAAGAGATACTGTTCATTTAACTGGTTTTCAAAAGCCAGTGTCTGAGAGCAAGAAACACAGGGGTTAAGACTTTGTGCTACTTCTTTCAGCATGAGGCTTTCTCTCAAGGCTTCAATTCACAAGTTAGTTCTGCCCTTCTTCTGAAATCAGAGCATCACACACAGTACCAAGTAGCCTGACTGTAACTTTTGATCACATTTTCAATTACTTTTTGCTGCAAGCAATCACCCAGATTTTAACAAGCATCCTGAGTAAAGACACTATCATTTTATCAATTAATTCTCCATACCCTACTAGAGATAGTGCCTAATAAGAGCAGATATCCACTCTTCCCAGTGGATTTCCATCGAACATCTGTGAGTTAGGAGGGGCAGCAATCTTTTAGCATGGGTTTTTTTGTTGTTGTTGTTGGTGGTGGTGAGTTTTTCATTCTAGTCTGACAATCTCTTAGAGACAGTGGAGGCAGATATTGGTGGTATGGAACTGAAATGTAGTTCTGGTGGTGGGAGGCCTCAAAAAATAAATGCTGATAGTGATATAGACACAGATATAAAATGAGGTGTAGGACCTTGCAAGGATCTGTGTTAGTGAGAAGCCCTGCACTGAACATTCATTAACTTTGCATTGCATCATGGTCATCGAGGAGGGTAGTAGAAATCTATGGATATAGGGCAGAGGTCACAGTCTCTAATGTTTGGATGGGCTGAACAATAATATAATATAAGACAGTGAAATGAGCTCAGTGTATGCACATTCATGGGGGGAGCGGTAGGGCTCTGACACTCTGTAGAAGACAAACCTTTTCTAAATAAGGGGGCTGCTAGTCCTCTTCAGGGCTACCCTAGTGGCTCAGTGGTAAAGAGTACACCTGCCAATGCAGGAGACACAGGGGATGCAGGTTCAATCCCTGGGTTGGGAGGATTCCTCTGGAGAAGGAAATGCCAACCCACTCCAGTATTCTTGCCTGGGAAATTCCATGGACAAAGGAGCCTGTGGGCTACAGTCAGTCTATGGGATCGCAATAGATTTGGACACAACTTAGCAACTAAACAATGACAAAAATTCCCCTTCAGCTGATTGTGGCCATGCAAGCCCTCTACTGCCACATCCTGGAATTTTTTTAAAGCATCTAGACATATTTTTTTAATTAATTTTTTTAAATTGAAGTACAGTTGCTTTATGATGTTGTTAGTTCCTGCTATACAGCTATCAGTTCAGTTCAGTTGCTCAGTCATGTCCGAATCGTTGAGACCCCATGGACTGCAGCACGCCAGGCTTTCCTGTCCATCACCAACTCCCGGAATTTGCTCAAACTCATGTCCATCAAGTCAGTGATGCCATCCAACCATCTCATCCTCTGTTGTCCCCTCTCCTCCTGCCTTCAGTCTTGAAGACTGAAGAATGATTGAAGGCAGAATCAACTATACCTATACATATGTCCACTCATTTTTAGATTTCCTTTCCGTTTAGGTCACTACACAGCACTGAGTAGAGTTCCCTGTGCTATACAGTAGGTTCTCATTAGTTACATAATTTATACATAGTATCAGTACTGTATATATGTCAGTCCCAATCTCCCAGTTCATCCCACCCCTTCTTCCCCCCTTCTATCCATTAAGCTTTTTCTCTACTTCTGTGTCTCTCTTTCTGCTTTGTGGATAAGTTCATCTGGAACATTTTTATAAATTCCATATATAAACAATATTGTACACTATCTGTTTTACTCTTTCTGACTTACTTCACTCTGTATGACAGTCTCTAGGTTCATCCACATCTCTGCAAGTGACACAAATTTGTTGCTTTGTGTGGATGAGTAATATCCCATTGTCTATATGTTCCATATCTTCTTTATCAGTTCCTCTGTTGATGGACATTTAGGTTATTATTTTTAAATCTTAAGGCTCCCAATTTTAAGATGCACCAAATAAATATATCTGTTGGGAGTAAATTTAACCTACTGATTTATAGTCTCCAACCTCAAAAATATTTTTTATTTGCAAGAAGACATTGCAGTAGTTTGAAATATGGATGATGGAATTATATATAATAATTAATTATATGTAACTATTAATATGTGGTTAAATGTTGACATATACTGAAGGTCTAGCTTGTAAGAAGGACAATACATCTCACTCAGCTCTCAAACCTGAAATACCTAAGTCTCCCACTTCTGGTATTGATACAGGATGTTAAAAAAATAAAAAATGTTTTACCTTTTCCCAGTACTTTTCTAGAAAATTTCAGTCTTATCTCATACTGCTTATTCCTTCACTCATTCTTTCTCAAATGGTTCTTAGCACAGTGTCTAGCACCTAAGTAATCAGTATATGGTTATTGAATTCATTAAAATGTAATTCAGCCAAGGTTTCCTTAATGCGGACTTTCCTTATTTGATTTCAAATTTGAGAGGACCTTAATCAATGAATGACATAGCACATGACTTCATTTGATCAGAAAGGTTTGCTTTGATTTCTGTGTGGGTTGTGAATGAAGGTATCTATATGAATTATAAACATGAATAATAATAGTACTGTCAATAATAATTGTGATTATAATAATTACTTATGCTTATATATGTGTCATGCACTATTTGAATGAATTACACATATCAGTTAATGTAATACTCATAATTGGCATTATTGATAACCTATATGATAAGGTTACCTACACAATAACTACCTATATAGGAAGTTGCTTTTTTAAGTTTAATTTAGGAATTTTTAAAAACTGTGAAATTATTGAATAAGACCATCCCATAAGCCTGAGATAAAGCAAGGAAAAGGAAAACTTAAAGGCAAGACTATTTACTTTTGTGTTAAATATACTCAATCAAGATAGATTATTTACCTAGTGTGAGCTGGATGCTGGATTAAATACCAGACTACGCAGTTTGGTGAGCTGGTTATTGAAGGTGTAAGCAGATCTTGAATTTCTAAAGTTGTTCCAATCTTCTGTCAGTATGAAAAATGGGAGATGTAGGAAGCTGGTGGTACTTCAGATTTGCCAGCTGAGTAAGTCACATGGTTTTTCTGACCAGCTTTCCAGGGCACCTCTCCTGATTCCCGTGTAGGCACAGATGCGTGTGCTACATGTTAGAACATTTCCGAGATCTGTCGGCTTTTAAGGGTCCCAGCTCTGTCATCGTGCCTTTGGGAGCAAGTTTCTCAGCAGTGCTGGCTTACAGCGGCAATCGCTATGCCTGTTTTTTTCCCCCTAAATCCCCTGCTGAAATCCCTAGTTTTTACTTATGGAACTTTTTTATAGCTTCAGTGTAATGGGATGGAAACAATGTCCTTATTTCTGAGAAAAGTGAACAGACACTGGTACCACCAGCTGAGCTGTTATAACCCCTTTTTGTGCTTGATCTTTTTATCTGATTCCCTGCTGGATATATCTTAGCATCAGAAGAAGATTAAACAAAGATGTCAACTTAAATCATGGTTCTCTGACTGGCTAGAGCTAAACGGTCCAGAGAAATAGGACATGCTGTTTACTTCCCAAGGAACCCCTCTGCTCACGATACGGGATCTCTTACAGGATGTGTATGACAGCCGTGGTGGAGGGTAACGTGGCCAGAGAACCTATATGGTTCATCAGAAAATGATCAGATTGCGAATGGCCCTTCTCATCTTTAAAATGACAGAGTTGAGTTAGCGTATGGGTTAAAATCTCTTCCCACATCATGCAGTGGGTCTTTCTCCATGAAATTTGATATGACCACCTTCAAACTATGCCTTGTCCTATGCAGTAGATTATTTGAATGCTGTTGCCTTTATTTTTGCAATTGTTTTACACATGGTAATGCAATTATTTAAAAAATGGTGAGTATTATTCAATGATGGAAACCTTAGTGTTCACTGGGCTTTAGACTGAGTATCTACTTTTGGCAAGTTTAAGACTTTGGGGTGTAGGATTTTCTCAAACCTGGACTCTGCCACAGATCATCTAGGTTTAAGCTGAAGGACACTGACACATTTTAGAAATTATTTTTCTGCAAACTCATCTCTAGTCCCCCTGAGTGTTCCAGGGTTGTGTGTTAAATGTCTTTCCATTTGTTAATTATGCCTTTTAATTTGTTTCTTTCAGTGTTTACATAACCCCTTTCCCTTCATGCTTGTACAATATGTCTTCAGACTTTGCCCTTGGAATTTTGCATACAGAGCTGACAATGTGGAGTCATAAAATGATATAGATTAAAAATCCATTAAAGAGCTCTTTCTCATTTTTCATATTATAAAAGTGAAGTTAGATACACTAAATGGTTTGCCTAAGGCAGTGCTTTACAAACATTTTCATAGCAGTGCACAGACAGAAGATAATGATATGCATATGACAAAACTGAATAACCTTTTGAGACTATTAGTGGCTTAAACTGACCAGCCCAGGGCCTCCAGTGACTGAAAGTCTTTTCTGGCCTTCCTAAAGGTGGAAAGAGTAAAATTAAGCATAGTTTTCACTCATTTATGACACATTTCATAATACATTAGGCTTCCCTGGTGGCTCAGATGATAAAGAATCTGCTTACAATGCAGGAGACCTGGGTTTGATCCTTTGGTCAGGAAGATCCCCTGGAGAAGGGAATGACAACCCACCCAGTTTTCTTGCCTGGAGAATTCCACGGACAGAGGAGCCTGGTGAGCTGCAGTCAATGGGATCACAAAGAATTGGACATGACTGAGCAACTAACACTTCATAATGTTTCATTCGCAAAGCTCTGACCTAAATTCACCTGGTAACAAAGCTACCAGTAGGCTAGTGTCTATTGGCTTATGTTAAAATGGCATTTATTGCCTCATGCTGGAGAAGGCAATGGCAACCCACTCCAGTACTCTTGCCTGGAAAATCCCATGGATGGAGCCTGGTGGACTGCCATCTATGGGGTCGCACAGAATCGGACACGATTGAAGCGGCTTAGCAGCAAGAGCAGCATTGCCTCATGTAACATAGATCAAGTTGAGACTTGTGCTGTGTATCCAGCTTCCCTTGGAACATCTTTAGTCCTTAATTGCACTGGTTCCTGTCTAGTGTGCCAGCCATCTGTTGGCCGCATTCTCAGGAGGTCGACAGTGTCCTGATGGCAGCAAAGTGGCATCAACAGTTCCAGACTTTTCAGACTCCTAGGTTAAACTTCCACAAGAATGAGAAGCTCCTTCCCAGGATTCCTATAGAAAATCTCATGTCTCATTGGTTCTGAATGGAACATGAGCCCAGCCCTAAATCAATCAGTGTGCTCAGAGAGTGACTTGTGAGCCTGACTCAAATGGGAAAATAATTTTTCAAAGCAAAACTACAGTGCCCCAAAGAAGAAGTGATTCTCTGTAGTCTGAAACCTGGATTTTTAGATTTCTTTATCACCTAAACTTTGTATTATAATCAGGAGAAATACAAAACAATTAAAATAACTAAATGGAAACCTAGAACTGAAAAATTCAATATTTAAAGTCATAAATTTATTAGATGAGATTAGCATAATGTTGGACTTAATAGATTTTTTGTTCAATGAGCTTTAAAAAAAGGCAAACAGGAATCAATTAATGGAAGCCCAAATGATTGGAAAAAAAACCAAACAGCTGAATAAAACCTTAAAAAGCTATGAGATAATATCCAGTTGCATAATGTATGTCTGTTTAGATTTCCAAAATGGGAGGAGAGAGAAAAAGAGGTTGAAGATATATCAAAATAAATAATGCCAAAGATGTTTTAAAATGAAGAAAACAATACCTTCCACATCAAAGACTCTTACTGACCCTCAGGCAGAATAAGAAGAAGAAAATCATATCTAAGCATATCATGGTCACTTGCTGAAAACCAAAGAAAAGGATATTGAAAGTAGGCAGAGAGAGAGAAGAGAGACATGAGAGAAAAAAAAGAAGACATGATCAGCGATGCCTGACTTCTTATGAGGAATAATAAAACATCCTTAAAATGTTGAATTGGAAATAAAATTTAAAAATGTTATAAAACCCATAAACCTTGATTCCTAGATCCAGAAGAAATATCTGTGATGGTTAATTTTATGTGTCAACTTGACTGGGCTAGGGGATGCTCAGAAAACTGATAAAATGTGATTTCTGGGTGTGACCCTGAGGGTTTTCTGGAAGATACTAGCATTTGGATCAGTAGACTGAGTAATGGTGACAACCTGAGCACTGCAGGTGGGCATTACACAGTTCCAAGAGCACCCAGAAAGAACAGAAAAGTGCGGAGAGGGCACTATGCTCCCTTCGTGATCTGAAGTATCTGTCTTCTTTCCTCAAAAATTGGTGCTCATGCTTCTGAGGTCTTTGCCCTTGAACTGGGACTTAAACTATTGGCCTCACTAGGTTCTCAAGCCTTTGGACTTGAGCCGGGCTCCCCTGGTTCTCAGGACTACAGGTTGGGATTAGAATTCCAACACCAGGTTTTTCTGGGCCTGCAGTTCACAGATGACAGATGATGGAATTTCTTAGCCTCCATAATTGCATGAGCCAGTCCGTCATATATGTACACGTCTATATATGTATATATGTCTCATATATGTACACATAGCCTATTGATCTGTTTCTCTGGAGGACCCTGGCTAATACAGTGTACTTCAAAAATAAACATGGGAACTTGGAGAATTAATCTCAACAAACTTGCACCAGAGGATATGACAAAGGAAATTCTATAAACATTAGGAGAATAATGCCTAATAGAAAGTTTTATCTTTGGAAAGGAGTGAAGAACACTAGAAATGTAAACAGTGATAAAAATTATGATTTTGTTCTATTCTTAAATTCTTTACAATTAATTATTGAAAGCAAAAATGATAGCAGTTGTTTAGGGGCTTCTGATATATGGGCAGATACAAATTGCAGTGGTAGTAAATTGTTCACTTGTGAGTTTCTTAAATTGTTAGTGTCCTCTGAAATATCATCAAAATAATAAACTACTTAGTAATAAATTGAACACATTATGTGTGTGACTTTTACCCTGAACATTTCAAACATTGCTGAAAGAAATGGAAGAAACTATAAATGACTGGAGAAATTGAAGTTGCTCATTGTTAGAAAGATTTAATATTATTCATGTGCCTTTGAATGCATTTTAAGTAAAATCTTTTCCCCTGTGTTAGAACCTACATTTGTTCTCAAAACAGAGCATGTTTCTAACCACAATGAAACTTTATTAGAAATACAAAAAATTATGAGATTTCTGCAGTTTTCTAGCTCTTCTCCCTTGGAAATGTGAAAGAGTTGAAGCACCGGTGATATGATGATTGTGAACGTTAAAGTGTTGGTTGCTCAGTTGTGTCTGACTCTTTGTGACCCCATGAACTGCAGCCCATCAGGTTCCTCTGTCCATGGAATTCTCCAGGCAGGAATACTGGAGTGGGTTGCCATTTCTGCCTCCAGGGGATCTTCCCAACCCAGGACTCGAATCCAGGTCTCCTGCATTGCAGGCAGATTCTTTACCATCTGAGCCACCAGCGACTGTTTTTGATAATTGTAACCCCAAGCAATTAGCTTATTGCCTCTACCCGAGAAGTATTATAAATTGTTGGAGGAAAGCCTTAACTTTGGACTTCCTTTCAGTTCAGTTCAGTCGCTCAGTCGTGCCCGACTCTTTGCGACCCCAAGAATCGCAGCACGCCAGGCCTTCCTGTCCATCACCAACTCCCAGAGTTCACCCAGACTCACGTCCATCGAGTGAGTGATGCCGTCCAGCCATCTCATCCTCTGTCGTCCCCTTCTCCTCCTGCCCCCAACCCCTCCCAGCATCAGAGTCTTTTCCAATGAGTCAACTCTTTGCATGAGGTGGCCAAAGTACTGGAGTTTCAACTTTAGGATCATTCCTTCCAAAGAAATCCCAGGGCTGATCTCCTTCAGAATGGACTTCCTTTAGTGAGTGGCATATCTCTGGAAGGAGCCCTAGATACTGTGTCTATGAAGTTATTACAAGAGACATTGGCTCCTGTGTGCTTAGAGCTTCTAAGGAAAGTGAACCTCATGTCCACAGTGGGGATTGTGTCCCCTTTCACCCCAGCTGTCATCACTTTGTAGATCAAAGACAGTCATTCCTGGATGGCTATTTAAATAGACATTAAGTTCTACTTTGAACAGAACTATACCCTGCTGACAAGTTCTTACCTGATCTAAATCCTTTCTCATAGACTGGTAATGGTGTGGCCAGCTTGGATCATGTGAGTCTGAATGAGACACAAATGAGACATCAAATCACTTCCTGGTATAAATCACTGTCAACTTTCTAGTCATCTATAGATTCACTGCCATCCCAGTTGAATTCCCAGAAGGACTTTCTTGTGCAGAGATTGTAAAACTGATTCTACAGTTTATATAAAAATGCAAGTGGACTACAACAGCCAGTAGCCAAAACATTCTTAACAAGGGAAAATATTCTTGGAGGATTTACAGTCCCAGATATCAAGACCTATTATAAAGCTACAGTAATTGAAAGACTATCACATTGACATACAGATAGAAAAAGAGATCAATGAAATAGAGTCCAGAAATTGCCATTACTCATATATGTCAATAGATTTTCTACAAAGGTCCCAAGATAGTTCAGTAGGATTAGGAAAGTCTTTTCAACCTATATTGCTTGAAAAACTATGTATCTCTATATATTTTTAAAATGACCTTCAACTCTTAACTTCTCAACATACATAAACATCAAACAGAAGCAAAAACATTAAAACTATTAAGCTCTTTGAAACAAGGGGAAAAAAACACATAATAGTATACATGCATGACCTTAGGGTAAGCAAATATTTCTTCGGATATAAAAACCACTAATTATAAAATAAAAGAAAGAATAGGTAAATTTGCCTTTGTCAAAGCTGAAGGTTCTGATCAACAGAAAGGCAAATCACAAATTAGGAGGAAACCTTGTGTATAAATATCTTGTATATATTGTGTCTTAGGAAGAAAGAATGCCTGCAAATCAATAATAAAAAAAGACATAATCCAGAGAAAAGTTTGAAGACTTAATGAAAACTTCACAAAAGAAAATATGCAAAAGGGAAATAAGCATGTGAAAAGCACCCACAATGTCATTATCATCAGGGGAAGGCCAGTAAAACTGTGTGAGATGCCACCTTGCTACCACCAGGATGGCTAATAGTAAAACTCATACTAAAAACAGTTCTGACAATATCAAACTGGAACACTCACGTATAACTGGTGGGGATATACAATGGTATAGCTGTGTTAGAAATGTCTGGCACTTTCTTTCAAAGTTAAATACCTGGTCTATAACCCGGCTGTGTCACTGCTGGTTTGTTTATTAAAAAAACAAAAGCCTGTGTTCACTTAAAGACTTGAACATAGATGCTGCTAGCTGGTTTACTCCTAATCATCAAAATTAGGTGTTACTCAAATGTTCATTAAGAAAAAAGGACAGTAAGGATTGTACTATACTCATACATGGAAATAATATTTACCAGTAGAAAGGAACAGACTCCCAATATATACATCCAGATGGATGGATCTTGAAAACCTGTGGAATAAAGGAAGTCAGACATAAAAAAGGCATACTGAATAATTTCATTTCTATGACATTCCTGAACATTGAAACCCAAAATATGGTGATTAAAGTCGGGTTTATACCTGATTTTGGAGAAGGAAGTGGGTTTAAAGATGATTTGGGAGATTGATAGAAATGCTTCTGGTCTTGATTATGTTTGTCAAAACCTGTTGAAACTAACAATTCTGTACGTTACATAACATGGAAATCATTCAATTAAGAAAAGTTTTTGGATATACAATTAACCAGTAAGGTTAATTTTATCCAACATGATAAGGGGGTTTTGAATTCTGGCTCCATATTAAATGATTTTAGTTTCAAATATGTCACTTTTTATAGGGTGAAGGCTTTGACCAGTGATAGAAATTATCTATACTTCACATACACTATGTGTAAATTAACTACATAAGATATTTATTTTGAAGGTCAAATAAGATAAGATGTATTTAGTACCTAGGGCACAGGAGGTCATCAGTACTGAGAGCTTTGCTCCTCTTATTGCTTTTCTCACCTTTATCATCATATGTAAGTGAAGATCAGAAGGAGAACACAATAGTTTATTTATTAAGCACTGTTATTAAAAATCTAGGAGACAAATATATAGTTTGTGATAAAAATAGAGATACAGATACTTAAATAAATGTCAGTCTGGATGTTTACTCTGGAATTCACATCTGGTCTTCTACAAGTCTGTGAAGTGACTTTAAGAAATTAAATGTTAAGTGCATGTGTGTATTGATATGTACTTTTGCAGAGATAGATCTTCCATAACTTTGTTGAAATTTTCAAAGAGGTTTTGTGACCTCCACTAAAAGATAAATTATATGTATTCATGGAATTACCTGTCATTAGGTTATTTTATTCCAAACAGTTATCCAGCTTTAAAAATTTTTTTCTATTGGTGTATAACTGATTCACAGTGTTGTGAGAGTTTCAGGTGCACAGAAGAGCCACTCAGCCATACATATGCATGTATCCATTCTCCCCCAAACTCCTCTCCCGTCCAGACTGCCCCATAACACTGAGCAAAGTTCCCTGTGCTGTACAGTAGGTCCTTGTTGATGATCCATTTTAAATACAGCAGTGTGTACATGTTGATGTCAAACTCCCTAACTGTCCCTTTCCCCCAGCCTTCTTGAAAATAAAGGCAGAAAGACTCTGGAGAATAACAGTTAGTTCGTCATGTGCAGACCTCCTCACGTATGTTTATTGGGCTCCATTTAGCTTTTACAATTACCCATCATTTCTTGGAGTGAAGGTAAATGAGCAGGGAGAGAGAAAGTTATCTCACTATTATTATGGACAGAATAATCCTATGTGTTATCAGCCACATACATATAAACAATTAGAAAGTGTGGGTAGGGGACATTTTTGAATGCTTATCTTCAAAACCATAGTGTTTTATGATATTAAAACTTAAATATGGTTTAATAAAATAGAAACCAATTCTGATAAGGGAAATATAAATAGATTTAAAGGCAGAAAAGAGCATGACTGAACATATCACTTCTTAATCACCAAAATTAAAAGTATCGTTACAGACAAGTCACCACATTAGAAAGTGGTTGCTTCCTCCTGAATTTTCCATGTGAAAAATCTGTGGAAATACTCAAGGATTGATATTTCTGTATTTGTTATAAATACAACTGTGTGTAAGGAGGTTGATTCAGGTTGGATTGTGAGGTACCTTCCAAAGCTTAGTAGGAAATTTGAATATTATTCTGTAGGCAATTGGGAGACATAAAGTGAATGTTATGTTATTAGGTCTTCACTGATGATATACTGAGAGGGAATTAGGCAGAGTTGATGGAGTTCAACAAGGGGCTATTAAAATTATAAGAAGCCAGGAGAATTTTAATGCTTCCAAAGAAAGGGTAAAAGGAATGCGGTTCATTTACTGAGAAAAGTGTACTTAGCTAAGAGTCAAGAGAATAATTATTCTCTCAAAGCCTGACCTTAAATCACCTACTTTTTTTTTTTTTTTTTAAGGTTTCAGGGTCAATGTGAGGGTATTGTTATGCTTTTCACAAAGACAGCGCGGCAATAGAATGACAATATGCATACAAGTATGGGAAAAAATACTACATGGGATTCAAATCTTATATGCTTTGATCATTTAAATATAATCGTAACAGAGCAAATAGATGTTTAGGTTAAAGTAGTGTTAGGCTATTCTGGTCCTTTTAGTTGTGATAACTTGTTATGAAATAGAGAACCACTGTAGGCCACCATTTGGTTTAGATGGTAGCAGCGCAATAATATTCAGAGCAAACTGGCCACTAGTTGGATTCACTCCCAAGACATTCACTTTTTTATTCCATGAACTCAATTCGTGTGCCTGATCCTCTAATAGATCCTGCAAGTAGAGTGACTCGCTCACAGTATCCCTGGTCTGCAGGTCAGGAAGCAACAGTTGGAACTGGACATGGAACAAGACTGGTTCCAAATAGGAAAAGGAGCTTGTCAAGGCTGTATATGGTCACCCTGTTTATTTAACTTATATGCAGAGTACATCATGAGAAACGCTGGACTGGAAGAAACACAAGCTGGAATCAAGATTGCCGGGAGAAATATCAATAACCTCAGATATGCAGATGACACCACCCTTATGGCAGAAAGTGAAGAGGAACTCAAAAGCCTCTTGATGAAAGTGAAAGTAGAGAGTGAAAAAGTTGGCTTAAAGCTCAACGTTCAGAAAACGAAGATCATGGCATCCTGTCCCATCACTTCATG
>NW_011495051.1:11365503-11370055 GCF_000754665.1 Bison bison bison | reverse complement strand
TTTTTCTGGGCTCCAAAATCACTACAGATGGTGACTGCAGCCATGAAATTCAAAGACGCTTACTCCTTGGAAGGAAAGTTATGACCAACCTAGATAGCATATTCAAAAGCAAAGACATTACTTTGCCAACAAAGGTTCATCTAGTCAAGGCTGTGGTTTTTCCTGTGGTCATGTATGGATGTGAGAGTTGGACTGTGAAGAAGGCTGAGCCCTGAAGAATTGATGTTTTTGAACTGTGGTGTTAGAGAAGACTCTTGAGAGTCCCTTGGACTGCAAGGACATCCAACCAGTCCATTCTGAAGGAGATCAGCCCTGGGATTGCTTTGGAAGGAATGATGCTAAAGCTGAAACTCCAGTACTTTGGCCACCTCATGCGAAGAGTTGACACATTGGAAAAGACTCTGATGCTGGGAGGGATTGGGGGCAAGAGGAGAAGGGGACGACAGAGGATGAGATGGCTGGATGGCATCACTGACTCGATGGACGTGAGTCTGGGTGAACTCTGGGAGTTGGTGATGGACAGGGAGGCCTGGTGTGCTGCGATTCATGGTGTCCCAAAGAGTCGGACAGGACTGAGCAACTGATCTGATCTGATCTGAAGATTTAAGACCTTTAACCCCCTTGTATGTATCAAAAGTCATATGGATAACCTGCCTTCAAGAATGAATTATCAAAGTGATTTATTACTATTCCATTTCTGTTGCTAGAAATGAGAGGCCCAAAATGGATGAATAATTTCCCTTAGCCAAAGGACAAAGGGCTTTTTTTCTTTTCCAATTATCAGAAGTAAATATTTAAACTGAGGGTGGAAGCACAGGGAATCTGCTCTGCCTCCATCCTCCAGAGTAAACATCAATGCAAGATGTCTGACTTATATTCAGATTAAATTATAGCTCTTTCCTCAGCTGACTTTTGATACTGAAAGAGAGAAGAAAAGATTATGTGTATGAAATCAGGCAGAGAAAACAGAAAGTGTAGTAGAAAGGAAGCCCCCTGATGCTAAAAGCTAGTTTGAGAGGGTTCTGATGTTGGCAGTAGAAATGACTGTATTAAAGAGAACAAGTTGTATTTCCCTTGTCACCTGTTTCCCCCATTGCCCTGGTGTCCTTCTGGATGCAGAGCTCCACACCATCGCAGAAGGTCTTCTAAATTAGAACAGTTTTTCCTGGGCTGAGGAATGTTGGTGGTCCACTGATGCTCTAGAGTTGGAGTTCTCGCTCTTTTTTGGAGCTCACACCCCTTTGAGAATCTGATGGCTGTTACCCAGCAAAGCTTGCACAATGTTTGACTAGAGGATGAGGTTAGATGTCGTTTGACATGCCTAGGGTATTTAAATGAAATTGAATTCATTGTCAACATTGAAAACTTGGGAGATTTCTTGCAAATATCTAGATGTCTGGCTTTCTAGGGAAAGAGAGTTGGTCTCACTGGCTATAAAGCTGAGTGGTTGATGATCCTTCAGAAGAAGATATGCTTTCTTCATTATAAGCATTGCCTGCCATTCTATTTTTAAAGTACCAACTTCATTTATTTGCATTCATACCTTATTGATTTAAGGTAGATATTTTAGTTTATAATCTCTTGCTTTTAGTTCCAGCTGCAGGAAATGAGGAGGAGGAGGGTGAGGATGGTGGTGGTCATGAATACTTCTGTACTATTCAACATTTGCCAGATGTTATTGTAAGAATTTTACACATTTAAGTTCATTTAATCCTTTAAGGCATCCCTATGAGTCAGTTGTATTTCAAATCCCACTTTACAGCTGAGGAAACTGAGACACAGAAGTTAAGGACCTTGCCCAAGGTCACCGTGTTGCCATGTAAAAGAGTAAGGATTCAGGTGCAGGCGTTAGACTCCAGAGGTAGGGCTTTAAAACTGTTCTAGTAATTTTGCTGACCATTCAGACTAGACTGAAGTGCCCCCAGCCTTTTGAGGGACCCCCCACAAGGATTTCTTGGGCAGTGGGTTAAAGGCCTCTCATAAAGTTCATCATGAAATAGACAATTATGGAAACTGGAAATTGAGTTGTTTCATTACCCTTTTATGAGAGTTGACTGTATCAGAACGTGAAACCAAAATTGTTCATCATTTATGTAATCTGACAAATGATGGCTACATAAGTATTGCTTTAAAAAGGGAGATAATCAGTGAGTGAGCACTGCCGAGTATAAGGAACATGGCTTTGCTATTGTGACCCCTTATGGTATGTGACCATTATGGATGGCCTTCTCCCCCATCCCAGTAGCTCACCCAGGACTGAAGGTGTGGGAAAGAATCACGTCCCTTCCTTAATCATGGAGATCACCGTGCCAGGCTCTCTTGGGCACAGTAGTTTCACAGATGATATTATCAAAGCTGTATAAGGAGCAGGGCCATCTTCATCCCACCGGGCCCCATGGTTGCTTCAAGGCTCTGCTGTTGCCATTTGGAACCTATAAATATGTTTTTTTTTTTTCTTTAAGGTCTCCATTTTCATTTTGTACTGCGCTCCACAAATTCTGTAGGCAGATCTGATCAAGAGGTCTTAGTGTATCACTTCCCAAAGGCAGGGAGCTTTATTCATCTGTTTACTGAACTTCCAAAGCACCCAGAACTGTGCCCCCACACTGTAAGCAGCCAATGAACATTCTTAAAGAATGTTCAGAGTACACGCTCCAGTTCAGCAGATGTTTTCTGTGAAAGGCAAGATAGTAAATATCTTGGCCTCAGCAGCAATATGATCTCTGTTGCAAATTCCACAACTAAGCCACTGTAGCTCAAAAAGCATCCATGAGAGCAAAGGAAGCAGTGAGCTCAGCTGTGTCCCAAACTGTATCTGTTGATTAGTAGATAGTGGAAGGCAATGGCACCCCACTCCAGTACTCTTGCCTGGAAAATCCCATGGATGGAGGAGCCTGGTGGAGTCCATGGGGTTGCAAATAGTCAGACACGACTGAGCGACTTCACTTTCACTTTTCACTTTCATGCATTGGAGAAGGAAATAGCAACCCACTCCAGTGTTCTTGCCTGGAGAATCCCAGGGACAGAGGAGCCTGGTGGGCTGCCGTCTATGGGGTCGCACAGAGTCAGACATGACTGAAGCGACTTAGCAGCAGCAGCAGCAGTAGGCTGGATGTGGTCAACAGGCTTAGTTTGCCGAGCTCTGCTCTAGAGTCACACTGCTCAGATTCTAACTCTAATGATACCATGTACTCTGTGACTCTGGGGTAGTTGTTTAACCTCTCTGAGCTTTATTTTTTTGTAAAATTGGGATAATAAGAGTACTTTCTTCATGAGATGGTTGTGAGGATTAAATTGAAGTCATGTATAAAAGGCACCAAGCCTAGCTCAGCACATGGAAATAATGTAGTTGTTACTTCTCTAATCATTGCTATTAATGGGTTTACCTTCAAAACTCTAAGCATTCTACAGATGATAACAGATAAGACTCAATTTCATCTGATCCTTTCCTGGATCAGTTTTGAGGGAAGAACAAATATTCTGTTAGTTATTCCAAGGAAGTAGCCTGTCTCCACTTTCCTCGGCAAAATTTTTCATGGTGAGGAAGTAACAAGTTTGGTCTTCATAAGGCATCCATGCTTACTGGAACTAGTCAGTGAGGAGAAAAAGACCTCCTTTTTCCTCTGCAGGAGGCCTACTGTCTTTGAATCTCCGTTTCTCACCAGTTAAAGAAGGGGCCGCACTAGAAAAGCGTCCAAGGCCCATTTTGAAATGGAAGAGGTACCGTAATGTAGACATTAAGCACTTAGACTCGGGAACTACATTCTTTTTTGTTTGTTTGTTTGTTTGTTGTTTTTTTTTAAATTTTATTTTATTTTTAAACTTTACAATATTGTATTAGTTTTGCCAAATATCGAAATGAATCCGCCACAGGTAAACCTGTGTTCCCCATCCTGAACCCTCCTCCCTCCTCCCTCCCCATACCCTCCCTCTGGGTCGTCCCAGTGCTCTAGCCCCAAGCATTCAGTATTGTGCCTGGACTGCCGACTCGTTTCATATATGATATTATACATGTTTCAATGCCATTCTCCCAAATCTCCCCACCCTCTCCCTCTCCCACAGAGTCCATAAGACTGATCTATACATCAGTGTCTCTTTTGCTGTCTCGTACACCGGGTTATTGTTACCATCCTTCTAAATTCCATATATATGCATTAGTATACTGTATTGGTGTTTTTCTTTCTGGCTTACTTCACTCTGTATAATAGGTTCCAGTTTCATCCATCTCATTAGAACTGATTCAAATGTATACTTTTTAATGGCTGAGTAATACTCCATTGTGTATATGTACCACTGCTTTCTTATCCATTCATCTGCTGATGGGCATCTAGGTTGCTTCCATGTCCTGGCTATTATAAACAGTGCTGCGATGAACATTGGGGGTACACGTGTCTCTTTCAATTCTGGTTTCCTCGGTGTGTATGCCCAGCAGTGGGATTGCTGGATCATAAGGCAGTTCTATTTCCAGTTTTTTAAGGAATCTCCACACTGTTCTCCATAGTGGCTGTACTAGTTTGCATTCCCACCAACAGTGTAAGAGGGTTCCCTTTTA
>NW_011495051.1:11362496-11365403 GCF_000754665.1 Bison bison bison | reverse complement strand
ACTGTTCTCCATAGTGGCTGTACTAGTTTGCATTCCCACCAACAGTGTAAGAGGGTTCCCTTTTATCCACACCCTCTCCAGCATTTATTGCTTGTAGACTTTTGGATCGCAGCCATTCTGACTGGCGTGAAATGGTACCTCATAGTGGTTTTGATTTGCATTTCTCTGATAATGAGTGATGTTGATCATCTTTTCATGTGTTTGTTAGCCATCTGTATGTCTTCTTTGGAGAAATGTCTATTTAGTTCTTTGGTTTTAAATTCTGTCTCCACTAGTCTCTATTCTGTGATATTCATTTAACTCTCAGAGGGCCCACTGCCTTTTCAGCTCTGGGAGTAAATAGTCTACCCACTTCCTTCTCGTTTGTCAGATTCTTCATGTAGAAAATAAGAAATCAACACATTATCTTGACTATTCAAGTATGACTTTAAATTAGGGCTAGTATTTTATAAGAGGATGCTCAGAAATGTCTCCATTTAAACTACATGCTTTGGCAACACTGTTTATTTGTTTCAATATTTTCAAAGAACAGAACCACAAATGGTCTCAAAACCAAGTTGTATACTCATTCAACATGTTTAAACCATAAATTTTCAAATACAAAAGATGATGGAGAGAAGTTGGTTGGGTGAAATTTTTAGCAGTAATAGTTTGATTTTTCCCTTAAAGATAATGTTGATGAGAACTTAATTTTTTTTTTTTTTTTTAAGAATTAACTCAGCTTCTATCTGGATTCCACAAAGCACACCAACCAGCTATAAATGTTATCCCCAAATGACTTACCACAGATTTCCCCTGTGGGGTTTCTGAGTTTACACTCTTGTTTTCCTACAGTCTGTTTCTCTACAGAGCTGTAGAAGTCATCTTATAAAACTGCAGATCAAAGCATGCTGCTCCCCTGGGTAAGTTGCTCCATTAACCCACAAAAATGTGCATCCCTCACCAGGTCACAGGCCTAATATGGATGTTCCTGCCTCATCCTTTCTGTCCCTCACTCTGTGTACTGACCTCTTCTCTGTTCCCCCAGCGTGCCATGTTCATCTGCTTCCACGGCCCCTGCCTGGCTGGTTCCTCTGTCTAGAACAATATTTTCCCAGATCTTTGCATGCTTGCCTCCTTGTTACTCTCCAGGGATAATCTCAAACATCAGATCACACTTACTACTCTAGGAAATTCTCTGTTTCATTCATTAATGTATAGTTTTGTCTGTTAGAGGGAAATCACCATGAAAAAAAGACTGTCCTGTTTAGTCCCTAGATCACTTCCTGATACATGGTAAGTGTACAGTATTTTTGAGTGGATAAATGAAAGAATAAGAATTATTTCTATTTGGAGTTTGTTTAAAGGAACACTTTTAAACAAGTGGAAAAGCTTACCTGCTCACCATTTTATCACTTCAGTATCAGAGAAAAATGTTTGGTGATAACTGGAGTGCCTCTATGGTTTTCTCTAGTTAGAAGTTTGGGGAGTTTTTATAGTGAGGTGACCCACTTGATGTAATATGATGGTTGTTTTGTCTTTGAGACTGTAGACTTTCTACACACACATACACACACACACACACACTCTCTCTCAATAAGAGGCATCAAGTTCCTAAAGAAAGGTCCCAGGAACCATTTGCTGAGCACCTACTGTGTCCTAAGGAATATTCTAGGCTCTGGAAATGCAAAGCTGAATAAGCATGACACTTATCCTTGAAGAATTTATCATCTAGTTTAGAGACAATTCAATAAATAAGTATTACTTTGATAAATTTCTGGTGAAGATTGCTAAAAGTTGCCGAGAGAATCTAAGATAGAGTGGTTACATTTCTCAGGGAATTTGAGAAGCCTTAACTAGATAACTAGATCTCAACAGTAGGTTTTGCCAGAAAAGATGAGGGTGTGATTTCAGAGTATCTGCATAAGCAAAGGCTTGGAAGTATGGAAGTGGATTGTACATGATATTATTTCCCCCTTTTCCCATGTCTTACATTAAGGTTCTGGCTACTGAGTAATGCAAGTCACTCCTTCATTAGTTATCAGATTCTTTTTTGGAAGTCCTAAATGAGGGAGGCCCTTGAGATAGGGGCAGGTTGGGTGAGGGGCCTATATGGTATTTTTATGGAGGGCCTCTCTGCTATCAAGAGTGTGTTCTTAAGAGACCATGTCCATTTCATTATTAATATATCATCTGCACAGTGTTTATTTTATCTTCAGTCTTATCCACAAAGGCATTTTCTGAGGAGATCTTGACCACGTGAGATTAAGAATCTTCCTGGTCAAGAGTAACCTAGTATTTTAACTACCAGACCAAATTCCTATGAATGGCAATTAAAATGTGCTTACTGCTTGTCAAAAAATTTAGGAAGCTCAATACCTCACATGAATGCTAGTTTCTGGAGAGTAAATCTGTGTTTGCTCCAATTTAGCTTCCATTCCTTTCTCCTTCCCCTATAAGAATAAGAATTGAGCAATGAACACAAATGTACGAAATGAACTTTTGGTTACCAAAGTGGAAAGGAGGGGAGGGATAAATTAAGAGTTAGTAGCATATACACACTCACGTCAGTTCAGTTCAGTCACTCAGTTGTGTCTGACTCTTTGCAACCCCATGAATCGCAGCACGCCAGGCCTCTCTGTCCATCACCAACTCCTGGAGTTCACTGAGACTCATGTCCATTGAGTCAGTGATGCCATCCAGTCATCTCATCCTCTATTGTCCCCTTCTCCTCCTGCCCCCAGTCCCTCCCAGCATCAGAGTCTTTTCCAATGAGTCAACTCTTCACATGAGGTGGCCAAAGTATTGGAGCTTCAGCTTCAGCATCATTCCCTCCAAAGAAATCCCAGGGCTGATCTCCTTCAGAATGGACTGGTTGGATCTCCTTGCAGTCCAAGGGACTCTCAAGAGTCTTCTCCAACACCACCT
>NW_011495051.1:11361802-11362396 GCF_000754665.1 Bison bison bison | reverse complement strand
TTCCCATCTCTTTCAGAATTTTCCACAGTTTATTGTGATCCACACAGTCAAAGGCTTTGGCATAATCATACATATATGTGTGTGTATATATATACACATACATACGAACATACACACACACACACACACACATATATATAACTGAATCACTTTGTGGTACACCTGAAACTTAACACAAGGATTATATATCTACTATACTTCACTTAAAAAAATATAAAGAATTGAGTCATGAATATAGTTTTCTCACATCTATTCCATGAGCTTATTTATTCAAATCCAAATAAGCCTAGATAAAAACCCAGCAGTAGGAAACCAATTTTGTACCTAAAAATTAACTAAGGTAATCAATGCTTTTGCAAAACCATTCATGTTATTATTAATTGGATTTCATATGTCCACCTGTAGCCTCTTCCATAGATCCCATTACAGTTCTGTGAACTTTTAAGTGTCTTTCATTGACCCATACAAGGGATTTCCAGATGTATGGCAAAACCAATACAATATTGTAAAGTAAAGTAATAATAATAATAATAATAATAAATTAAAAAATAAAATTAAAAAAAGAAAAGTTTATACTCTACAAAATTTCATTCC
>NW_011495051.1:11361170-11361702 GCF_000754665.1 Bison bison bison | reverse complement strand
TCATCTCATCCTCTATTGTCCCCTTCTCCTCCTGCCCCCAGTCCCTCCCAGCATCAGAGTCTTTTCCAATGAGTCAACTCTTCACATGAGGTGGCCAAAGTATTGGAGCTTCAGCTTCAGCATCATTCCCTCCAAAGAAATCCCAGGGCTGATCTCCTTCAGAATGGACTGGTTGGATCTCCTTGCAGTCCAAGGGACTCTCAAGAGTCTTCTCCAACACCACAGTTCAAAAGCATCAATTCTTCGGTGCTCAGCCGTCTTCACAGGCCAACTCTTACACCCATACATGACCACAGGAAAAACCATAGCCTTGACTAGACGGACCTTTGTTGGCAAAATGATGTCTCTGCTTTTAAATATGCTATCTAGGTTGGACATAACTTTCCTTCCAAGGAGTAAGTGTCTTTTAATTTCATGGCTGCAGTCACCATCTGCAGTGATTTTGGAGCCCAAAAAAATAAAGTCTGACACTGTTTCCACTGTTTCCCCATCTATTTCCCATGAAGTGACGGGACCGGATGCCATGATCTTC
>NW_011495051.1:11349400-11361070 GCF_000754665.1 Bison bison bison | reverse complement strand
ATACAAGGGATTTCCAGATGTATGGCAAAACCAATACAATATTGTAAAGTAAAGTAATAATAATAATAATAATAATAAATTAAAAAATAAAATTAAAAAAAGAAAAGTTTATACTCTACAAAATTTCATTCCTTCCCCTCTTCTTTTTTGCAATTGAGTGACTTCTCATAGGAAATCACAGGGACTATTATCCAGCTACCTTCTTGCTCTTCTGCATTTTTTAGTTTCTGGTGATTGAGTCATCCATGTATTGAGTGTTGTGCAAAACCTTTTATTTAACCCTTACAGTTTATCCCTAAAAGAGGTAGTGCACATTTGCATCATATATTTTTCCAGTTGAGGCTACTCAGGCCCAGAAAATATAGTATTCAGGCACGTGCAGTGAGTGACATGGTGGCCTGATTCAAAGCCCGTTATTTAACCACTTTTATTTACTTAATTTTGTTAAACCAGTATTTAACACAGTATTTCCTTGCCAGCTTATTCTCTTTCTCTGTCTTTGCACTTCCCTGTTTCTTAGCTAGCTCTCTCTATTCAATCCATTTGTATTGTGTCTTCTAGCATCATTGGAGGTTGGAAAGAAGCATGCTTAAACCTGGAGTGTAGAGGACCAAGAAACAGGTGATCAGGTTAAGAAAGTAGGCTTTATGCAAAAATTCAAAAACCTAAAGGCCTAGAATCAAAATAGATAATACTGCCAAGAAAAGCAGACAAAGAATGAAAGCAATGGGAAATAGTATGAACAAGGGCAACTGGAGGGTCCACATCCTTGTTAGAAATGAAACTCCTGTTCACCCTTGGACAAAGGGACCCATTGGCTAAGTCCTCTCATTCTCGAGGAAGAACCGTAAATCCAGATTTTTCCAAGAACATTCCAGTTTTTGACTTTGTGACCACTAATTTGAATCTGTGAAGACAAAGTATAAACAAAAAACTCATGCAACCTAAGCTTAGGCTGTGAATTCCTAGTTTACCCCTTTATATACTCTAAGACTAGGGATGTTTGCCATCATTCCTTGTATCCTCCTATTTTATTTCAAGGAAATCTGTGTTGTACATTGAGTGTTTTGTTGCTACTCTAAGAGCTTAGAAAGAATCAGAAGGAAAGGAATATGACAAAAGGGTCGCTGAGGGGTAAGGAGAGTCTGGATCATGGACACAGGTGCTGAGAGAGCAGAAAATAAAGATATGGAAATCTGGTAATCCAAGGTGAAGACTGAAATCCCCAAGGGTTTTGTAAAAGTACTTTACCAGACTCACTTAGGGTATGTGTGGAAATGAATGAGTGTGTCCTGCAGCAGGTTCCAGATAAATAGTATTGGCACTGGTCTTTGCTAGGCTGGAGCCAGATAGAGCAGACAAAGCTGACAGTGTAAATGATCCATTTGTGGTCACAGCTCTTCATCCACTCATTTGGAGTCTCTTTTTTACCTCTTTTCTGCTAGAGCATTTGGATAGCAGCAGGCACTGCTTAATTGGAATTCTAAAGCCCACCTTGCTTGCTTGATACATTTTGCACTTTTTAAAGAATGTTACTTTATTTGTGAAACAGAGGTCTTGGAAACACCCAAGCCACATGGAGGAGCCTTATGCTTCATAGGATGTTAGAAATGAAGGGGGAAAAAAAAAAAAGAAATGAAGGGGGAATCCTGGAGAAAGGTTGTGACTGGAAATCTACAGGGAAGTGGTCATTGGAGGTAGTCAACAGCACTGATCGTTCACTGTTTTTTGTGGGGAGGGCTCTGGTCAGCAGTTCTGATTTTCAGCAGTCACAGAACGTTAACTGCACAAAAGCCCCTTGAGATGCTCCACCATGCTCCTCTCATTTTGCCGATGGAGAGGTGAGACTTGGAGATGAACTGAGTCTCCATGAAGAGAGGCTGCATCTTATTCTCTGCATCCCAAAGGCTGGGGCTTAGGGTCTGCTCTGATTATGGGTACCATAAGCAGTGGAGTCTCTGAGACTAAAATCCAGACTCTGCTAGCTTCTAGCTCAGTGACTTCTTGGAGTTGAGTGCACAGCTCTATAAACTGAGGATTACTAAGTGTGTGAATAAATGAAAAGCTCTTGGCACTAGATGTGTCAAAACATATTAGAGTCACTCTCTGGGGCTCAGTTCCCTGACTGTCAAGTAAAGGTAGCCCAAAGTGGTGAATGTATTTAAGGCAGCTTGCATTAAACCTGCTAGTGAATTAAGAGTCAGTAAATGTTTACTTGATTATTAGTGAAGAGTTAATATTTTTTTTTTTTGCTTTTTGTTGGATCTGTATGTATTTTTCCCAGTATGTATTGAGAATATTCATGTAGTGACTGGTGAAGAGACAGTTGTTCAAATTTAATTTTCAAATCACTGGTATGCGTCTCAGCAGGCACCTTTTCTTTTCCAGGTGAATGGGCAGTTGGGTATTTGTGAATTCTTTCCCAAGAACTCAGGCCACATTCACATAAATCCTATGCTAGATAGGGGGTCAGAAATGATACAGCCCAGCTGCCTTTGTACTAGGATATAACACCCTAGCTATTTCTGTTTGGAATGGAAACCATTTTAGTCTGAATTTTTCAATTGACTTCAGGTTAAATTAAGGGCAGACCTTTAAAGGAAGTACCTATATGATTCTGGAGAAAGAAACGGTAACCCACTCCAGTATTCTTGCCTGGGAAAACCCATGGACAGAGCAGCCTGGTGGGCTACATTCCAGATGGGGTCATAAGAGTCAGACATAACTTAGTGACTAAACGACAACAGTCTATTTGTGATTTACTTATTAAAAAATAGAAACAATGTTTATAATCTGCCAGACTCTTCTACAATCATAACTCATAATAATTCTGTTCAGTTCAGTCACTCAGTCATGTCCAACTCTTTGTGACCCCATGGACTGCAGCACGCCTGGCCTCCCTGTCCATCACCAACTCCCGGCGTTTACTCAAACTCATGTCCATTGCGTTGGTGATGCCATCCAACCATCCCATCCTCTGTCATCCCCTTCTCCTCCCGCCTTCAATCTTTCCCAGCATCAAGGTCTTTTCAAATGAGTCAGTTCTTCACATCAAGTGGCCAAAGTATTGGAGTTTCAGCTTCAACATCAGTCCTTCCATTGAATATTCAGGACTGATTTCCTTTAGGATTGACTGGTTTGATCTCCTTGCAGTCCAAAGGACTCTCAAGAGTCTTCTCCAGTACCACAGTTCAAAAGCATCAATTCTTCGGTGCTCAGCTTTCTTTACAGTTCAACTCTCACGTCCATACATGACCACTGGAAAAACCACAGCTTTGACTAGACAGACCTTTGTTGGCAAAGTAATGTCTCTGCTTTTTAATATGCTTTCTACGTTGCTCATGACTTTTCTTCCAAGGAGTAAACTTCTTTTAATTTCATAGCTGCAGTCATCATCTGCAGTGATTTTGGAGCCCAAAAAATAAAGTCTGCCAGTTTCCACTGTTGCCCCCGTCAGTTTGCCATGATCTTAGTGTTCTGAATGTTGAGCTTTAAGCCAGCTTTTTCACTCTCCTCTTTTACTTTCATCAAGAGTCTTTTTAGTTCTTCACTTTCTGCCGTAAATGTGGTGTCATTTGCATATCTGAGGTTATTGATATTTCTCCCAGCAATCTTGATTCCAGCTTGTGCTTCATCTAGCCCAGCATTTCTCATGATGTATTCTGCATATAAGTTAAATAAGTAGGGTGACAATATACAGCCTTGACATACTCCTGTTAGATGATAATCCTGTTAGATGGATATTATTATTATTATTCACATGTTATCCATCTTTTAATTTTATGTCTACAGTCACTGTCCACAGTGATTTTGGAGCCTAAGAAATGCTCTGGGAGGCCAGGTGAGGTTACAGGGAAGGGTATTTGGCCATCTGATGTTGCTTTAGGACCCCCTGAGCTAGACAGTGGTGAGTGCCATGTATGGGGCATTGTTTCCATCCTGACTCCAGGGCCACTGGGTAACCCTCTGAGCCCTTTGTCTCCACAACAATGAAGTGAAAAGTTAAAAATGGTTCTAAAAAATAGAAAAGAAAAAGAGACGGGGGTGGGGAGAGAAAGAAGCTCTGATATATCTCACCATGATGAAATGACCAAAGGAAGGTGTGATTGGTATAATAATACACTAGAAGAATGAAAAATACTAGTCTGTTGTTTAAGAGGAAAAACCGAATCTAAAATACAAGTTAAAGGCAGTGCTATTAAAACTCACTTTTTTCTGGCTAAAAATTGAAAAATTCAGTACAGCAAAGTGTTACTTTTCAAAAGAAAGCATTTAGTTTGAATACACCATGCTTGACAATCACCTAAATTACTGCATGAAATTACAAGAACTCGTCTTGAACAATAAAACCATGTCATGGAACATGGAGTTTCTCATTGGGGACAGAGGCTGCTGGAAATTGCTTTTTGCAAGGAAGCCCAAGTGACATCAGAAAGGATTGTTTGTGTGTGACCAGAGTTGCACCCAGAAATTACATGCAACAAACAAATCTCTGTGAATTAGAAATGCTTGAACATTGTTATTACTCACCCTTGAAAACCTTATGTAAGGAAAACAATGTGCCTACTTACTTATTTTTTTTTTTACCAAACAAAATGATTTCTATTTTATTCTATTTTTTCAATCCAGCAGAAAATATTCAGCTCAGGATTTTTGGCATGAACTCTGAAACCCAGAAAAATGTATCTATTTTATGACAGTCTAAACAGAAACCATGCATTGTATCACTTTCAAGTTGCTGAATGTACTTGAACCTCCAATCATAAAACCACATTCGCTTTTTAAACTTGAATAATTCACTTTTTTTTCAACAGAGGTAACTAACTCTTCTGAAAATAAGCTTTATTCAATATCCATATGTAACTTGAGCTTATTTTACATCCCCTGAACTGATCCTTTGACTTTGGAATTGTATGAGGCCCGTTTAGTGTCTTAACTGGCCATTTAATTAGTTTTGTAATAGCAGTTGGTAGTTTTCCAAACAGAGGGGAGATATTTGCTGAAATTGGGTATTGTTCTCTGGTGCTTTTGTCTGTTGTTTCAGGGAAACTCATAACACTTATTGTGCTCTGAAATTTGTTAATTGTATTTTTTCCTTTTTTTGAGGGAAAAAAAAAGAATAATGTTGGAAATTGCTTCTTTGTCGAAAACTGAAATGCACTGATTTATACTGGTTATAGGAACTTAAAAGGCCCATATTGATTTTGGCAACTATTGATTAGGCCCACCTCACTACCTTTGGTTAGCAAGGAGACAAGAAAACTGAAGTTTTCCTTGTTGTTTTTCTTTCTCTATTAGTAAAAAAATTCAGAAAGAATATTCTGTCTCCCATAATGAAATCATGCTGTTACCACAAGGCCTTGAAATGTTAAAAGTGTAGAATGGGTTAATGAGAAAATTGTATTAGTTGATATTCTAATGAGAAATCCAGAGGCAAGGGGTTAAAATTGTATTGTTATGAGAGCTTAGTTTTGCAGAGTCTGGGAAAGAAAGGAATAGACACTGGCCCGTTGGTTATAAATACCCCTTGAGGCTTTCCATTGGACCCCATAGAGACTCCTCATGATCCCATGTCTCTCAAATGTTTTCACCCCTAATTTAGAGTCAGTCATGTTTAAATATAATCCTGCAATAATGGTGAAATCATGAGTCTCATACAGATTTAAAATGAGCCCACTGAAGTTTTTATTTAAGTATTAACAGAGGACCCTGGGTGATGTTACAGCCAGTTCAGAAGAGAACCAAAGAACAGACACATTTAGAGATTAGGAATACTGAAACACACTTGCACATGGATTCAAAATTGACTAGGGGGAGGGGTAGTCAATAAAACTTCCAGCAGGTAAAGCTTCCTTATATTCGCATGTCTTTGGACTAGATTATTATTTCCTATTGCCATCAGTTATCTACAGTTTGAGATTGTGACCTATCTCAAAAGAAATGAAAGCACAAAACCCCTGTATAATCAGAAGCAGATGACCTAGAAGGAAGGATGTTCTCTGAACTAGGCTGTCTTCCACGGAAGCATATGGTTTATACTACAGCTGTATGGTGGGATCCATGATTCATTTTGCTCATGAAGATACACCTACAGTTTAACAGAAAACTTTTCCCAGTGTGAAAAGATAGGACCTGAACAAGAAAGCCGAAATGGGCACTCCTGTATTCTTTTTTGCCTTTTTGTTGTTATTCAGTTGCTCAGTCTTGTCCTACTCTTCGCGACCCCATGGACTGCAAGCCTGCCAGGCTCCTCTGTCCTTCACTATCTCCTAGAGTTTGGTCAAATTCATGTCAATTGAGTCAGTGAAGCTATCTAGCTATCTCATTGTCAGCCACCCTCTTCTTTCGTTTCTTGCCTTGAGCAACAGCAAAGATATTCTACCAGAAGCATAACTTTGCTGACTCATTCTTTCAAACTAAATGGTGCATCAGTCAACCCTTGCTGCTCATTAGAACCATCTGAGGAGCTTTAGAAAAACCTGATGCCCGGACCCAGCCCCAGATATCGAGTTTAATTGTTCTCTGTTCACCTCCTGCATCTGTTTAGAGCTCCTAGGGTACTTGTAATATGTGAGCAGGCTGAGAACTACTTCCCTAAAGAGTTGAGTACCATTTCTCAACTGTTTCTCCTGTGATGAGTTAGCCAAAGTTGCAAAACCAAAGGCATTTAGGGACCAGGCTGATGATGAAAACGCATGAAGAAGACCTGCTTCTCCTTCTCAAAATAAAGTTGAGTTTGCTGCTGCCTAAAGGGATAAGAGCAAAATCAGCCTTTGGGCTGCTCTTTCCTGATCCAAGTCCTATTGCTGTGAAACATCTCCTCTCTTTCTTTCGAACCTTCCCTCCCCTCCACTTGGTCTTTTGCAGATTAACTCCTACCCTTCCTTTAGGCTAATATTTCACAAACTTTAGCATGCCTAGGAATCACCTGAAAGGCTTTTAATGTGCATACCCCTGGGTCCCGCCCCAAGATTTTCAGATCCAGTAGATGTGGGATAAAGCCAGAAAAAGTTGCATCACTGACAAATTCCTGTGTGATGCTGATGTTGCTTATATGGGACCATAAGCTCAGAACCGCTGCGTTAAATCTTAACTTGTTGTGATTTCTTCGTTGAAGGTTTGAAAACTGAATTAGCTCTCCACTGGCATTTAGCTAGACTGTGCCTCTTGTGATCAAAGATGGTCTTTTGGGGACCATAGTATCTTTAGTGTGTGTACTGAAGTATGGACAAAAAAGACATTGGTGGATAAACATGAATGCTTAAGAAGCAGTTATCTTAAGACATCAGTTTTTCTCAGCACATCCTCATTTTCTTTGAGTTACTTTTTTCCAATTCTCAGTTTATTACATGGCTTCTTATCTATTCAGAGATAAGCTGTGACACCTCAGCTTGGTTTAAAAATGGTTCCCTCTCCAAGTTGCATGTTCTTTATCCTTGGAGCTTCACAGCTTCCTCATCACCTGGTATTTGTTAGAAATTCAGAATCTCAGACCTTACCCTGGGCTCCCTGAATCTGAATCACACTATATTAAAATCCCCAGCTGAGCAGTACAGAGGACCACACTTCCAAATTCAAGAAACACTCTTATCAGCCTAAATGCATCCTCAGTCTACCCTGTATTAGTATTAAAACAAAACAAAACAAAAATACAAAGCCTCTTGAGCTAGTTGCTGCCTTTGTTTTCAGGGCCGTCTTGGCTGAGTGCCTTTCGAATCTTACCACATTTGTGCTGCACTCTTGGCAGCTGATAACTGCTTCATGTATCCTTCCTGAGAGATCTGTGTACCTGTTTTAACAGGGTCTTTCTCAGCCCCATCTAAAAGAATTAAGGAAGCAGAACTCTTAAATATTGTGACAGATTCATGGAGAAGACAGACATAGAGAGCTTTAAATCATATACACATTTTATGGAAGAAAGCCATCTCTGCCTGGTTATGATACAATCATTATTTTTACACCCCAGCTTCATCTTATTTCCCCACTGTCATCTTTTTGATCCCTCTTCCCCACCTCTTTCCTCTCTCCCCTCCATGACATTTTCTCTTCTTCCTCTCATATTCTCAGACATTTTTACATTATTTTATAATGTAAAGCAACTCATTTGGAGTCTCAACTTCCAAATGACATAGGCCAGAGAACACACATAATCAATTTCCACTTGAGTAACTACGGCTAGAATGATGCAACCTTCTGATACACTAACTGGAGATCATGAGTTTGACCTAGTCCTTTCAAGCTCCGGCCCCGGACACAGCAGTCATCACAATGTTGGTGCCCAAGAAGAACCAGATTGCCATTTATGAACTTCTTTTTAAGGAGAGGGTAATGGTGACCAAGACGGATATCCACATGCCTAAGCACCCCGAACTGGCAGACAAGAACATGCCCAGTCTTCATGTCATGAAAGCCATGTAGTCTTTTAAATCACAAGGCCACGTGAAGGAACAGTTTGCCTGGAGACACTTCTACTGGTAGCTCACCGAGGGCATCCAGTATCTCCGCAATTACCTCCACCTGCCCCCCTGAGGTTGTGCCTGCCACCCTGCACCACAGCCGTCCTGAGACTGGCTGGCCATGGCCCAAAGGTCTGGAGGGAGAACATGCTGCAAGACTCATACAAGGGGAAGTCAATGGAGACACCTGCAAAGCACCATGCCCCCTGATACCGACAAGAAACCCAAGACTGGGGTTGGGTCAGCAACTGAATTCCAGTTTAGAGGTGGATTTGGTTGAGGACGTGGTCAGCCACCTCAGTAAAGTTGAAAGGGATTGTTTTGTGTTGAATAAACCTGTAGCCAGGAAAAAAAAAAAAAAAGAGTTTGATCTAAACTTCCCATGAGTTGCCACTGAGAATGTAACCTTATGTCGTAGGACTGTATTGGAGGGCATGTTTTAGGTGATTGCAGAAGATGATGCACTACCACACTATTAAATTTCTCGTTTTAACCACTACCTCTTTAATGAAATACATGTATAAAAATGCTTCTCTTTATTGTAAACACATTGCCTTGATATAAGAGAAAATGAACAACCTCTAAATTTTAGTATCTCCCTTACAAAAGTGTGACTTCCATCCCAACACAGTTAATTACAAAAGGCTAATTTGTTTGTTTTTTCCCTTGATTCCCTGCCAAGATGCACTTCTAAAAGAATATCCTGTGTCAGGCTCCCCTAGGTGGGAGCCTCTTTGTATGCTAGACTTAATCTTTAATGTACTCCGACTCCTGGTCTGACGAAGGACTTAGTGCATGCTTCATAACTATCTGAGATGAAAATTGCTGCTGGATCAATTGCTAAGATACAGGGCTAGAATATACCCTTAGAGTTCTAATTGTCAAGTTCTTTATGGGTTATATTTCATACTAGCTCAAACCAAAAATGAGGCCACATGATCAGTTACTCATCTTTTTGACCCACTGAAATCTAGCCCTAGCCCTTTTGATTTATAAATGCCTAAGTATTTTTGACTTTTTTTTTTTATTGTACAGCAAGAACCACATATACAGTATAAAGTATAGAAAAATACTTCGTTGGTATAGTAATGTGTCATATGTTATTATTATTGTTGTAATATTGTCGTTATGCTCAAGGATCATTGGTTTATTGTAAAAGTGTTGCCAAAAGGAGTGTGGGATTTGGCTGCTCTCTGCTCAAAAGCCAATAAACAGGCTAGGTTGATGGCAAGGAAAGTTTGCTTTATTTCAGATGCAGGCAACTAGGCGAGGAGGAGCAGACATTTGTCCAAAGACCAACACTCAAGCCCCTGCACTGGCAACCAGTGGGCAAGAGCTTTTATAGAGCGGGGGAGGGGGGAAGGGGGGGAGCGCATGTTACAAGCAGAGGCCTCACAGTCAGCATTTGTCTGAGGACGAATCTCAGAATTGTGGCAGCTCATGTCCTGGGTGCACTCTGGTCATCATGTAGTTAAGTTCTCCCCCTTGTGTTTTAGTATCTGTAAGATAGCTCAAAGGATGTGCCTCAGAATATTATCTGTAACCCTGAGAAAGAATTAAAGGTCCTTGACCATGCTTAATGACTACATTATTATTGAGTCTCCTTTCACTGTTTTCCTTTTTTCCTGCATTTCTCTCTTCTCTGATTAAACTTATTCTTCCACTAAAGTTTTCCACAGACAAAAGCAGGCAGAGGACATGATGGGGGGCAAGGGCCATAGGGTCCTGCTCCCTTAAAAAAATGCAGTGCCTTGCCAGCTTAGCTTACAGTTAGGTTTTGTTATGAGGGTTGTTTGGTTTGAACTTGAACCAATGAAAAACAATATTACAATTCGTCGTCAGTCCAGTCAAAGGAAGGATGCTTAATCTACCACGTGATCAAACTCTCATTGCTTGGGCTTCAGTGAATATATAGACACAAGCAGTGCACATGTGCACGTGTGTGTGTATTATAATATTTAATCTCGGCACCCCAGGGCCCAGTCAATTTGACACATAAAAGGAACCATTACAACCTAGAGTGCAATTTTGTCCTCATGTTTTCTCCCACATAAAGTCTTTGGCTTGCCACCCTATCTTCTGGAATGTTAGGTTTCTTGGACCAGACAGTTTTCTAACAGAACAAAAGTGTGAGCTAGAAGGAGATTTCCAATGCTTTATTTTGCCATGACCATTTAAAACAGAATCTATTTCTATTTACTATCCACATTATTTTGTAAAAGATGAGTATCTCTTATTGGCCACATTTGATCAGAATGGATATTCTGAAACAGTCAGTAGTGGCCTGGGGTAAATGTTAAAATGGTATGAATCTAGCTGTCTGGATCTATATCTATTCATTAAGAAGAAATAGTTGCTCCTATACATTTTAAATATTTTCATTGCATTGTCTATGTTATTATGGTTTTCCTTTAATAAGACTTTAAAAAGCAATAAGTTGAGAGAGAATAAGATGAAGAGGAAAGAAAATGGACAGGAAGATATTGGCATGTTTTGCATTTTTTATAGTTACTAGCTAAGAAAAATGATTGTGATACATATATGTTATATTTGAATCTCTTTTTTTTCCTAGGCTATTATAAGACAAAGTAGTAATTTATGATTTTTCAAGATATTAAGAATTCTATGTAATATATTATTGTGAGGACACTTTTTTCTTTGATATCTTGTCTTTTTAATATTTGCATTTCAGTTGTTATTGAATAGCATTTTGATTTCTTTTTTTTTAAATTTTATTTTATTTTTAAACTTTACATAATTGTATTAGTTTTGCCAAATATCAAAATGAATCCGCCACAGGTACACATGTGTTCTCCATCCTGAACCCTCCTCCCTCCTCCCTCCCCATACCATCCCTCTGGGTCGTCCCAGTGCACCAGCCCCAAGCATCCAGTATCGTGCATCGAACCTGGACTGGCAACTCGTTTCTTACATGATATTTTACATGTTTCAATGTCATTCTCCCAAATCTTCCCACTCTCTCCCTCTCCCACAGAGTCCATAAGACTGTTCTATACATCAGTGTCTCTTTTGCTGTCTCGTACACCGGGTTATTGTTACCATCTTTCTAAATTCCATATATATGCGTTAGTATACTGTATTTATGTTTTTCCTTCTGGCTTACTTCACTCTGTATAATAGGCTCCAGTTTCATCCACCTCATTAGAACTGATTCAAATGTATTCTTTTTAATGGCTGAGTAATACTCCATTGT
>NW_011495051.1:11346725-11349300 GCF_000754665.1 Bison bison bison | reverse complement strand
TAGTCATAAGGCAGTTCTATTTCCAGTTTTTTAAGGAATCTCCACACTGTTCTCCATAGTGGCTGTACTAGTTTGCATTCCCACCAACAGTGTAAGAGGGTTCCCTTTTCTCCACACCCTCTCCAGCATTTATTATTTGTAGACTTTTGGATCGCAGCCATTCTGGCTGATGTGAAATGGTACCTCATAGTGGTTTTTGATTTGCATTTCTCTGATAATGAGTGATGTTGAGCATCTTTTCATGTGTTTGCTAGCCATCTGTATGTCTTCTTTGGAGAAATGTCTATTTAGTTCTTTGGCCCATTTTTTGATTGGGTCGTTTATTTTTCTGGAGTTGAGCTGTAGGAGTTGCTTGTATATTTTTGAGATTAGCTGTTTGTCAGTTGCTTCATTTGCTATTATTTTCTCCCATTCTGAAGGCTGTCTTTTCACCTTGCTAATAGTTTCCTTTGATGTGCAGAAGCTTTTAAGGTTAATTAGGTCCCATTTATTTATTTTTGCTTTTATTTCCAATATTCTGGGAGGTGGGTCATAGAGGATCCTGCTGTGATGTATGTCAGAGAGTGTTTTGCCTATGTTCTCCTCTAGGAGTTTTATAGTTTCTGGTCTTACATTTAGATCTTTAATCCATTTTGAGTTTATTTTTGTGTATGGTGTTAGAAAGTGGTCTAGTTTCATTCTTTTACAAGTGGTTGACCAGATTTCCCAGCACCACTTGTTAAAGAGATTGTCTTTAATCCATTGTATATTCTTGCCTCCTTTGTCAAAGATAAGGTGTCCATATGTGCGTGGACTTATCTCTGGGCTTTCTATTTTATTCCATTGATCTATATTTCTGTCTTTGTGCCAGTACCATACTGTCTTGATAACTGTGGCTTTGTAGTAGAGCCTGAAGTCAGGTAGGTTGATTCCTCCAGTTCCATTCTTCTTTCTCAAGATCGCTTTGGCTATTCGAGGTTTTTTGTATTTCCATACAAATTGTGAAATTATTTGTTCTAGCTCTGTGAAGAATATTGTTGGTAACTTGATAGGGATTGCGTTGAATCTATAAATTGCTTTGGGTAGTATATTCATTTTCACTATACTGATTCTTCCAATCCATGAACATGGTATATTTCTCCATCTATTAGTGTCCTCTTTGATTTCTTTCACCAGTGTTTTATAGTTTTCTATATATAGGTCTTTAGTTTCTTTAGGTAGATATATTCCTAAGTATGGCTGAATGGATACAAAAACAAGACCCCTACATGTGTTGTCTACAAGAGACCCACCTCAAAACAGGGGACACATACAGACTGAAAGTGAAGGGCTGGAAAAAAATTTTCCATGCAAATAGGGACCAAAAGAAAGCAGGAGTAGCAATACTCATATCAGATAAAATAGACTTTAAAACAAAGGCTGTGAAAAGAGACAAAGAAGGTCACTACACAATGATCAAAGGATCAATCCAAGAAGAAGATATAACAATTATAAATATATATGCACCCAACATGGGAGCACCACAGTACGTAAGACAAATGCTAACAAGTATGAAAGGAGAAATTAACAACAACACAATAATAGTGGGAGACTTTAATACCCCACTTACACCTATGGATAGATCAACTAAACAGAAAATTAACAAGGAAACACAAACTTTAAATGCTACAATAGATCAGTTAGACCTAATTGATATCTATAGGACATTTCATCCCAAAACAATGAATTTCACCTTTTTCTCAAGTGCACATGGAACCTTCTCCAGGATAGATCACATCCTGGGCCATAAAGCTAGCCTTGGTAAATTCAAAAAAATAGAAATCATTCCAGGCATTTTTTCTGACCACAATGCAGTGTGATTAGATCTCAATTACAGGAGAAAAACTATTAAAAATTCCAACATATGGAGGCTGAACAACACGCTGCTGAATAACCAACAAATCACAGAAGAAATCAAAAAAGAAATCAAAATTTGCATAGAAACGAATTAAAATGAAAACACAGCAACCCAAAACCTGTGGGACACGGTAAAAGCAGTCCTAAGGGGAAAGTTCATAGCAATACAGGCACACCTCAAGAAACAAGAAAAAAGTCAAATAAATAATCTAACTCTACACCTAAAGCAACTAGAAAAGGAAGAAATGAAGAACCCCAGGGTTAGTAGAAGGAAAGAAATCTTAAAAATTAGAGCAGAAATAAATGCAAAAGAAACAAAAGAGACCATAGCAAAAATCAACAAAACCAAAAGCTGGTTATTTGAAAGGATAAATAAAATTGACAAACCATTAGCCAGACTCATCAAGAAACAAAGGGAGAAAAATCAAATCAATAAAATTAGAAACGAAAATGGAGAGATCACAACAGACAACACAGAAATACAAAGGATCATAAGAGACTACTATCAACAATTATATGCCAATAAAATGGACAACGTGGAAGAAATGGACAAATTCTTAGAAAAGTACAACTTTCCAAAACTTGACCAGGAAGAAATAGAAAATCTTAACAGACCCATCACAAGCACGGAAATTGAAACTGTAATCAAAAATCTTCCAGCAAACAAAAGCCCCGGTCCAGACGGCTTCACAGCTGAATT
>NW_011495051.1:11321459-11346625 GCF_000754665.1 Bison bison bison | reverse complement strand
CACAGCTGAATTCTACCAAAAATTTAGAGAACAGCTAACACCTATCCTGCTCAAACTCTTCCAGAAAATTGCAGAGGAAGGTGAACTTCCAAACTCATTCTATGAGGCCACCATCACCCTAATACCAAAACCTGACAAAGATCCCACAAAAAAAGAAAACTACAGGCCAATATCACTGATGAACATAGATGCAAAAATCCTGAACAAAATTCTAGCAATCAGAATCCAACAACACATTAAAAAGATCATACACCATGATCAAGTGGGCTTTATCCCAGAGATGCAAGGATTCTTCAATATCTGCAAATCAATCAATGTAATACACCACATTAACAAATTGAAAAATAAAAACCATATGATTATCTCAATAGATGCAGAGAAAGCCTTTGACAAAATTCAACATCCATTTATGATAAAAACTCTCCAGAAAGCAGGAATAGAAGGAACATACCTCAACATAAGAAAAGCTATATATGACAAACCCACAGCAAACATGATCCTCAATGGTGAAAAATTGAAAGCATTTCCTCTAAAGTCAGGAACAAGACAAGGGTGCCCACTTTCACCATTACTATTCAACATAGTTTTGGAAGTTTTGGCCACAGCAATCAGAGCAGAAAAAGAAATAAAAGGAATCCAAATTGGAAAAGAAGAAGTAAAACTCTCACTATTTGCAGATGACATGATCCTCTACATAGAAAACCCTAAAGATTCCACCAGAAAATTACTAGAAATAATCAATGACTATAGTAAAGTTGCAGGATACAAAATCAACACACAGAAATCCCTTGCATTCCTATACACTAATAATGAGAAAACAGAAAGAGAAATTAAGGAAACAATTCCATTCACCATTGCAACGGAAAGAATAAAATACTTAGGAATATATCTACCTAAAGAAACTAAAGACCTATATATTGATTTCTAAATTAAGTTTACAGTAGCATTTAAATATTATGGGGAATTTGATTTACTTAGCAAAAATATTGTTAGCAGTGAAAAGATGCATAAATGCTATATTTAAGATATACTCAAAGTGATAAGGTCATGTTTAATAGAAGATGCCCTAAAGCAATTTCCAAATAAAAATTGTTAATTAAGCAGTATTAGGCTCTTGGTTTGATTTTGTTTTTATCTTTAATTTTATCATGGTTAAACTAAATATAAGATATAAATAAAAATTTGATAAACCCCAAACTACAATTTGTCTTACTTGAGCAAAACAGTATTCAGATAAATTTAAAAATATATATATAATTATTAACTGCATAGTATTTTATGTTTAAAAAGTGAGTGACATCATTGCTTTAATTCATCTTGTTAAGCTTCTTAAAGGACCATCTCATTTCCTTTTTTCTATTCTTCTTTCTAACTTACTTATTGATTATTTAATATATAGACTTTTGGATTCATTTACTATTGATCTGACAAGCATCTATTGAACACCAATTTACATAGGCATTTACTTGGTGTTAAGGACATATGATGAGTCAGTTGTGACTGCTGGTATAATATGGTAACTATCCAGTTGGTAAGAAAAGTACATGATCAAGCTCAGAGCGTGTATGGCATGTGCCATGATGAAGTATAAGGTTGAATTGAAAAGAATGTTAGGAGAAAAGATATAGTTAGAAAACAGGGAATTCTCAGGTCTTTGCTGAATGAATTGAATATAAACTGAGTCATTTCAAAATAAATAAGACGTATCAAACAGAGTTGTCATTTCGTTTTTTGGGAAGGCTAAGATGTAGTCAAATCTCTATGACTATATATAGAGGGTAGGACCCTAAATAAGGCTGAGTGCCTTCTGTGGATGAGTGAAAGCTCATGTTATGAGGGACCAGAAACCACGAGGAAGCAGAGAAAGTTCTCTGTGAAGGTAGGAGTATAAAGTTGAAAGAAGGTAGCAAGGTAAGGCATCAAACAGCTGTAAGGTGTGCCCCAAAGAGAAAGTGGGGAGTGGCCACCCTTGACTTCGGGCCTTTTTAGCTGCACTCCTGTAAAACTCAGCTAAACACCATTTCCACAGTGTGAATGCTTCTTCAGGACTTCATACTTCCTGATGTGTGTGTCTGTACCGGTGTGTGTAAGTGGAAAAGCAAGCTTTACTTGGTTTATATTCATTGAACCCGAAGAACTGCTTCTATGAAACGCCTGTTGAATTGTGGTTATGGTTTTTCCTGCTGGGAATCAGTTTTATGAAATAAATGGTCACATCTGGACTGTTTATCTTGGTCCTGAAAACCATGGCCCATGTTCTTCCCTATAAACTTCTCTCTTGGTTCAGTGCCAGGAAGGGAACCTCATGACCACAAGGGAACTTCACCAGCCTGAGTTTCTTCCAAGGCATGGATGGTCCCATCAGAAATAGGTGTGTTTGCTCTGTTAAAATAAAACTTAATTTATTGTCTAATTGGAAAGTCAGAAACATTTAACACTTTGTATACTCATTAGTTCTAAAAAGGCTTGTTGATATTGTTGTTGTTCAGGTACTCAGTTGTGTCCAGCTCTTTGGACAGCAGCACACTAGGCTTCCCTGTCCATAGTCTCCCGGAGCTTGCTCAAACTCACATCCATTGAGTCGGTGATGCCATCCAACCATCTCATCCTCTGTCATCCCCTTCTCCTCCTGCCTTCAATCCTTGCCAGCATCAGGGTTTTTTTCCAGTGAGTCAGTTTTTCACATCAGGTGGCCAAAGTACTGGAACTTCAGCTTCATCATCAGTCCCTCCAATGAATCTTCAGAGTTGATTTCCTTTAGAATTAACTGGTTTGATCTCCTGGCTGTCCAGGGGACTCTCAAGAGTCTTCTACAGCACAGCACCACAGTTTGAAAGCATTGATTCTTTGGCGCTCAGCCATCTTTATGGTCCAACTCTTAACATCCATGCATGACTACTGGAAAAAATATAGCTTTGACTATATGGACCTTTGTTGGCAGAGGAATGTCTCTGCTTTTTAATATGCTATATAGGTTTGTCATAGCTTTTCTTATTCTTATGGGTAAAAGTTGAATCTATCTACACCTATCTATTGGCCCTTAAAACCACGACCCATGTTCTTCCCTATAAACTTCTCTCTTGGACCAACTTGGACTCTTGGACTTCTTGGACTCTTCTTCTCTCTTGGACTTCTCTCAGGCCAAACTATCTATTCATTGAGCAAAACTCAGTGAAAGGTAGCATGCTGACTCACTGTATCTGGAACAGTTGGAAAGTCCTTGATCTCTGAAAGGCAGAATGCTGCCTTTAAATATGACTTCCTGTGTATGACACTTGGCATGCCACTCTCCCTGTGTATCAGTTTCATCATTTAGACAATTTTGTGTCTTTTTTAATTATGACAACAGTTATATAATTATGAAATGAGTTCTCTCTGGAACCGTATCCTGGATTAAAGTCCTGGCTCCTCTGCTGGTTAGCTGTGTGACCATAGGCAACATATGTGGTGATGGATGTGGTGATTCTGTGTTTTGGCTTGTGCATCTACAAAGTTAAAATTGTGGTGATACCTATTTATAGACTGTCATGAAATGTAAATATGATAAAACATGTAAAGCCCTGATACAAAGCCTCAGCATGCCTGGCACAGTAGCAAGAGCTCAGAAAATTGTTTCCAGTAAGTGTTGACTATTATAGAGTGCTTTGTAAATTCTACAGCCCTGTACACATGTGGTAATGTTGAAACAAAGGTGTCTCGAGTCACGGAACAATGTATTTTGAGTTAATCTTTAAACTACCTACAATCGACAGCTTGCTAATGGTTGAGCTTGTAATTTCTATCTCCTTATATAAAGACCAGTTAAGTAGAAATGGTCCAGAAATGAGCTCTCCTGTGGGACTGAGCAGTTTTATGAAAAAGCTTTTATCACCATTGCCAGACTTGCAGGTAAGGAGAATGCATTCGTTTCTAGGGATTTTAACTTGGCACCTTTCACGGACACTAAATTTACTCTGAAAAGAAAAAAGAAAAAAAGCATCTGTTCTTTTTGTGCTGGCAAGGTAGCAGAGAATGGTTCTCTTTGGCATCCTCTTTATTACTTAAGCCCTTTTTCCTCCCCCAGGCAGGTAAGAGGTGAGATAATTGATGAGGCTTTCTGGTTCCATCCTCTTGGGTGTTTCTAAAGCAAGGATGAAACATCGGGAATAAAATTTGTTTTAAAGTACAGTTTTTAAGAGAATAAGGCATAAATTTCCAGAGTCTTATTTTATATTTTATTTTATTCTGTGTGACTCTAATTCTTTTTACAGTGCTAAACAATTATTTTAGGTGGCTTTGTGGTCAAATTGAAAATATTTCATAAGACCTCCTCTTGTGCCTCATGCTTCTTCTGTCTTATTAGTGATGCAGATTATTTCTAAATTGTTAGAAATAGGAGACACCAGTGAATTGTGACATTTCCTTCTGGCCCCTTTGTGTAGAAATTTTTCTGTGTCATAAACATTGATGGATGAAGCAATACTTACAAATCTATTTCCTTGATTGTTTGTCTTCAGGTAGTCATTTTCTGTTTGAAACTTCATGGGATTCGTTTTACCAAAGTTTTCCTCAGAAGGCTAGAGTTGTTTTGGGTTTGTTTGTTTGTTTGTTTCTTTTTTGGGGGGTGGGGTGGGGTGTACACTTTTAACTTTGCTGCTCTAAATGTGAATGTCAACCAGCAGCATCAGCTCCAGTATCACCTGAGAGGTTTTCAGAAATGCAAAATTTTAGGTCCCACCCTAGACCTATAGAATCAGAATCTGTATTTTTAAAACACTCCCACACAATTCATGGTCACATTAACATTTTAGAGAAACTATATTGAAATGTCAGATTTCCATTTTCCACAAGCTTTTAAGATGTGTCTCATCAAGCCAGGATAATGGACTAGGTCTGTATTTCCAAAATTAAGTTTGACATTGGGTGTTGCAAGGAGCATGGTGTATTTGTTTCCTGTGTACCACTGTAGCAAATTACCTTAACAGCAGTAGCTTAAAACAATATAAAACAAGATGGACTATCTTATCGTACTGAAGGTCCAAGGTCCAAAAGGTGTCTCAGGTGTCTAAAACCAAGGTGTCTGCAAGTTTGTCTTCCTTCTGAAATTTGAAGAAGAACTTGATTCCTTCTATTTTCTGGATTCTAGAGCTTGACGCCATTCCTTGGTTCGTGGTCCATCTTCAAAGCCAATAGTGTAGCATGTTTGAAATTCTCTCTGACTCTTCTTCTTTCTCTCATACAGTGACCCAGGATGAGCCCACTGGATAATCTCATCTCAAAGTCAGTTACCTAACAGTCGTAATTCCATCTACAGTCTTATACTTTCCTTTCCATAAAATCTAACCTAATCAACATTTCTGAGATGTAAGCAGTGAACATCTTTGGGGCATCATTGTGCTGCCTATACACATAGGATCTGTGAACTAGTAAATCTGAGCAACATTGATTAAACAGAATTAAGAAGGTGTCTTTTATGCAGGACTTGTCAAAATCTTTGTAATATTAAAGTCACATTATGAAACACTGAGAGAGAAATATTGTGCAATAATCCCCAAATGTGTTTGCCAAATTACTCTTCTGTTCACATCTCCCAGAAGAGGGAGCTTCACTTGGGAAATCTGGACCAGAGGAATTTCCCTTCTTCCTTTCTATCCTGTCCAAGGATTAAGCAGCAGACAGAGGGCTTGGAGTTTTAGACTGTTTTCATCACTGGACCTGATCTCAAATTGTAGGCAAGTTAGCTTACTCTTCTGTTTCAGTTTTGATTGGTTTATTGGAAAACTTGTATTCACATCTTCAACCTACCATTTGCTTTTTGCGGCCTTGATTTTATTCTAATTCCAAGTTCTGAGCTGTGGGAAATGTCAAGAGCATGGGTCCTAGGGTCAGACAGCTGGGGTTAGATGTTAATACTATAGACTACAACACAGAAAAAGGGTCTTTTTCTTTAACTTCTTTGTGCTTCAGTTTTCACATCTGTTAAATGAAGGCAAGAGTGGTGTCAGCCTCATAAAAATGTGAATTTAAAGTAGGTAGTGCCCATGAAATGCTAGATGCAAAGCTTAGCACACACTAAGTTCTCAGTTCAAGTCTGGATGAGGATCTTATTTTTCAGTTATTATCATTAATATTAATAGGAAATAAAGACAAACACCAAAGTTGTATGCAAACTACAGTATAAGAAGGACAAGCCCCATGTTTATGGGATCTTGATTTAATGGATATGAAAGAGCACTTTTGACTCTTTAAAATAAGAAAGAATTTGAAGTTAAGCTTTACTGTTAAATGAAAACCAACCAGGGAGAAGAGTTTGGAAAGGCATTTCATTGTATAAATAAGAATTGAGTTTAAAGGCTTTGGGGCATTAGTTGGCAGAAATACTTTTATCAAGAGTATCATTCCAGAGCAGCATCTACACAAATGTAACTTATTGGAGCCCAAATCACTGAAAGAATCTTCAAAATTGTACACATGGATTTTTCCTGGAAGTTAAAAATTTCAGAAAGAGAATTATTGACATACATAAACCACTTCAGCAGTTTTTCTAAAAGAAATAAATAGGGTTCCTGACATGATATTTTATTTTAAAATTCTGTAAAACCAATTTTACATGAAAGCTGATTCCAGCAACATACAAATCAAACCAATTCAGAAGATTAGGTCTTGTAATTAAAAGTGCTGTATATACCTTTGTAAAGTGACAATTTCAAATATAACTGGAACTACAGTGTCAGTATCTTTCTGAAGAAGGAGAACATAATCGGAAATCTTAATTTGTCTCTATGGCACCCTAATAACTCATTTAAGTTGTGATAGAAAAATGAACTTTGAAGGAAATTGAGAGAAACAAACTAACTTCCCTAGGTTTAATTAGCTAAGTAGAAATCACAAAACTCATAATCACAGATACACATAGTCGTGAAATACTGATTACCAAAATACCAGAATATTTGGCTTCAGGCGTGAGAATGTGTGGTGTGTGATGTGGTCATGGTGTGTGATGTGGTCATGGTGTGTGATGTGGTCATGGTGTGTGATGTATATTTGTGTAGTATGTGTGGTGTGTGTGTGTGTGAGAGAGAGATAGAGAGATATAGGTGTGCACTTGTGATATCTGTGTGTGTATATGTGTGATGTGTATTGTATGTGGTACATGTATGTGATATGTGTATGTGGGTATGTCATGTGTGTGTGCATACTCAGATCAGCACCCTAGTGCATAGAACTGATGCTAACAGTCAAAATGGACAGATTTTTGAAAAATCAGTACTGTATTATGTAATTAATAGGAAGTGCTATGTCATCTGCTTTGAATAGGGAATGTAGTTTGGGAAAGGTTGGACTAGGTGAATTTATAAGTTGTGACCTCCTCCTGTCTCTTTATTGCAATTCATATTTAATCAAGTCTCAGTAGCGCACTGGCTAGGAAACCTAGGGCTGGCTTTCCATATTATAACTCAGGTTTGCTCCAAGTCATAGCTATTGTTATATTCTGTTTATAGTCTGTTTATGATGTAGTGGGATATTATGTTATATAGTTAGACCTACTTTTTTTCCATTATGGTTCATTATAAAATATTGAATATAGTCATCTCTGCTTTACAATAGGAGCTCAAACTTGTTTATCTATTTCATAAATAATAGTTTGCATCTGCTAGTCCCAAACTCCCAATTCAACCTTCCCCCCACATCCCTGACCTTGGCAACTGCAAGTCTGTTCTCTATGTCTGTAAGACTGTTTCAATTTAATAGATAAATTCATTTGTGTCATAGTTTAGATTCCCATGTAAGTGTTATCATATGGTATTGGCTTTCTCTTTCTGATCATCTCTAGGTCCAACCATGTAGCTGCAAATGGCATATTTTCGTTCTCTTTTATGGCTGAGTAATATTCCATTGTATGTACTGTGCCACATCGTCTTCAATGGACATTTCAGTTATTTCTGTGTCTTGGTGTATGTGTATTTTCAAAGTATGGTTTTGTCCAGATTCATGCCCAGGAGTGGTATCACTGGATCATGTTGTAATTCTATTTTTAGTTTCCTAAGGAACCTCCATACTGTTCTGCAAAGTGACTGTAACAACTTAAATTCCCACCAGCAGTAAAGAGGGGTTCCCTTTTCTCCACATTCTCTCCAGCATTTCTCATCTGTGGACTTTTTAATGATGGCCATTCTGACCAGTGTGAGGCCGTACCTTGTTGCATTTTGATTTGTATTACTCTAATAATTAGCGATGTTGGGTATCTTTTCAAGTACCTATAAACTTATTTTTGAAATTAGACTTAATTTACCTCACAGCTACTCTTGGAAAAATCACTTTCTCATCTTTTCCCCCATTTTTGAAAGAAACATGCCATTTACCTTTGGTGTTCTTAGCCTATTTGACACTGTCACAAAATTTCTAATGACTTTTTCCTCTACATGACAAAATTATTTTCAATACTAATCATGAAATGAAATGAATAATAGTAATAATGAAAAAATTCTAGCAGTAAAAATCTTAATTTATTGCAGTTCATGTGTCTACACAGGCTTGTAATAAATAAATATACAAATAAATTTACAGTATAGAATAGAAAAACAATAAGAGAAGATGAAATTTAAATGTATCATCTTTTTTACTAAAAGGAAAAATCCTAAGTGTCCATATCTGTTGGCCTATTGCAGTAACAAATAACATCCCAGTTTTTGTTTGCAGGCTTTATCTTTAGTGAATTTAACTATTTTGTAAAAATTGATCTTCTTTGCATATTCATGTTTATTAGACAACTTAACCAGATTTGTTAATCTGAATTTGTTCACAGTTGATCAGAGAGCCCTTTTTACTAATTTTATTTCAAAAAGAATTTTTCCCCCACAAGAAGCAATAAATAAACAACTAGCAAAACTCTTATAGATAACCATAAAATACAAACTTCATGAAATTCTATAAGTTGTCAGAACATCAGTGTCTGTACTTCTTTGATATGAATTTTTCAAATGTTTCCACATTTGGATATTTTCCCCTGAAATATGTTTGCCAAAATAAATCATTAATGTAACCCATATGTTGTAACACTTTCTGAAATTTTGTTTCTATAAAATAAGATAAAATGGTGACTGATAAGTCATTGACATTAATCCATTGCTTTACAACAATGAACAGAATTGAAGTATTAAGTGTTCTTCCTGTCTGCAATCATCGTGCTGTTATTATTACAAATGTACTTTTAAAATCTGAGAATATGCAATGCTAGAGGAATTGGAGGGTTTCCCTGATAGATCAGTTGGTAAAGAATCTGCCTGCAATGCAGGAGACCCCAGTTTGATTCCTGGGCTGGGAGGATTCTCTTTAGAAGGGATAGACTACCCACTCCAGTATTCTTGGGCTTCACTTGTGGCTCAGTTGGTAAAGAATCCACCTGCAGTGCAGGAGACCTGGGTTCAGTCCCTGGGTTGGGAAGATCCCCTGGAGAAGGGAAAGGCTGTGCACTCCAGTATTCTGGCCTGGAGAATCCCATGGACTATATAGTCCATGGGGTTGCAAAGAGTTGGACATGACTGAGTGACTTTCACTTCATTTCAGAGGATTTGGAGGCATGAACTATGCCTAATGTGACTTGGTTGATTCCTAGCTATAGTGAACTTATTCCTGAAATGTGTAAGTGTATGTGTGACTAAATCTGCATATGTCCAGAGCAGATGCATAATTTAGGGTTCTCTGAGTTCAGTTCTATGTAGGCGATGTTTGTTAAAAGGAGTAAATGATACAAGTTGCACTCATTTGAAGCTTGTGTATATATTACCAAAACTCAACAGTTACTGCAGTGTGTAGAACTTAGACCAAGAGTGGTCAGTAAACTTTGACCTTTGGGTTAAAGTTTTTCAGCTGTCTATTTTTATAATTATTTTTTTTAATTACCATTTTTTTAACATATTGTCTAGGGAAAATGGCTGCTTTTATGCTAAATTGAGTAGAATTGAGTAACCACAACAGAGATCACGTGACCTACATGGTCTGAAATATTTACTATCTGACCTTTTACAAAAAAAGTTTGACAGATCCTGGTTTTGACTGACCAGAGTTTTTGGAGGGGAGCATATTTTTCCTGCCATTGTTTAGAATTGCTAGCCCAAGTTAAAAAAAAAAAAAAAAAAAGGAAACAGATAACTTGTAGTTATTTCTTGTTGAGATTCCCTACAAATAGTGAATCTCTTATTGCTGACCATTTGTACCACCCCATTTCAGTATTCCTTTGATTCATCCTGTAGTATTCTTGGGTTATTTTATTGAATGAAGGTCATACCTAAACACCAAGTAGGGTCTAATGCATAGCAAACCTCCCAGGATTATTAGTGTGCTTTCCCTTGCAAAAGCACATGACTGTAAATTATAAGGAGAGAGAGCCTAAAAATGTACAGATAGCAGAATTTTAGGTAAAATGTTGTAAGGCGCAGTGCACATATGCTTACAACATCCAGGTAAACCCTATATCCCTGAGGGCCAGGCAGGACGCAGTGTGTGATGGATAACCACTGAAATTTTAGATCACCCTCACTTACACCTGGGGCTTCCCGGGTGGCTCTGTGGTAAAGAATTTGCCTGCCACTACAGGAGGCACAGGAGACCCAGGGATAAGATCCCCTGGAGGAGGAAATGGCAACCCACTCCAGTGTTCTTGCCTGAAAAATCCCATGATCTGAGGAACCTGGCGGGCTACTCAGCCCAGTGGGTCACAAAGAGTCAGACAGTACTGAGCAACTGAGCACACACACAGCTTCCACATAGTCCACTGCTTTATAAAGCTGAAATGTGATGTCAACCGTCTTTTGCTTTTTAATCTGTATTTCATATTGAACTATAGTTGATTTACAATATCGTGTTAGTTTCAGGTGCACAGCAAAGTGATTCAGTTATTCATATACATGTATCTATTATTTTTCTAATTATTTCCCCATTTAGGTTATTATAGGATACTGAAGAGGTCCCTGTGCTATACAGTACGTGCTTATTGGCTATCTGTTTTAAATATATCAGTGTATATATGTCAGTCCTAACCCCTTTTTGATTAGACAACTCAAACTTTGGTTTGAAAGGAAAGAAGATTCTTGATTTTTTTTTTTAATGTCTTGCCACTCTTCTATTTATCATCTTGTTTCATGGAATTTTCTTCTTCCCATTTATCTCTTTGAGTAATTCCTGAAGCTTGCAGTTGATTTCAGTGGGGATACAGGGTTCAAAACTGAAGTCTCTATGTGTCGTTCACAAGTAACATGAGTTGAATCCACATTATGTGTGAATATAGAACATCTCTTTAGATACAAATGATCTATGTGTTCATTCGATTCTAATTCTCAAAAAAGTAGCAATCTAGATCTGACCCTAGTCTCTAATTAAGGTATATGAGTGACATACAACATGTACCTTCCCCTTAAAGGAAGGAAATTTAACAGAGCTAGCTCAAAGCTTGGAGCTCATATCATCACAAAGGTGATTGCTTGGTTCAGCCTAAATTAAAACCCCTATTCATTGTTACAAGATTACATGCATTTTCTTAATATTTTGTGAAACACTGGTTGATTGCACTGTATTTTGTATAATCACAATTTCAAGATGTAATTTGGCATTATTGGGACAATCAGTAAACTTGAGGTTTGTGTGATTGCTGACTTACTATGCTCTGGGTGGAAACGTTTGTTCTCTTACATTCTTTCCTTGTGGGTGTTGCTCTAACACTCACCTGTAGCTCTGCCTACCAAAAGCAATCACATTGCAAGCCCAGCCGCTTCAAAAACCTCAGTTTTATTTTTATGCATGAAACATAGACTTCTCATTAATTATTTCATTTGTTTAATTTAAGTAGCCCTTTGCATATGCAATAATAGGTGGCTGTGATGCCTCATCTTCTCTTACTCATTTTTTCTCCACTTTGTGACCCAAACATAAATCCGGTCATGTTAAAAACTGGTCATGTTTTATTTAGTCACTCATATCTCTTTCTGGAGAAGGCAATGGCACCCCACTCCAGTACTCTTGCCTGGAAAATCCCATGGATGGAGGAGCCTGGTAGGCTGCAGTCCATGGCGTTGCTAAGAGTCGGACACGACTGAAAGAATTCACTTTCACTTTTCACTTTCATGCGTTGGAGAAGGAAATGGCAACCCACTCCAGTGTTCTTGCCTGGAGAATCCCAGGGACAGGGGAGCCTGGTGGGCTGCCATCTATGGGGTCCCACAGAATCGGACATGACTGAAGCGACTTAGCAGTAGCAGCAGCAGCTTTTGAATATATTCTGTCTTTAAGAATGAAAAGTTGTTCATTTCTATTATCAAATCACAATAAAAAATGAATATGTGGCTAAAAACAAGTATGTTTGCAAAGGCATTGAAGGAAAAAGAAATGTCATCCTGGTTTAATACTAACAGCCCTGTCTTAGAACAGGACCTAGGCTTTATCTGGTACAACTTTGACTAAAACTTATGAAATGGTTGTAGAAGGATCTGTTTCTTGACTCCTGATGGAAGCCTTGCACCCCATCAAAGCTAGAGTGGTTGATAATGTGGAAGGTGGTGAATTAGATATGTCAAAATAATCTTGTCAATAAACTCATATTTCATTTGCAAATGGTAGACTGACCTATCGGGAGAGATTTATTGCAGTAAATTCTTCACACTCTTAAGTGACCTGAGAACTCAGGAAGTACTGATTTCCCAAACTTGATGGCCTGGTTTGTGACTTGGCTTGTGAGAATGCTCTAAAGAAAATTGAGTGCAAACAGGATTTCTCCAAGGGCAGACTAGTAAATTGGAAGATGGAGGAATTCACTTCACATGTCTTATTCTACCCAAGACCCTTGGAAAACTCAATGAACACTTTACTACTTTACTGTTAATAATTCAGTCATCTCTTGGGACATGAGAAGCATTTACACCAAGCCACCTGCTTTAGTCACATAGATGAAAACCCACATGTGACCCAGCATCCTGCTTATGTCTTGTGCTTAAAGAAACATTATCTGTGTGCACATTAATCCTGATAGAAGAGATCACCAACAGAGACCTACTGTGGAGCACAGGGAAATATACTCAATATTTTCGAACAACCTACAGGGGAAAAGAATTTGAAAGAGAAGACATATACAAATAACTGAGATGCTTTGCTATATACCTGAAACTAACACTATGTTGTCAATCAACTATACTTCAATTTTTGTTTCTTTTTTTTTTTAAAGAAGCATTATCTGGCAAAAAGCCTTAAATATACCCTCAGTGAGGGAGGGGAAGACTTTCTTCTGAGTATGTGAAAAATGGTGGGAGTGACATATTTCTAAAGCCATTAAATGCAGGATCCATTTGTTTCCACTTCTTTGGTTTCAGACATACACACTGATAAATAACAAGGTTCCTTTAACAATGATAAATGCTCTATTTCTTCAAAAATGTCTTTTATTGATATGTGTACTCTTTCAAGTCTCAAGAGAATAATATTTTGCTGCAAATCTAATCTATCTTAGCAGAGACACCAAAGGGAGATGGGGAAGAGAACTACAGAAAAAGATGTTGAGAAATAGCAGAATACTAAAAGTTCAGTTTAATTTCATTTTTTGCATGCAGAGGTCACAGTTTCAATGACAGCTGGTCACATGAGAGAAGTCTAATTTTGATATTCACCATAGTAAACTGTTATCCAAATTGATAGTTAATCATATGAAATTGATGATTTCTTTATGTTTTATAAAGATAAACTCCATGTATTTAAATATTCCATCAGCAATGCTGAATGAGCCTTGAGATCTGAATATAATTATCCCTTTCTGATGGTGAGGATGAAGACTCAATCAATTTTATCCTCTAAGGATATACAAAGAAACATGTGATTTTTTTGGGGGGGAAGGGTAGGGATTGAGTTAAAATCTCAGGCACTGATTCATTAAATGAAGAGACACTCTTATAAAAGGTTTAACAGAAATGTTCACTGTATAGAGAAGTTTGGTGGGCTAGGTCAAGGGGGTTACATGTGTTCCATCTGTGCTGGTTTATTGATTGATTTAGAGAAATATGATGGAGGAAAGAGTAAGGGTTGGAGCAGTGGGGAGACCCTCATCTCATCAGAATCCTGAGAGCTGGTGGGGACACAACAGGACTAAGGATCAGCTGACCTCGGTTTTTGTCCCAGCACTGATTTTAGCTATGCAGGGTTGGACAAATCAATTTCCAAGCTTCTGTCCTCTCATCTATAAAATGTATGAGTAACCCCACATTTCCCCACCTCTTCCAGTACTTGGTAGTGTTCGAATCTCCTTCAATCACAGCCTTGTTGTGGTAAAGGAGTTTGTGTAACTCAGTGAAGCTGTGAGCCATGCTGTGCAGACCTGCCCAAGACAGATGGTTCAGAGTGAAGAATTCTGACAAAACATGGTCCACTGGAGGGGGAAATGGCAACCCACTCCAGTATTCTTGCCTGGAGAACCCCATGAACAGTATGAAAAGGCAAAAGTTAGGACATCAGAAGATGAGCACTCCAGGTCAGAAGTGTCCAGTATACTCCTGGGGAAGAGCAGAGGGCAATTACTAATAGCTCCAGAAAGAATGACGGAGCTGGGCCAAAGCAGAAATGGAGCTCAGTTGTAGATGTCTGGTGGTAAAAGTAAAGTCTGTTGCTGTAAAGAAAACTATTGCATAAGAACCTGGAATGTTAGGTCCATGACTCAAGTTAAATCAGATGTGGTCAAGCAGGAGATAGCAAGATTGAACATTGACATCTTAGGAATCAGTGAACTAAAATGGATGGGAATGGGTGAATTTATCAGATGACCATTATATCTACAGCTGTGGGCAAGAATGCCTTAGAAGAAAACTACAGTTGCTCTCATTTCACATGCTAGCAAGGTTATGCTCAAAATCCTTTAAGCTATGCTTCAGCAGTACATGGACCCAGAACATCAAGACATACAAGCTAGTTTTGAAGAGGCAGAGGAACCAGAAATCAAATTGCCAACATTCGCTGGGTCATGGAGAAAGCAAGGGAATTTCAGAAAAAGAAAAAAACCTACTTCTGTTTCACTGACTATGCTAAAGCCTTTGACTTGTGGATAACAAAATCTATGGAAAATTATTAAAGAGAGATGAGAGTACCAGACCACCTTACCTGTTTCCTGAGAAACCTTTATGCAGATTAAGAAGCAAGAGTTAGAACCAGACATGGAACAATGAACTGGTTCCAACTTGTGGGAGGAGTATGACAAGGCTATATATTGTCACCCTGCTTATTTAACTATTATGCAGAATACACCATGCGGAATGCTGAGCTGAATGAATCACAAGCTGGAATCAAATTGCTGGGAGAACTACCAGCAACCTCAGATACATAGATGATACCACTCTGATGGCAGAAAGTGAAGAGGAACTTGATGAGGGTGAAAGAGGAGAGTGAAGAAGCTGGCTTAAAACTCAGCATTCAAAAAACTAAGATCATGGCATCCAATTCCATCACTTCTTGGCAAATGGGGAAAAAATGGAAGCAGTGACAGATTTTATTTTCTTGGGCTCTGAAATCACTGTTCACTGTAAGTACAGCAATGAAATTAAAAGACACTTGCTCCTTGCAAGGACTTCCCTGGTGACTCAGATGGCAAAGAATCTGCCTGCAATGCAGGATACCTGCTCCTTGGAAAGAAAGCTATGACAAACCTAGACATCATATTAAAAAAGCAGAGACATCACTTTGTTGCCAAAGATCCATATACTCAAAGCTATAGTTTTTCCAGTAGTCATGCACTGATGTGAGAGTTGAACCATAAAGAAGGCTGAGTGCTGAAGAATTGATGCTTTCAAACTGTGGTGGTGGAGAAGACTCTCGAGAATCCTTCTTGAGGACAGCAGGGATATCATACCAGTCAATACTAAAGGAAATCAACTCTGAATATTCATTGGAAAGACTGATGCTGAAGCCAAAACTTTGGCCACCTGATACGAAAAGTGGACTCACTGGAAAAGACCTTGATGCTGGGAAAGCTTGAAGGCAAAAGAAGGAGGTGGCAGAGGATGAGATGGTTGATGGCATCACTGAATCAACAGACATGAATTTGAGCAAACTCTGGGAGATAGTTGAGGACAGAGGAGCCTAGTGTGCTACAATTCATGGGGTGTTCAAGAGTCGGACATGACTTAGCAACTGAACAATAACAAAAGTGTTCAAATGAGGTTTCCAAATGGGGAAAGGGGTAGGGATAAATTAGGAGTTTGGGGTTAATATATACGCAGTAATATTCCTATAATAGGTGGTCAATAAGAACCTACAGTATAGCACAGGGAACCCTACTCAATACTCTGTAATAACCCATATGAAAAATAATCTGAAAAAGAATAGATGTATTTAGACATATATATGTATGTATGTCAAGTAAATCACTTTTCTGTAAACCTGAAACTAACTCAATATTGTAAATCAACCATATCTTAATAAAAAGAATGGAAAAATTAAAAAGGCTTTGGAACCAATAAAGGGAGTCATTATGGGGACATATACTACTTTAGTGAAAGAACCAATGAAGACTCTGAAGAAAGAAATCAATTATTAGTTTATTCTGAAAACTAGTAGTGTGGAGATTATTTTAAAAATCACTCTAATAGAGTTCTGCAAGAAATGCACACACAGATTACTAGAGAATTCACAAAAGTAAGAGCATATCTTTAGAACCACTGCCCTAGTTATATAATGAAATAGTAAAATAGTTTATACACACATATATATACGTATTTACACACATATGTGTGCGTGTGTGTGTGTGTGTGTATGTCTTCCCTAAATTCCCACTGAATTTGAATTATCTGGATGGATTTCCACAGAGATACAATATCCGATTATCCCCTAATTTTCAAGATTTAAAATGAATCACAAAATGGGTCTGCTCCATTTCCCCTATACACAGCCAAGTGAGAACTTGGATAAATGCTACCAGTGGTTTGGAAATACCAGTCCTGTTTGAAATCCATGGCTTGACCTCCTTTTTACTGTCCAGGGATGTGTACTGGGCCAGCCTCACAGAGTCGCTGCTTGGAGACAAGTGACAATTGCTTCAGATGGCCCAGGCTCCTCAAGCCACAGGGAAAACCAGTGACTGCAAACAATCAGCCAATTTCTTAGTTCTTGTTTGGGGAAAGGAACAGCTTGCCTTCCAAAGGCTTCCTGAATCAGAGCACATTCTTGATTAACCTGTTCACAACCTGCCAAGGTACCAGCTGTTGAGGAGAATAACTTGATGTTTCATACTGGCTATTAATGAAACTCAGAGCATTCTCAGAGGCCATCAGTTTTGAAAGAGAATTAAGAAGAAAAGTGGTGTTATTTGTATGCATCCCCATGAGAATGAATAGGATGTTTGTCTTTTATGTTGATTTCTTTATCCCTAGCAACTTAAAGTAAGACATACATACAAGACAGGTGCTTGGTGAATTTTCTGTTAAAGAGTGAATGTGTGGCTATAAAATGGCAAAGAGGGTAACTCGGAGGGTAACATCACCAGCTGAGAGAGGGTCAAATCTGAAATTTAAGAAGAAAAGCACATTGCTGTCAGAGCATCAGCTCTGTTCCCAAGTTGCCTGGTCAGCTGCCCTTTCCAGACCATTGTCACCATCTTTAAAATGAGAGGGTTGTACTGCAGCTGCTGCTACTAAGTCGCTTCAGTCATGTTCGACTCTGTGCAACACCACAGATGGCAGTCCACCAGGCTCCCCATCCCTGGGATTCTCCAGGCAAGAACACTGGAGTGGGTTGCCATTTCCTTCTCCAATGCATGAAAGTGAAAAGTGAAAGTGAAGTCTCTCAGTCATGTCCGACTCCTAGTGACCCCATGGACTGCAGCCCACCAGGCTCCTCTGTCCACGGGATTTTCCAGGCAAGAGTACTGGAGTAGGGTGCCATCGCCTTGTCCAGAGGGTTGTGCTAAGTGTCATTAAATCTCCTAGGTTCTCAGATCAAGCCAACTAGAATATGCATGACTGCGTTCAAGTTTGCTTTAAATCCCAGTGTCTCCCAAAGTAAGATGCAAATTCTTCTCAGGTACAACGATGCTCCTGAAATTGCTGAACATGTTTAAGTGAGATTTGAGGTCTGACATTTCTTGGCTGAAAGATATGATGAATTAACCTGTCATTATCTTGTGCAGACACCACGTGAGTTCTGCTCTCAGCCAGACACGTAGTGCTCCCTGACAGCGACAGAGATTTTTCACCCAAGCATATACTTTCTTCTGGTTTGTCTCATGAAGTCTTGTGCAGTCCCTCCCCAACTCCATTAGTCTAACCACTGATTTTCATTCCACTTTGCTACGGGCAAGCTCATCTATCCAAGCTCCCCCAATATTCCTTACATTCTGGCTGCTGAGTATTTTATTTTAGTGTCCTTGCTTCCTGCTTTCCATCCTCTCCCCTCTCAATCTAGAAAGGAATATGTGTATGTGAAAGATTATGCAGATAGTTAGTGACTTTGAAAAATCAAGAACCCTGAACTTGTTATTCTCAGGCTTCCAATAAATGTGTCCCCGTCATCAGACTTTTTGCCCTCTCTTCCTCTGACCCTGGGTACCACTTCATTTTTCCATGTGGCAGCTTACTTTCTTCCACTTTGTCTTCCTCTTGCCCACAGATCCATGCAGGTGCCAGTCAGACCTTTGCCACAGCATCCCCCACCACCACACCGTGATTCCTGGCCTTTATTCTGCCTCTTCCCTTTATTTGACTCTTTTGAACCGTCAGGAATTTTCTGTCCTTTTTAATGGGCTGGAAGTTCTTTAAAGACAAGGATAAATTAGGACTGTGTTCAGCTGCAAGTAACTGGAAACGGAATGCTAGTAATTAAATGAGAATGTGCTTTGTTTCCTCACATATCAGAGGTCAGTGACTGCTGGCAGCATGGCTTCTGCGCAACCATGCATAAGATCAGGGACTCTAATTCTTTCTGTCTTTCTGGTTTACTGTTTTTAGTGTATCGCTGTTCATTATTCTCCTTGTGGCTGGATGGTGTCAAGAAGGCAGTAAGAGCTCTAGACATAACACCTAAAGGCTGGAGGAGGAGGAATGTCAGCCTTTTTTTTCTCTCTCCTTTTCAAAATGAGCAACTTTTTTCCAGAACTGTCCTCAGCAGCCCCTACCTGCATTTCATGGTCATTTCTACCTTGAGACAGAGGCTGGCAAATTTGGAAGCAGAACTGCCCATTTATGTATAATCTGTGATGAACTATTACTTGGGACCAGACATCTCTCCACCCTGAGCAAAACCAGGAATCTGTGAGCCAAGAAGCAAGGGAAGGCTGGGTGATCTTATCCATGATGACTTTTCCAATTTGACTTCTGTCTTCCCTCCATTAAGTGTCCTTCCACTGACCCCCTGCACAGATGTGAAACCTCCCATCTGAGACTAAATTTCTTTCATTACACCTCTGGTGATTCCTCGAATTCAATGTGTCAGCTATGTCTTTTTCTGCTTGTATGATATTTGTCATCCTCTCTCCATAATTTGTGAGGTATATTTTGAAAGACAAACGTCCTCGCACTCCTCTGTTGTTGAATTTGTAACTTGGGATGAGTTACATCAGAATGCGTCTGTTTCCACCTGTCCGAATGGGAATGTTAGCACATTCCCATTATATGTTATATGGGTTATATGACCAGCCAGTATGAGAGAACGTACCTAGGATGGCATCTGACATGCACACAGGACTCAGTGAGTGACAGTCCCCCTGCTGTGACCAATACCATTGCTATCAAACTCTATGGACCTCAGCTTCCCTGTTTGTAATAGAGAATGGGACAAGGTCATTTCTGTCTGTTTGTACTGCTTTTATATATTCCTTCAGAAAAATAATTCCTAGAGGACCCTTCACAGAGTAGAGTCTCAATAAATATTTGCTAAGTTGGATTGGCATATCTAAATAGCAGGCCAAATCCTCAGTGGGATTGTATGATGTGGAAGCTCTGACAGGATTGAATTTCAAACTTTAAATGCTTTCCTATTGCTTCTGCTTATTAGATGGGAGAGAATCTATAATCATTTGGGAGAGAAAACTATTTTTAATGGAAACACTCTTTGGCCTGACTCCTGAAGTTTCTCTTGCAGTTATAGATTGCATGCTACCACAGGCAGACAGAAAACTGACCAGTATTTGCAGCTCCAAATTGAGAAGCAGATTGATTCCTGGGATGCTGGAATTATTTCCATGACCTCAGTGGCTTTAGTCCTCAAGCTCCTGACAGTGGGCTTATTCAGTCAGAGCTGACTTGTCGAGAAGGAAGCTGTCCTGGCTGTGACATGTCTCTCCATTTGCAACATGTATGATGATACTGTCCAATTTTCCCCACACCTTTGATCCCCTCCACAAATGTGAATTGGCAGTTGCAATGCCACCCAGCACTGCCAAACTCCAAGTGCTCTTTACACACAAATGAAATATCCCTCAGATGCTAGATTCTTAAACTCAAGGTGCTGAACCAATATTTTCTCAGATATAGATTGCTTATGTACTGTGGTGACTAACATCAGGTATGTAAGAGAGAGAAATCTGAATCCACTGTGAGCGATCACGCTAGAACACAAACCATAGAAAGTTCGCATCCAATAGGGCGGTAGCTTAAGATGAAAAAATTGGCTACATGTCACAGGGTGCTGGGTTATCACCATGAATGAGAAATAAGGTAACTGATATTCAAACGCCAGAAGTGCATGTGTGTGCGTGCGTGTGTGCCTGTGTGTTAGACCACTTCCTTTCTTGCTGGCACACACACAAGACCTGAATTGTTTTCTCCAAGTGGCCCATTTCTGGCAGGGCATGGTTGGTCTGAATTGGATGCTTGGTTTAAGTCACCTATGTGTGATATACGTACGTTTTTCATCCTGCCACATTCTCCTGTGGATCTGAGCAAATGAAATGACTGTTTTTCCAGCAGGCACCATTCAAGTCTTCCAAGAGAAGATGATCAAAACAGCATGTTTCTCTCTCATCCTCTGTTTTTCCATTTCCCTTGCATTTTACATTTTAGCTTTATGAACACATCCATTCTCATTACCACATTAATAGCCAGTGTCTCTCCTCTGTTGAGTTGTTTGATTTTACTCACTGTGGGCAGTTCTCTGTAAGACAGGGTGAGCCTCTCAATTCTGCAGTCACGAAACTCCATGCATGAGTTCCCCTAGTGTGAATTGGCTGAGCCCAAAACCCACAAGTGCAGACCTCCCCTCCACTAATCATGGTGCCAAATGGAGTTTGCTCTGATTTGCTTAATCACTCAGCTGTAAATGAATCCTGATGAGAAGCTGACTTTCCATCCAGAATTATTCCCCTTCTCCTGCCGAAAAGGTGGTAAAGTGGCCATTTCTTTTCCACAGCAGCCCCAGAACACTTTGCTCGTGGTTTCATCCATCTCTACTGCCTGATATTTTCCAGATTTGGAGCCATTACAGCCTTGAGACTGTAGTCACCATTACCCAGGGACACTTCTCTAGTTCTCTCTCTGCATCAGTGGAAACATTATGATAAAGTGCAACAATCCATCCCTCCCTTCTTTCTGTCTCACTATCCTAAGTAAGTAAGTGTTAGTCATTCAGTCATGTCCTGCTCTTTGAGACCCCAGGGACTGTAGCTTGCCAGGCTCCTCTGTCCATGGGATTTATGAGGCCAGAATAGTGGGGTGGACTGGCATTCCCTTCTCCTGGGAATCTTTCCTACTCAGGGATCAAACCCAGGTCTCCTGCATTGCAGGCAAATTTCTTTACCATGAGAGCCACCAGGGAAGCCCTAAGAGTTCCCTAAAAATTTTTGGTGAGGATACCCATGCATAAATTCTTCTTCTATCTAAACTGGCTACAACCAATTAGGAGATACCTAAGAGGAGATCCAACCAGTCCATTCTAAAGGAGATCAGTCCTGGGATTTCTTTGGAAGGAATGATGCTAAAGCTGAAACTCCAGTACTTTGGCCACCTCATGCAAAGAGTTGACTCATTGGAAAAGACTCTGATGCTGGGAGGGATTGGGGGCAGGAGGAGAAGGGGACGACAGAGGATGAGATGGCTGGATGGCATCACTGACTCAGTGGACGTGAGTCTGAGTGAACTCTGGGAGTTGGTGATGGACAGGGAGGCCTGGCGTGCTGTGATTCATGGGGTCGCAAAGAGTCGGACACGACTGAGCGACTGAACTGAACACCAAGCGACCTGGAGAAGGAAATGGCAGCCCACTCTGGTATACTTACCTGGAGAACCTCATGGACAGAGGAGCCTGGAGGGTCCATGGGGTCACAAAGAGTCAGACACGACTGAGCAACTGAACTGAACTGAACTGAAGAGAATATTTCTCAGAATCTGATCCCCTGGCTACCTGCAGCAATGTCACCTAGACCAGTGATCTCAAAATACGGTCCCTGACCTGCAGTATCAGTATCACCTGGGGACTTGTTAGAAATGCACATTCACAGGCCTCACCTAAACCTGCTGATGAGAACCTCTGGAGGCGAATGATACATTAGAATCATTGAGCTAAGTGTGTTAGTTGCTCAGTTGTGTCTGACTCTTTGTGACTGTAGCCTGCAAGCTTCCTCCGTCCGTGGGATTCTCCAGGCAAGTGTACTGAAGTGGGTTGCCGTTTCCTTCTCTAGGGAATCTTCCCGACCCAGGGATTGAACCCACGTCTTCTGCATTACAGGCAGTTTCTTTACTATCTGAGCCAGCATGATAAAGCTCTAGTTTAAAATTCAGATTCCTGCATCTGATTCACTACTTACTAAATAAGTATTCATTATAGAGAAGAATGGACAGTCAGGTAGGTATAGATTGGTTAGATAAACAGATGATACACACACACACACACTTGTTGTTGTTTAGTCGCCCAGTCATGTCCGACTCTCTGTGACCCCATGGACCTCAGCATGCCAGGCCTCCTTGTCCCTCACCATCTCTTGGAGTTTGCCCAAGTTCATGTTCTTTGCGTTGGTGATGCCGTCCAACCATCTCATCCTCTGACACCTTCTTCTCCTTCTGCCCTCAATCTTTCCCAACATCAGGGACTCTTCCAGTGAGTCATCTGTTTGCATCAGATGACCCAAACTACTGGCACTTAAGCATCAGTACTTCCAGTGAATATTCAAGTTTGACCTCCCTTAAAATTGACCGGTTTGATCTCCTTAGTGTCCAAGGGAATTTTGGGCGTTTTCTCCAGCACCACAGTTCAAAGGCATCAATTCTTTGTTGGTCTGCCTTCTTTATGGTCCAGCTCTCGAAACTATGCATGACCACTGGAATGACCATATTGTCCACTTGACAATATGGACCTTTGTTGGTAGAGTGATGTCTCTGCTTTTCAACATATTGTCTAGGTTTGTCATTGCTTTCCCACCAAGATGCAATCCTCTTCTGATTTCATGGCTGTAGTCACCATCCACAGTGAGTTTGGAGCCCAAGAAGAGGATCTCTTTCACTACTTCCACCTTGTTCCCTTCATTTGCCGTGAGGTGATGAGGCTGGATGCCATGATCTTAGTGTTTGGCTTTGTTTTGTGTGTGTGTGTTTTAATATTTAGTCTTAAGCCGACTTTTTCACTCTCGTCCTTCACCCTCATCAAGAGGCTCTTTAATTCCTTTTCACTTTCTGCCATTAGAGTGGTATCATCCGCATATCTGAGGTTGTTGATGTTTCTCCTGCCTGTCTTGATTCCAGCTTGTAATTCATCCAGCCTAGCATTTCTCATGATATGCTCAGTGTATAGGTTAAACAAACAGGGTGACAGCAGACAGCCCTGTCATATTCCTTTCTCATCTTGAACCAATCAGTCCTATACAGGATTCTAACTTGCTTCTTGGCCTGCATATAGGTTTCTCAGAAGATAGGTAAGATGGTCTGGTATTCCCATCTCTCTAAGAGTTTTCCATAATTTGTCATGATCCACACAGTCAAAGTCTTTAGCATAGGTGATGAAACAGAGATAGACATTTTTCTGAAATTGTCTTGCTTTCTCTATAATCCAGTGAATGTTGACAATGTGATCTCTAGTTCCTCTTCCTTTTCTAAATCTAGCTTGAACATCTGAAAGTTCTTGGCTCACATAATGCTGAGGCCTAACATGCAAGATTTTAAGAATGACTTAACTAGCTTGGGAGATGAGTGCAATTGTCTGATGGTTAGCACATTCCTTGGTACTACCCTTCTTGGGAATTGGAATGAGCATTGACCTTTTCCAATCCTGTGGCCACTGCTGGGTCTTCCAGATTTGCTGACATAATGAATGCAAAACCTTGATGGCATCCTTCTTTAGGGATCTGAATAGCTCTGCTGGAACTGTTTCGGAAACAAAATGTTTATATTTCTCTTAAAGGTATTATTTTTCTTTTATTGTCCTAGTTAGTGGTTTACCTATTTATAAAACTGATGACAGTATGAGTGAGATTCTCTTTGCTCATAAAGTTCCTGCACGGAAACCTTAAACCTCATATTCAGGAGATTTGGCTTTATCCCTGTGGAGAGAGGAGGTGGGATTGCAGGAAGATAGCAAGGCATCTTAAACTTCTCTGAAATATGTTATTTCATTCAAGGAAAAGGGAATATATGACAAAATGTTAATATTTAAAAATACTAGGTAGTAGCTAAATGTGAGTTGGTAGTAACACTATTCTCTGTACTTTTCTGTAAGTTTCAAACATTTCATAATTTTAACAGCTTTATTGAGATATTCATATACAAAAATTGCACATATTTAATGTGTACAATTGATGGCATTTGGACATATGCAAACATCCATGACACCATCATCACCATCAAGGTAACAGACATATAAAACCTCCTAAAGCTACCTGTGTCCCTTTGTTTTTGTGGGGTTTATTTGTTTCTCTTTTTGTTTTAAGAGCATTTACCATGAGATTTATCTATTCAACAAAGTTGGAACTGTGCAAACACCACACTGTTACCTTAGACACTATGTCGTAAACCAGATCTCTAGAGTTTACTCATTTGGCACACCTGAAACTTTATAACCATCGAACAAGTCTCTGTTTCTCCTGCCCTCTGGACTCTGTCAACCACTTTTGTGCTTGCTGCTTCTATGATTTTGACTATTTTAAATACATTATATAAGAAGAATCATGTATTTGACCTCCTGCTGCTGCTACTGCTGCTAAGTCGCTTCAGTCGTGTCCAACTCTGTGCGACCCCATAGACGGCAGC
>NW_011495051.1:11299031-11321359 GCF_000754665.1 Bison bison bison | reverse complement strand
AGAATATCTGGCTCTGTGTGACTAACCACACCATCATAGTAATCCAGTTCATTAAGATCTTCTTTATCCAGTTCCTCTGTATATTCTTTCCATCTCTTCTTGATCTGTTCAGCGTCTACTAGGTCTCTACAATTTTTATCCTTTATTGTGTCCATCTTTGTGTGCAATGCTTTCTTGATGTTTCCAACTTTCCTGAGGAGATCTCTAGTCTTTGCCTTTTGCTGATTTCTTCTATTATTAAGCATTGTTCATTGAAGAAGGCTTTTGTGTCTCTTATAGCTAAGTTTTGGAACTCTGCATTTACTGGGAGGTATTTTTCCCTCTCTCCCTTGCTTTTCGCTTCTCTTTGTTCTTCCACTTTTTGTAAAGCCTCCTCAGATGACCACTCTGCCTGCTTGCTTTGCTTTTCCTTTGGGATGGCTTTATTCACCTCCTCCTGTGCAGCATTATGGACCTCCGTCCATAGTTCTTCAGGCAAACTGTGAACTAGACTAGTCCCTTGAACCTATTCATTACCTCTGCTGCAAATTCATACAGGATTTTATTTAAGTCATACCTGGCTGGCCTATTGTTTTCCCTGGTTTTCTTTGGTTTAAGCCTGAATTTTGCTATGAGAAGCTGATGATCTGAGCCACAGTCACCTTCAGGTCTTGTTTTTGCTGGCTGTATACAGCTTCTGCATCTTTGGCTGCCAAGAATATGATTAATTTGATTTTGGTATTGACCATTTGGTAATGTCCGTGTATAAAGTCGTCTCTCGTGTTGTTGAAAAACAGTGTTTGCTATGACCAGTGCATTCTTTTGACAGAATTCAGTTAACCTTTGCCCTGCTTCATTTTGTTCTCAAAGGCCGGACTTGCCCATTACTCCAGGTACATCTTGACTTCCTACTTTTGCATTCCAATCCCTGATGATGAAGAGAACATCTTTTCTTAGGTGTTAGTTCTAGGAGGTCTTCTAGGTCTTGACAGAACTGATCACCTTCAGCTAATTTGGCATCGGTGGTAGGGGCATAGACTTGGATTACTATGATTTTGAATGGCTTGTATTGGAAATAAACTAAGATCATTCTGTCATTTTTGAGGTTGCACTCCGCTACTGTATTTTAGACTCTTTTGTTGATTATGAGGGCTACTTTGTTTCTGCTATGGTATTCTTGCCTACAGTGGTAGATATAATCTTCATCTGAATGAAATTTGACCATGCCCATCCGTTTTAGTTTGCTGACTCCTAGGATGTTGATGTTTATTCTTAGCATCTCCTGCTTGACCATGTCCAGTTTTCCTTGATTCATGGACCTAACATTCCAGTTCTATACACTACTGTTCTTTGCAGCATCAGACTTTTCTTTCATCCCCAGACACATCCATGACTGAGGGTTGTATCCACTTTGGCCCAGCTGCTTCATTCATTCTGGGGCTATTGGTAATTCTCCTCAGCTCTTTCCCAGTAGCATAGTGAACACCTTCAGACCTGGGGAACTCATCGTTTGGTGTCATATCTTTTTGGCTTTTTATACAGTCCATGAGGTTCTCACGGCAAGTATACTAGGGTGGTTTGCCATTCCCTCCTCCAGTGGATCACGTTTTGTCAGAACTCTCTGCTATGACCTGTCCATCTTGGGTGACTCTGCATGGCATGACTGGTAGCTTCATTGAATTATGTAAGCCCCTTCGCCACAACAAGGCAGTGACCCATGAAGGGGACATGTGTACGCACACATGCACACACATATATATATAAATACACACACACACACACACACATATATATATGTGTAAATTTAAGTTTTACTTTGAAATTTTAAATTTATAGAAGAGTTATAAAGAAAATTCCCACAGACCCATCTAACAAATGTTAATACTTTAAATAACTAGTTTATCACAATTGAGAAATCAACAATGCAAAATACTCTTAACTACAGACATTATTTAAATTTCACCAGTGTTTGCATGAATGTCTTTTCTCTGTCCAAGGATCCAATCCAGTTTCCCATGTCTAAGTCTTGTGTCTTGTGACCTTGACAGTTTTGAAAAGTGCAAGTCAGGAATTTTGAAAAGTAGAATGTCCCTCAATTTGGATCTTCTTGACATTTTTTCATGGGTAGATGAAAGTTATGGATTTGGGGGAAGAATGACATTCAAGTGGGGCCACCCTTATCACACCCTCTCAGGGTGACTTAGCACTAGTGATGTTAACTTAGTGGTCCAGTTACAGTGGGTTTCTCCACTATTCAGTTATTCTTTTTCCTTTGCCATATTCTTAAGAAGTGAGGCACTAAGTCCAGACTACATTTAAGGGCAAAAACATTATTCTCCACCTCTTCAAAGGAAGAGTATCAAAGAAGTTGTAGGCATATGTTTAAACTATCTGAATGACTGGTAAACATTTGGAACAAGACTCTTTTAAGCTGTATAAATGTTCACTGTCTTCTTAGAGTTTCCCATCCTTATTTTAGCATTCATCAGTGGACCTTGCATGCAGCAGTTTTTCCTCTAATGCTCTAACAGTGATAGTCTATCCTCCTTATTCGATTCTCCTTATCCTTCAACATTTGTTAGTTTGGATTTTTCTGTGAAGAAGATTCATCCCATCTTTCCGACTTATTGATTGACTTGGTCATTTTTAATAGTATGGATTCCCGAGCATGTATTGTAGTTTTTGGATAGTCACTAATTACCATCATTATTTATTTTGTTGCTAACATTATTCTAGCTTTGTTCACTGGGATCTCTCTTAAGTTGGTTCCTATGTCGTATTGACTTCTCCCCCTTTACTGTTTATTTTTTCTCTTTTGTGAACTTCTTATTGCCTGACATTGTCTTTTATATGCTTCCCCTCAACTTGAGAATCACTCATTTCTCCAAAAGACCTTTGGTTGAAAGATGGTATTTCAAAACCAGTATCACCAGGTGTGTTTGCTGCTGTGGAGTATCATTATTTCTAGACTCTCTCACCAGATAGTAGTAGGGTCCATGTGTATATATGTATATAACCCATGTGTACATGGATTTATGTATAAAATGACCCATCCATGGAAGGATCTTGCTATAAACCATGAGTTTACACTGTATCTGACTCTCCCTCACACCACATGGTCCATTCTTTCCACATTCTTGTTTATATATAAATTCTTTATCTCTCTCTGAGAAACCTGCCTCCCCTTATCTACAGTTCATTTCCTGTTTTGTTCGCCTTGAGTACGGAAAGCTGTTCCAGTATTGCTAACTCCTGTGAAAATTTTACAAATCCAAGTACCATTTTATGTGCAGTTCTTGTCTTTATCCTTAGTTGCTGGTTGCACACTATTTTAAAAAGTTGCTTAGGCCAACTCCCCTTCCACCCATCCCCTTCAGTGAAACGCTCTGGAACATTCTTAATGCCATTCATCTCATTTGTCACAGTCCACATCTCGTAATATCTTGGTTGATTTTGCATACAGTAAAGTCCGGTTGTTGTGACACGTTGTTCTTCGGGTTTTAACAAGTGGATAGAGTAGATTTCTGCATCCCATATCATACAGACCGCACGCACTGCCCAGCGGTCCTTGTGCAGTCCCTGTGTGGTCAACCCCTCCTCTCGCTCCTAAATCTTGACATCCACTAATCTGTTTCCCAACCCTATGGTTTTGCTTTTTTTCCCCCGGAATGTCATATGAGTAGAATTATATAATATGAACTCTTTTTGGTTTGACCTTTTCACTTAGCAAAATGCATTTTTGAACCATTCATGTTCTTCTGAGGATCAGTAGTTCCCTTTTGTTGCTCAAAAATTTCCTATCACCTGCATGGACTATGGTTCATTTATCCATTCACCTGTTAACAGATGTCTCACTTGTTTTCAGTTTTAGTGATTAGGAATAAAGTTTCTACAAACATTTTGAGCACATTTGTGTGAACATAACTTTTCAGTTCACTTGGAAAAGCACCTAGCCTCGGAACCACTGCTTTATATGTTAACTCTATATTTAACATTTAATGCCAACCTGTTTTCCAGACTATTTGTACCATTGTGTGTTTCTACCAGTGATGAATGAACATTTCTGTTGCTCTGCATCTTCTCCAGAATTTGAAATTTTCATTGTTTTTAAAAGATATTTTAGGAGTTATGTAATAATATACCATTGTGGCCTTTTCTGCCTTTTGGGAGGTGAGTTATTTAACTCTTCTTTGTCTTATTTATTAAAGTTGAAGCTTAGGTTACTGATTCTGTGTGTTTCTTCCTTACTAACTTAAGTATTTGATTATATCTATTTTCCTGTAAACATCAGTCTAGCTATAATCTATACATTCTGAGATGTTACAGTTTAGTTTTCATTTAGAGATATTTTAAAATTTCTTGGTACTTCCTCTTTGACCCATGGGTTATTTAAATGTGTGCTGTTTAATTTCCAAATGTCTGGAGATTTTCCTGTTATCTCTGTGTTATTCATTTCTAGTTTGATTCTCTTATGGTCTGAGGTCATAAGGTTCTTTTAAATTTGAGGGTATTTTTCTCTTTTATGACCCAGAAGATGGTCCAGCTTCATGAATGTTCCATTTTCACTTGAAAATAATGTGTATTCTTCTGTTGTCCTGGGGATTATTCTGTAAATGTCAATTAGGTCAAGTTGGCTGACAGTGTTGCTGTACTTAATAGGACCATTGGTGACTTCAAGCACACTGAAGGTTGAGAGCCACTTACAGACAGCTGACACTGATTAAGTACAATGGATTAAAATGTAATGGAGGCTCACTTCTGGATTAGAGTTTATATTTTTCTATATTTATGGAAACCTGGTAGCATCCGCACAGTTGTCCATGCTTTGGATATAAGCTCGTTGGTTACGGGCATCTCCAGGTTACAAAGAGAACAAAGCTTTCCTCTTGTCTCTGCCCCTAGGCCTTCTGCCCATTGGATGACCTTTGAGGCTTGACCTCCGGATATCCTCTACCCCTTTTGCCTATACCAGCCTTTCTTAAGGTGTATAAAACACTACATCAGGAGTAACTACTAAGCAAGAGTTGATATCAGTTGCTTCGTAAATGGCTGTGTATTGATAGCATGACAGCCTTGAGAAGTCTGCAGTAAATACATCTATTTATTTATTTAATCAGATGGTGACTGCAGCCATGAAATTAAAAGACGCTTACTCCTTGGAAGGAAAGTTATGACGAACCTAGATAGCATATTCAAAAGCAGAGACATTACTTTGCCAACAAAGGTTCGTCTAGTCAAGGCTATGGTTTTTCCTATGGTCATGTATGGATGTGAGAGTTGGACTGTGAAGAAGGCTGAGCGCCGAAGGATTGATGCTTTTGAACTGTGGTGTTGGAGAAGACTCTTGAGAGTCCCTTGGACTGCAAGGAGATCCAACCAGTCCATTCTGAAGGAGACCAGCCCTGGGATTGCTTTGGAAGGAATGATGCTAAAGCTGAAACTCCAGTACTTTGGCCACCTCATGCGAAGAGTTGACTCATTGGAAAAGACTCTGATGCTAGGAGGGACTGGGGGCAGGAGGAGAAGGGAACGACAGAGAATGAGATGTCTGGTTGGCATCACTGACTCGATGGACGTGAGTTTGAGTGAACTCCGGGAGTTGGTGATGGACAGGGAGGCCTGGCATGCTGCGATTCATGGGGTCGCAAAGAGTAGGACACGACTGAGCGACTGATCTGATCTTATCTGATTTATTTAATCCCCTTCTCTTCCAACATGAAATGGGCGATGCTAACCACCTTTAAGGTTTTTAAGATCAGGTAACATACATAAAGCACATTATTTGTAGCCTGAGTATATAGCATATAGTCAAAAAAAATTCATTACTGTGATTTATAATAGTTGATCTTTTTCTTATTGTTGTTTTATTTTTTTGATTTATTCCATTGTCTGTGAGCTTGAAAAGTTGAGATGGATATGAAGGAGGAAAATTATGAGACTGTAAACACCAGAAAAGTAATAGAAATTGACATGAGTTTTATCTCTTAGAGTACTTTTCTTTAATATATGTATTGTAGCTGACTGTGGTTTTCTTGTAGCATATAATGTTCATTTTAAAGGCCTCCCATCCAGTTTGTCTCCCTAAACCTACCTCCCCAGAATCACTATCATTGGTATTCCTGGGCATACCTGGCTGTTTCCAAGTACCTTGAGGCTATGCCATACCATGGAAGGCATGCCAAGTATGAATGACTGCTCAGGACTCAGCTTACTAGCCTAAGCCTTCCTCATTCAGCAAGATCACCAAGGAAGAGCTGTGTACTCAGAATTCATAATTCCCTCCTCCCTGTCTACTTTCCCTGGTTCCTTTGGTATTTCTTCAGGAACTTAATTGACATTCTGCTTTCTTTTCTTGAACAGGTGGGCTCTGCATTGCCCAGTCCGTGAGAATCCCCCAGGAACGCAAAGACAGGACTATTGACTTTGACAAAATTATCAAGCAGCTCCTGGACACCCCCAACTCCAGGGCCGTCGTCCTTTTTGCCAACGATGAGGATATCAAGTAAGGCTGCCTGGTGAAATTCATTAACATGCATGTTGTAGTTTAGGAGACAGAAAGAATCGAGTGCTGGCACAGAAAGGGAGAAGATAACATAGAATCAAATTGCTAATTACACGGTGGCAAGGTCCGTTCGTGCTTTCTACCCCTACAGAAGAAGTCAGAGCGAACCGTGGAAGCAGCAGCCTGTTGCTGCCATGAATTTCCCCCTCATATTTGCTAAAGAACTGCTTTCAGTTACTTGTAAAAGGAGAAAACCACTGGACTTTGCAAAGGTTCTTTTACTAAAAATATATATACGCATGTGACAGACTTTTATCTAAAGAATAGTTCTTCTAATGTATAAGAAAAAATGCCTTATATTTCTGGAAGTATTGCTTCTGCTATGGACTTTGTATGTTCAAAACCAAGCTGGTCATGTGTCTGCATTCTCCAGTCCACTTTTTCTTCTGTCTCTTTACCTTGATGCTCTTTGACGTCAAAAATCTGAGTACAACCTTGACTTTCCCTTTTAGCTCATGACTTGCATTGTTGGCCAAGCCATGGGGTGCTAACCTTTGAAATTGTTTATAGAATACAGATTTGCCCTGTGTTGTTTCCTGACCACTGCCACCTTCGTCCTGAATCCTTAACATTTCTTTTTTTAGAACAAACAGTAATTACCACTGATTTAAAAAATCAAAAAGTGTTAAGAAATCTAGAAATGAAAAAAAGTTGGATTCATTTTGTCCTCTAGCTAACAGGTTCTCCTTTCCAGATGCGAATAATAACTGTGTATTTTGTAACTTTTGTATTTTGTAATGCAACTGTGTATTTTGTAATATTTGTGTATTTTTCTAGAGGCAGTGTGTGAATTTTTACACAAATGGTAGAACACTGTGTATTATCTTCTTCTACCCCTGCTCTCACCTTGGCTTACTCTTTGATCAGGGAGGTCTCCGAACATCAGTACTTTTCAACAGCCACACAGAATTTCATTTTATGTATTTGCTGTAATTTATCTATCCTCTCTCTTACTGACTGACATTTGGTTACAGACTTGTGTGATTATTAGGGGCTTCCCTGGTGGCTCAGATGGTAAAGCGTCTGCCTACAATGCAGGAGACCTGGGTTCGATCCCTGGGTCGGGAAGATCCCCTGGAGAAGGAAATGGCAACCCACTCCAGTACTCTTGCCTGGAAAATTCCATGGACAGAGAAGCCTGGTGGGCTACAGTCCATGGGGTCACAAAGAGTCAGACACGACTGAGTGACTTCACTTTCACTTCTTCTTGTGCAATTATAAATTACCTTGTGGTAACCATTGTTTTCCACAAATCTGTGTGTGCCACAATATGACATTAAAGTACACATCCTTTACAATGTATGGATGCATTAACATAATGCAAATAATAATACATAAATGTATTACTTTTTATATTAATAACTATTTAAAACATAAATTCCTGGAAAAGGAGCTTCCAGGACAAAGATGTGTGCTTTCTTAAATGTGAATATTGTCTTCCAAAGAGGTGGTGTCACTTTACACCTCTGCAGATGGGAAAGCTCTGTTTGGATTTTTTAACTTTTTGTCTTATAGTTCAAATAATAACTAATTTAATTTGAAAGTGAACATCTTATATCAAGGGCAAAGTTGAAGGGTCCAGGCCATTACCAAGCCCCCACAGGTCGGCAAGTCCTGTGTCTCCCTTCTTTGTGTGTTCCCCATGCTTCCCCTGAGTCCACCCATCTTCCCAGCCCTGAGCTCTGACCGTGGGTGGCAGGACTATTAAATGAGAAGAGCATTAAACTTCAAGTCAAGATACCTGAGGTTTTCTTTTTTTTTTTCTTGCTATGACCACTGTCTCACCTTGGGCAAGTCCCATCCCACACCCTACTTCTCCAGCTCTTTGAGGTCTCAGTTTTCCCATCAGTAAATCCATTTGCACTCTTACTATGATAATCTGGACTTCTACTTTTCTAACCTTATTTCATTCCATGCCCCGCTCATGGTTTGTGTGCTGTAGGTGAGGGCTCCCTTGTGTTTCTTCCTTCCCAGGCTTTTGCTCATTCTCTTCCCGCTTGCTGGAATGCTTCCCTTCCCCACGTCATCATTCCAGTGCTGTCAGTAGCGTTGCTTCTGAAAGATGTCTCCAAACAGTGTAGCTTTGGAAAATTTGTCATAACAGCTTGGTTGCATGGTTAATGTCACTGAGGGCATTCTGTACTCTTGGATCATGTAATTGGAGTCTATATTCTCCACTAGTCTGCATGCATCATTAAGATGGAGGTGATGCCCCTTCTGACTTCCTTTCATATCCTTAGCCCCTAGCACATTGCTCGGTTAGTGGTGGACGCTCAGTACACATCACTGAATGAGTGTATGCAGTGCCCAGGGCAGTGTCCGCTATTTAAGTACAAGCCTCTCTCTCTGAACTTCATGATGCTTTAAAATACAGCCCTGTTTTTGCATGTAGACCCCGCCTTCATGCACCCAGTTCTCCACCTAAGATGCATGACTGACGCATCAGTGTACCCTAACAGCTCCTCCATCATGGTCTTGGCTCGTGGTGTTTCTTCTTTCCTTCTCTACCTGTTGAAATTCTGTTTTTCAGACATGCCCTTTTCCGTGAAACCATTTCTGTCATGCCTTAAATGTGTGTTTGTCTCCTTACAAAACACTGATTCTGCTGCTCTTAGGGCATTTTCTGCCATACTTTGTGATTTAGTTATTCAAGGCACTTTGTTTTTATGACATGACTCTTTCTCTTTTTTTTTGCTCCAGATTTGTCAACTCATACTTCTCTTAATCATCTCATATATGATTTTGATACATATTTTGTGCATTTCAAAATATGTCGTATGTTGATAAAGGTGGCCCCGTGTTCATTTTCATGTACGTGGCACTTAAAAGATTTGTTACAAATACCTATGATGCCTAATTGGTCATAATATCCTTGATTTGCAGATTGTGTGAGGTTTTAATTGGCAGTGTTAAAAGGTATATAGTCAGCTGAATAGCTGTGCTTATCATTTTTTGCATGGGGATTTGTGTGTTGGAACCATTGTGTACTATGACTCACAGAAGTGATAGCAGTAATAGTTCTTGGCTACAGTAATAAAAATCAAGTGCATATCTTCCAAAACGGAGCTTAAGCCCACTGATGTCTGATAACCCACAATGTTATGTTATTTCTTTTCTCAGAAGATTTACACTGTAGATGGGAAATTTGGAGATTTCTTAGAACATTAACTTCAAATACTTTGCCGGAGAATACCAGTGAGAAGACATTAATATCTAGATTTTGAAGCTAAGATAAATGCTCAATTGTTATGGGTATTGATAATTTGAATGTTAGACAAGAGTGTATTCTGTTCCTGAGATACTTTTTTTTCTGATTATAAAAGTAATATTACCTGGCTATTTTACTCCATTGGAAACTAATGGAAATATTTTTGTTGTTGCATTTTAATAAAAGGAATTCTACCTTTACGCTGCCCCTGATTATCTAAAAAAAATGAAAGGTTAGAGAGAATAATCACAAACCATGATTGTAAGTAACCCCCTATAACACTTAATATCTTAACACTCGGAGATAACCACTAATAAAATTCCTGTTTAACATTTGCAGTTATTTTATTCTAAAAATTTTCCCTAGTAGATTCAGATTCACACAGAGTTTGATATTCTATTTTTTGCAGTTCACATCTCACTTTCAATACTATAATATGTTTAAACAGTTTAATCTTATTTCTCTTAATAAATTAACCCACATTTTTATGTAAGCATATTAAGGTGAATTTTTTTTTTCTTTTTGTATGGGTTTGTCTTTCTTACTTTGTTTCAGTTGGATTCTCCGCATCCTTTTCATACTTCATCAGCCCGTTCTCAATGAATTGTCATTAACAATGAATTACCTATTATCCATATTTTTCTGTGCTCTCATACAACCCTATACTTTTTTTTTCATGGAATGTTAATATGCATCTATTCATTTATGCAGGCCAGTTTTCATTATTGTAAGAAATGACTAATCATTTGCAGTATTTTTAATTTGACTTTTTTTATTCTTAACAGTACCCTGCAGAAATCCAGCTCTGTGTGTTTTTCATTGGCCTCTGATGCATCCTTTAGATTTACTACCATTTCTTTAACCACTTCCCTGCTGCTCTGCATTTAGGTGGTCTCCAGTAATGCACATATGATTTTGACAGCATCAGTGATCATACCCTTTGGTTAGATTAATAGAGATGGTATCTCTAACTCAAGAGTACAAATGATTGATTGTGTGAAAATAATAAATGCACATAATTTAAGAGGAACAAAAATGTAATTAAAATACTTTTTATGCAAAGCCCTAGTATCCTTTTCCATCCCATCCCATTCTCTGGTTCTGTTCTTCTTCTCTTGAAACTAATTCTTTAGGTCTTCTCGAAATGTGCCTGTATTGCTATTTTGGAATCATTAATTTAAAATATTGTCTATGAATTCCTCTTATGTTATTTAGAACTTGTCTCATACCTCCTTTATCTTCCTAGCATTATACTATCAGATTTCCATTTAGTAAAAATCAGAGTTGAAATTATGAGCATGTAAATATTATGTACTACAGCAGTATTTTTTCCATGATGTGATTTTACAGGTAGCTTTTTTTGTTCATCAAGTTAATATGACAGATTTTTAACTTGCACGGTTACCTTTAGTATTTTATTATTAATGTCCTAGGTCTATCACTTTTCTCATATGTTTATACACATATATATATATTTAAAAAATAATCTCTGAGTTCCATTGTTTTTCTGTACATTTCCCTCCAACTCCATCTTTCTGTTTTAAACTAGGCTAGTCTTTATTATTTTAACTTTTTTGTTTTCTTTCTCTTTCCATTTCTTTTATTTTTACTCATCATTTAGTTTCTTTTTTTTTGGGGGGGGGGTGGCTAGAATGTACCCTCCAGTAATTTTCTTGTAAAGGATGAATTAAAGAAAAACATTTTTTGTGTTTATGACTAAAAATATTCTTCACCTGCCTCCATACTTAATTACTAGTTGGATATGTAAGGTGTGGTCACATATTTATTTTTAAATACATCATCCCAGGCAAATAAATGATTTATAGCAACTATCTATGGGGACTAATAAGTTACAGAACTCATAAATTGCAAGGAATTTGAGATTCTGAGTTTGGATAGAAAAATCTTTAATATCCCCTGAATATCTATCTATCCATCCATCCATCTATCCCTCCCTCTCTCCATCCATACCCATCTATCTAGATGCCAGTTCTATTTGTATAGAGATTCTCTATTTGCATAGAGATTCTATATGTGTTAAATATTAGAATTCTAGATTACAAATTTTTTTTCCTCATAATTTGGAAGGCATTACTCCATCATCCTTTTTTTTATTTTTTCCTCTCTCTGGAGAGGTTGGTAATATTCTGCTTCTTATTACTTTCCAAGAGTCCCAATTTTCCCTTGAAAGCTTTATTCTCACTTTATCCAGAATTTGTAATTCTGTGACATTTGGTTTTTCCCTATTAATTTGCTGGATGTGTGTGTGTGTGGTTTAGTCATTCAGTCGTGTCCGACTCTTCGCAACCCATGGACTGTAGCCCACCAGGCACCTCTGTCCATGGGATCCTCCAGGCAAGAATACTGGAGTGAGTCCCTTTAATTTGGAAAGTCATACTTTCAGTTCCTTGGATTTTTTTTTCATTAAGAATTATTTTAAAAATTACTTTAATTTCTCGTTATATTTGTTCTTGAAATATTGTTAGTTGGATGTAAGTCCTTCTGTGTTTCTTTCTTTAAGATACTCATCTTTTCTTGTATATGCTATAGCTTTTTGCTATTGTTTTGCTTTCTGAAAATATTTCTTCACTTTATACTTTCTCTCTTCTAACATAATTTTAATTTCATACTTTTAATAACTAAGATCTCTTTTTTATTGTTGTTTGTTTCTTATTCTTGATAATCTTTCTTGTTCCTGATAATAGAGATCCTGATTCTTATTTAGCTACATTTTTTTTTTTTTGGTATAATTTCTTCTCCATACCTCACACCAGTTTCCTTTTTCTTATTTATTTGGTTTCTGTTTTATATTGTGGATTTTCCACAATGATGGGTCATTTCGGGCAGTTCCCATTTGAGTAAGACACAAGAAAATTCTACATACATGGCAAAACTTGTCAGCTGATAGGCCTCTCAGTGGACTGGTCAGGTATCTAGGTGTCCATTCTCTTAGACAAAGTCTCTATGTCAGTATCTAGAATCTTTTTCATAGGGTAGTTCAGATTTTTCCAGAAAAGTTGTTTTCTGCCTGGGGCAACACACTCCTGATTTCTAGAATTCTATAAGCAGAGGTGAAATTTTTCTTCATGAATAATCAATTTCCCTTTTTTTTTTAAATTCCTCTTTTTTTTCTTGCCCTTGCTATTTACATACTATTTTAATTTATAAACATGGATTGTACATTTTTCAAGCTTAATGTGAAGCTCTGCTTATTTTAATAAGTAATTTAAGATGCTTCCTATAGACTGATACATTGCTTTCCAGAAATGATATGTACCACCAGCAGTGAATGAGAGTGCTCATGTCTCCAGCCTCATGTCAAAACTCACGACACAAAATAAAACCAAACAAACATTTTGGCCAAAATAAGGAGTGAATTTGATAGATCGTTCTCATTCACATTTTCCTCCTTTTTAATATATGTGAATAAGCAGCTTATTACTTACTTATATTTCCCCTTTTATCTTTTGACTTTGAATACTCTGCCTATTTTCCTCAAGCTGCCTTGAATTTTTTTATTGGCTTACAATATCTCTCTATATACTAAGAATGAAAATCCTTTGGCTTACTACCAGCTTATTTGCTTTTTGAGAAATAGTAGCTTGTTTTCCTTCTGCTTGATTCCGAATATGTCTATGTACAGTAGCTGCTCTTTATCATTAACATATCTTTTTAATGTTCCTCTCCACAGGCAGATCCTTGCAGCAGCCAAAAGAGCTGACCAAGTAGGCCACTTTCTCTGGGTGGGATCAGACAGCTGGGGATCCAAAATCAACCCACTGCACCAGCATGAAGATATTGCAGAAGGAGCCATCACCATTCAGCCCAAACGAGCAACTGTGGAAGGTATGAGTTTTGTCAGTAGTAGGATTTGCTGAGAGAGCGGCTGGTGCTGTGTAGAGTGGCTGGGGCATGAGTCTCCTTGAGGGTTGGGTGTTTTTACATAATTTATGCAGGATCTGTTCAAACTTCCAGCTGTGAAATACAAATTAAGCCCTATATCTGGTCTGTTATTTTAGTTGATAGTCTTCTCTTGAAAAGATCATGTTATTCTCATAATAATATCACCATTAGCATATATCTTTGTTTTATTATGCTGCAAGAGCTTTCTGTGAGATCATTATCTTTAATAAGAGGTGAAATAATAACACAGTCCAAGTATGTGTAAGTGAGGTGCATTTTTTTCTGAGAGAATATTTTCCCTTTGTAATTTGTCATTGCTTCCATAGCAGGACACCTTTTTTTTTTAATGCATTTACTTATTTGATTGTGCCAGATCTTAGTTGCCGCATGCAGCATCTTTGACTTGTGGCATGTAGGATCTTAAGCTGTGGCATGTGAACTCTCAGCTGTGGCATATGGGATCTAGTTCCCTGACCAGAGATCAAGGCTGGGCCCCCTGCAAAGGAAGCCCGGAGCCTTAGGCTCTGGATTCTTTCCCCCATTACCTCTCGGGGTCTCCTCCAGTCCCCAGGATCATATGGCATACCACCTGTTCCAGGCATCACCATCATTTTTCCTTCCTGGGTCTCTTTTGTCCTTGCATTCTTTTTCTCTTAAGCTTCCTGCCCGTTTTCTTTCCCTTTGCCTTCCTTGTAGCTACAAAGATTCTTTAAGAGGTAGAAGGAGGAGAGAGCATTTATTGGCATCTTTCTGATGTAACAAAAGTTGCTGATTACAATTTATGTTCTCCTTTAATTTGAAGATAAGTTACTTCTGAAAGAAGATACTGTAAAGAAAAGGAACTCCTCTGCTGGTTTTGGGTCTTTGTCTTCCTTTTCTGATGGGCCAGGTCTCCGAAGATTTCATAAAGCATGCTTTGCATGTTAAAAGAACTCTATCCACTCACTCAAAAAAGATCAAATATTTGTCTTTCTTTCTATTCTGTCTCTACTCCAATCTAATTAATTATTCTCCCTAGAAGGCTGCATGGTCTATGTGGGCTTTTTAAACAAGCCAGGTTATGGTTTTGTCACTGTTCCCTTTCTGTGTTATCTCGGGGAGATAAAAATCCTATAAGTCACCCATGTGGTCATGGAGAGCCTTTGAATTAATTGCAGTACAAGTCCAAAGAAGATTGCCCATCTTCCAAACCAGACCAGTACATCTGCAGATGAGCTGCAAAAACAAAAGACAGTTTAACTATTTCCATTCCTTTTCACTCAAAAATTTAAGTATTTACTGTGTGCTTTGCTTTGTGCTAAGTTGGAAAAATAAGGACAAAAATCCCACCCTCAAAGCAAACACAGCTGAGTAAATGTATCTGAATGTAGTTGTTGACCGTGTAATAGAAATACTATAAACACAGTTTAGAATGGATGGTTTAGGTGAGGTAATGTGCCAGCTTGTCTAGGGTGGTGATGCTGTGGTTGTGGAAGACACCTGAGAGATGGAACAAAATGATGTGCTAATGCTCATCGGACCATAAGAAGCTCCTCTACTCTCAACCCACGTGGTGGGAACAGGAGCAATGGAGCAGGGCGTACTGGGCAACATTAAATCATTCATTCGGCAACCCACACCTTCTTTGTAGCCATCCTAAACTTCTTCCAGCTCTTCAAAAATGTTCTCACTGATGTTCATTGGGAAAGCTCTTCCCTCTCCTACAGTTATGGTCACTGCACTGTTTGCCTGATTAACTCCTTTCTAACATATGTGTCCCTGATTAGATATCATTTTTCCTTGGAAGCCATCTACAACCATTGCACTCCAGCCAGGTCTGGTTAGGGGCTCCATGTGTTGCTCTTATGGCACCTTCCCATAGCTCCTACCATTGTAACATCTCTTTGTCTCTTTCTGGAGACTTATCCTTTACATGCCATCAAACCACAAATGCCTTGATCTTGGCCTGGACTGGAAGGTGATCAATTGGTTTTCAAGTGGTTGGATGCCTGGCTGGATGGAGGAAATACATACCATATAAGGACCTGGCACAAATGGCTGAGAAGTGGGCCAGGGTTGGATCATGAAAGATCTTGTAAACTACACTGAGGAATTTGTATCTTACTCTGAAGTCTAGGCAGCATCTGAGGATGAAAATGGGATGTTGTAAAAGGGAATGAGGAAGCTCACTCAGATGACTCTGTAGAGGGATGAAGTGTCGAATTTGGGTGAGGACCAAAGCAAAGCACATTACAGGGTCTGTGCTGAGGCCCTCTCTTCCCAAGCTGTAGACATGTCATAGGCATATTAGTAACTCCATGGTTGCGAGATCCAGGTTCAACATGTCTCAGGAAATGACTAAGTAGCTTAATACAAATTATTGAAACAAAATGCATTTTCATATGTTTCTAGGGATACTCAAAGTTGTTAAAGTAGACACAAGATAGCATCCTGAATCTGCTAAGCAGGAAATATGGCCTCAAAAGCAAGATGGTGAGGAAATGCTGTTATCAATGAAAATACTTTTGAAATGTGGCAAAACAGCATCTCTTCATGCAAAACTCTGCATGGCTACCCAGAAAGAACACGAGGCTTTTCATTTTGTTCTTTAGGACTTGTGTGGCTTCTGTCTACCCATGTGGTCTTGTGCGTTGATACAGAGTGGAGATTTGTTCATTAATATAAAGGATGGGATCACAGGATTGTGGCTGTTTATTTGGTGTCACTCTCCTAAGGAAATGAAAAAAGAAATGCCTTCAGTTGCATTAAGGTTTCTAAACACAGCTGTGAAATATATGAAATGAAACTACAGAGCATATTCCATATGGGAAAGTATGTTTTCCTCTCCTACTTTTTTATCTTTTTTCATTTTGGGGATGTTCCGTAGTGGACTCTACTGGAATGGAGCATTATCCAAATACTCAGAACACTATTGCATCCCTTTTAATCTTTGACTGTGTTGTATAATGTTGTACCTTCAAATGGAAATAAGAAAAAGCCAGTCAATAATCAACATGATTTTTTTCCCTTTAGATCCATATTTGGAACACATTTAGCAAACATCTATACTTTTGGCTCATCATCTCTATATTTGCATGAACAATTAACAGTACATTGCCTTAGGCCAAAAGGCTAGCAAGGGCATGGGTCCTGTGAAAATCATGTTCATCAACTTTTGTCTTCTACTTGTATTTATTCTCCATTTATAGAAAACAGGGCCTCAGTGCTTGCCAGCCCAGGGGGTCATTTCCCCTATTTTGAATGAGACAATGATAGCAACTGTGCCCAGGAAAGGTCAGCTCTGGCCCCTTTGGCTGCTCTCTACATGGGATATAAAAGAATGTCTCTAGATTTGGCAGCGCTTCTCCAGCTCCTGAGCCAAAACAGCTCCATGATTTTTAATCTTTCTGTATTGTCTGATGAGCCAAGGGATCCCTAGCATTTTTCTATTTTCTGTTGTCCCATTAGCAGGGTCCCCCAGTCATCCTCTCCAGCCCTCAACAAGTCCTCAAAGCAAAATGGCCAAATCGCCATGGACTCTGCCATCTAGGGTGCTCAGCTTCTTCTAGAGTAGGCTGTCCTAAACATCCTCTAATTATAGCCAGCAAGGATCATTGGCCAGGCTCTTTTCGTCTCTGACATAATCATTAGCATCAGGGAGAGAACATAATAAAGGATGAATTTTCAAAGACAACTCTGACAGCTCTGACTATTGGTGATGATTTTCCAGTGGGTCTATAGCACAGCTTGGTTCTTGAATTAAATCAGTGATGTGTGTAAGAAGAGACAAAAAGTGCTGTGGATCTGGCATGAAAAAGTTGGTTATTTCATGCATTTATTTTTTTTTTTAATCAACATAGAAAGACATTCTATATTTTTCTCAAAACCAGAGATCAAAGCTATGAAGAGCTGAATGAAAATATTTCTGGCTCCAATATATATATGCCCTACTTTAGTCTTTCTGATTACCTGAAATGTTCCACACACATCACAGAGTTTTGTTAGGGGAATGACAGAAAATGCAAAGCAATAAAATATCACCTTAAACCACAATAGTATTTCTAAGCGATGCTATAATTAATAATAGACCTATAACCTTGTTTGATGAAAGAGAAGTGAGAATATTGCATGTTCAGTGTTATGACAATGTTTTTCATTAAATCTGTCATAAATGTTTATAAGCTTCTAGCACGGTATCAGCCCTTGATCTAAAAACTGAGATATATAGCAGATGACAATCAGATCACACCCCTGCACTCCTGAAATTGCCCTCTTAATGTGGAGGTGACAGGTGATAAAGAAAAATGTAAATAAGAAAATATCATACTAGAATAATTACTATCAAGTGCATTTCCTTAAGAACCAACTTGTAAATCAGAGAGATACAGATGGCAAAGAAAGAAGAGAGACAAAGGACCAGTATACCATGCAGGCTGAAAAAACATCAATTTGGAGGATCTGTAGGGAGGTCAGCAGCTCAAGCCTCTCTGACCTGTTCTCAATTCCTGGCACACATTCATATCAGATCCTTTCATTGCCAATATGCCAGGGCTTTCCATTGCACCATTTCTTGTTGATCTGGAAAATATAGGTTATTTGTGTATGTGTGTGTTTGTGTGTGAGAGATCAAATCATTAATTTTTTTTTGAAAGAATTTCTCCTTTTTTTCAGAATTAGCCTACCCTGCAAAACCAAGCAATACTCCTGCAGTTCAAAAGGTATCACATACCCCCTTTATGGCAACACAGATTATACTCTCGGGCTTCACACCCAACTGGAATCTGATCCTTCAGGGCAGTGTCTGAGACCCATGAGTTCCATGGGATTATCCATCCTTTTTTTTTTTTTTTTCCTGAAACTTTGGCATTTACTAATAGACCTACCATACATATGACTTGACGGATATGGTTGAATATTAGGATGTCCTTCTTATAACCCCTGGTAGCTCAGACAGTAAAAAATCTGCCTGCAGTGCATGAGACACAGGTTTGATCTCTGGGTCAGGAAGATCCCCTAGAGAAGGAAATGGCAACCCACACCAGTATCCCTTCTTGGAGAATCTCATGGACAGAGGAGCCTGGCGGGCTACAGTCCATGGGGTCACAAAGAGTCAACCATGACTGAGTGACTAACACTTTCACTTTCTTATAGCCATCTTGTTTCACCCTTTATCTTGTCTGAGTTGCATTCTTTACAAGTGTCATTTACTTCACAGAGATGCCCCTCTCTTCCCTTTGCCTCTCTTATGTATCCCTCTTCTAAGAAAAACTATACATTCTTCAAGTCTCACCATCAGTCTCATCTCCATTTCTCCATTGATGTGTTTGGTCCTTCCCTCATCACCTCAGCCTCGCTCTGTACTCATCACATTCAGAAACTTTCACTTTACAAATATCCTTCCCTCTTTATTTTACCTACCTACTCCAGAGTTGTATTCACTGTCTTCACATCAAAGTTTAATGTTTCTTTGTATCAGAGAACTATAGGTAATGGGCTGTTTAATGTGGAAGAGACCATTTATTGTCAATCAGTTAACAAAGGTTGACTGCCTCCTATCTGTCAAGCACTGATTAGGTACTGGTAACCAGGAAACAAAAATTCCTCTCCTCATGGAGATTAAAGCACAGCAAAAGGAGAGTAATAATAATAATTTATTATTATTATTAATAGGCATAAGAAATAAGTAAATAGTAGTGTTAACTGTTGGTAAACAGTATAAATTCTATCTCTTTATGAATATTCTCATTTCATATATTCATCATTTTCCTAGTGTTTAGTTCCTTGCTCATTATTTTCTTCAAATATTTGAGTATATTTAAGATGTTGATTTAAGGTCTTTATCTGGTAAGTCCAACATCTTACTAATTAGCGCATACATTAGGTCATACCAATGGATAGTTTGTATCATTTTTTTCCCTTGAAGTGGACTGGACTTACCTATTTTATTGTACACCTTTTGATTTTTTTGTTGATAACTGGGCATTTGAATATTGTACTGTGGGAACTCTGGAACTAAGATTCCCCATTTGCCAGGGTTTGATGTGCCTGTTTGTGGAAGGCTGAAGTTGTTGGTCTGTTCAGAGATTTCTCCAAACTTAAAAAGACACTATTCCTTATCATTTGTCTAGTCACTGAAGTGCCTGCTCTGTTAGCTTGTATTCAGTTAGCATTTTGACAAAAATTTCCTTAAATGCCAGGAGCTAAATCAAAACAAGATAAACAAAAACAACAACAACAAAACATGCCCTTCACAGCCCTGATTAGTTAGTTAGGGCTTCCATAACAAAGTACAGACTGGGTGACTTAGACAACAGAAGTGTGTTTTTTTTTTCGCAGGTTGAAAGGCTAGAAGTCCAAGATGAAAGTGTTAACAGGGTTATTCCTTCTCAGGGCATGAAAGTATACCTGTTCTTTTCCTCCTGCCCATCTTCTGACAATTTGCTGGCAAGCTTGGCATCCCTTGGGTTGCCTTCATCATCACATGATGTTCTTTCTCTGTGTCCTGATTTTCCTTCTTATAAGGATGCTGTTCATTTGGATTAGATCCACTCTGAAGACTTCATCCTGACTTTACTAATTACATTCATCATGGCCCCATTTCTGAACAAGGTCACATTTGAGGTACTGGGGTTTTGGACTTCAACATACGAATTTTGAGATAGACTTAATACATAACACTCAGTCTTGGTGGTTTGGCTCTGTTCTGAAACATGCCTTTAACACTTAGCTCGGTTATTTGCAATTTTGCCTTAACCTTCACTACCTGCTTGTGCTGATCCTCGGGATTAATCAAAGATCAAAGTCTTCTCATGGGTTTTTTCAGCCTCCATCCTGCCCTGGGTATGTATGTGGCTTTCTAAAACCCACCCCTCTCTAGTATACACAGGCATTTGCTAATGCCCTAATTTCCCAAGGAAATACTCTTTCAGATTTTCCTCCCAGGGTTTCAGGTATCACTTTTATGTTTCCATAATAATCATTTGCTCCAGGTGACTGTAGGTTGTTCAATCACTTTATAATGTGTATAAACAATGTCTGCCTTTTTCTCTCTCTGAATGAGTCCCAGGTTAGGTAAAACAGAGAGAAGTGTGTTGTACCCATCCTTCAGGTAGTCTCCAGAAATATTACAATAGAGAAAAACAATACTTTGCTAATAAAGTCTGCTATGCACTCTCTGGTATGTACTAGGGTCCCCCCCCCCAAGAATGTGGGCTGTGGTCTTCAGGTCTTAAAGACTGCCAGAGAGAGGGTAGGGGTTGGAAAAAGAAAAAAAAAATCCACAAAGCTTTTCTATCATTTTCAAGCTCGTCTTTTTCTTAATTTAGCATTCAGCATTGTTTGCTGCAAAACTTTGGTCATCTTCCAGAGTTATAGCAAAGTTGCTTTTGACAGTTTCTGTTGTTTTCAGTTTTTGAATTGAGGGACAGGAGTTTGGAGCTGCCCACTCTGCCCCTTTGCTCACATCACACCTGGGAGTGCTACAAAGAAAGAAAAAATAGAGAAGGCTAAGGGGCTCATCAGCGGTGGTGGGAGCACTGCAGTGTTAAGTAGACTGGTCAGGATGAGCCTTATTAACAAGATGACGTTTGGTCAATGACTTAAGGAAGTGAAGGGACCATCCAAGTTAATACCTGGGTGAAGATTATACAGAGTATAGAAAGCAGCGCCGGTGTGCGAGGGCTGGAGAATCTCTGGTATGTGTAAGGAACAAAGATGCTTATGAGGCTGGAACAGAGAAAGAAATCTGAAGTGTGGGGTTGATGTTTACATATTACTGTATATAAAATTGATTATCAGCAAGGACCTACTATATAACATGGGGAACTCTATTCCATATTCTGTAATAATGTATATGGGAAAAGAATCTGAAAAAGAATGGGGATATGTGTGTATATAACTGAATCACTTTGTTGTACACCTGAAACAAATACAGTGTTCTAAATAAGCTATACTCCAATATCTAACTCCAATATCTAATCTAAATTACAAGAGATAATGAGAGAGTTGGGTCACATAGGACCTTGAAGGCCATTAAAAAATGTTATCACTTTATAGAATTAAAGTAGAAGATCTTTTCAGCACTAAAGCACAGGAATAGCTTGTATTGTCCAAATGTTAAAAAGAATAATACCGGCTCTTCAGTTCAGTTCAGTCGCTCAATCATGTCCAACTCTTTGCAACCCCATGAATCGCAGCACGCCAGGCCTCCCTGTCCATCACCAACTCCCGGAGTTCACTCAGATTCACGTCCATCGAGTCAGTGATGCCATCCAGCCATCTCATCCTCTGTCGTCCCCTTCTCCTCCTGCCCCCAATCCCTCCCAGCATTAGAGTCTTTTCCAATGAGTCAACTCTTCGCATAAGGTGGCCAAAGTACTGGCGTTTCAGCTTTAGCATCATTCCTTCCAAAGAACACCCAGGACTGATCTCCTTTAGGATGGACTGGTTGGATCTCCTTGCAGTCCAAGGGACTCTCAAGAGTCTTCTCCAACACCACAGTTCAAAAGCATCGTTCTTCGGTGCTTAGCTTTTTTTCACAGTCCAACTCTCACATCCATACATGACTACTGGAAAAACCATAGCCTTGACTAGACGGACCTTTCTTGGCAAAGTAATGTCTCTGCTTTGCAATATGCCATCTAGGTTGGTCATAACTTTCCTTCCAAGGAGTAAGTGTCTTTTAATTTCATGGCTGCA
>NW_011495051.1:11289756-11298931 GCF_000754665.1 Bison bison bison | reverse complement strand
CTTTAAGCCAACTTTTTCACTCTCCTCTTTCACTGTCATCAAGAGGCTTTTTAGTTCCTCTTCACTTTCTGCCATAAGGGTGGTGTCATCTGCGTATCTGAGGTTATTGATATTTCTCCCAGCAATCTTGATTCCAGCTTGTGCTTCTTCCAGCCCAGCATTTCTCATGATGTACTCTGCATAGAAGTTAAATAAGCAGGGCGACAATATACAGCCCTGATGTACTGCTTTCCTGATTTGGAACCAGTCTGCTGTTCCATGTCCAGTTCTAACTGTTGCTTCCTGACCTGCATATAGGTTTCTCAAGAGGCAGGTCAGGTGGTCTGGTATTCTCATCTCTTGAAGAATTTTCCACAGTTTATTGTGATCCACACAGTCAAAGGCTTTGGCCTAGTCAATAAAGCAGAAATAGATGTTTTTCTGGAACTCTCTTGCTTTTTCCATGATCCAGCGGATGTTGGCAATTTGATCTCTGGTTCCTCTGCCTTTTCTAAAACCAGCTTGAACATCTGGATGTTCACGGTTCACATATTGCTGAAACCTGGCTTGGAGAATTTTGAGCTCTACTAGCATGTGCTGCTACTGCTGCTAAGTCGCTTCAGTCATGTCCAACTCTGTGCGACCCCAGAGATGGCAGCCCACCAGGCTCCCCTGTCCCTGGGATTATCCAGGCAAGAACACTGGAGTGGATTGCCATTTTCTTCTCCAATGCATGACAGTGAAAAGTGAAAGTGAAGTCTCTTAGTCGTGTCCGACTCCTAGCGACCTCATGGACTGCAGCCTACCAGGCTCCTCTGTCCATGGGATTTTCCAGGCAAGAGTACTGGAGTGGGGTGCCATTGCCTTCTCCGACTAGCATGTGAGATGAGTGCAATTGTGCAGTCGTTTGAGCATTCTTTGGCATTGCCTTTGTTTGGGATTGGAATGAAAACTGACCTTTTCTAGTCCTGTGGCCACTGCTGAGTTTTCCAAATTTGCTGGCATATTGAGTGCAGCACTTTCACAGAATCATCTTTCAGGATTTGAAATATATCAACTGGAATTCCATCACCTCCACTAGCTTTGTTCATAGTGATGCTTTCTAAGGCCTACTTGATTTCACATTCCAGGATGTCTGGCTCTAGGTGAGTGATCACACCATTGTGATTATCAGTACTGGCTCTTAGGTTGACTTTAAAATATAGGAGAATGAAGGATGAAGTCTAGAAGAATGGTTCTGATGCTATTAAAATAAACTAAGTGAGAGATGATAATGGAGTGAAACAGGGAGGTAGCAATGAAGATTATGAGACGTGTATGGGCTTAAAATACAATTTGAAAATAAAGTCAACAGAATTTTGGACATAAAAAAATATATAAGTCAAGAATGATTGCACGTTCTTTACATGAGCAACTGGAAGAATGGAATTGTCATTAGGTGATGGAAAAACTGACAGCAGAGCCATTTTTAGGTCAACAAACAAAATTTGGATGTGTTGAACTGAAAATATTTACTAGATAACCAAGTGGAGAAATGAAGTAGACTATTGAGAATGTGAGTCTCAAATTTATAAGAGGCTTTTGGAAATAGAATTATTTTCTTGGAGTCATTGACGTAGAGATGGCACTGAAAGAAGTAATATACAGAATAATAGGGAACCAAAGAGCAGTTGCTCTGACATTTCAGCATTAAGAGGTTGGAAAGAGGAGAAAGTAGATTGACCAGTGAGATCAAATGAAAATAACATGAGCCTGTTTCCTTGGAACCAGGCTAAGGAAACATTTCAGAATATAGGGATTTTCATCAGCATCACCAAAATACTACTGCGTAGTTGGGTAGAACTATGGAGAATTGATCATTTAACCTGGCAGTGTGGAGCTCATTGTGATTTTTTTTTTTTTTTTGCAAACTGTTTCATCTGAGTGGTGTTAACAAAAACCTGGTTTAAGAGAGAATTGGAGGAGTGTATTCATAGTTAAGTATCATCCCCTTAAACTCCTACTACCCTCTCCCAGTTTGCATATCATAGACCTCAAGGAAGGAAGACATGGTCACCCAGATCTTTTGAGTATCTTCAAAGGTAAATGACAGAAAAGCATAACTGTATGGGACAAGTAATAATCCTGTCCTCCAGAATATCAAGCTGGTTTTGGACGTGAAGTTATGTCATGACATATAGAGTGAAAGCCTTAGGGGAACTTCCTAAGGCATGTATTTTTTTCTATCCTAGCAACATGATGCAGTGTCCTTCTAGGCATTTGTTTCATACTATAGAACTTGATTATATTTTGCCTTATAGAAAATATGGGGTGTGTATGTGGTTTAATCATCGCCAACTGCATCGCTAGATACAAAGATAGTGAATTTACATATGAATCTGACCAACATCAATTGTTACATTTCACCACCATCAAGGTAGGGCGCTACGTAGCCTGGGAAATTTTTTTCTGCCAGTCCAGTTTTCTCACGTTGAAAATGAGTGGATAGTATTAAAATGATTGGTGAGAAATGTTACAGCTCTAGTTTTCTCTTATAAGCTATTGAAAAAAAGTGTGTGTGTGTGTGTGTGTGTGTGTGTGTGTGTGTGGTGTAGTTAAAGATAATGAAGGCAAGAGTGTTGCTGAGAGGAACAGGGAAAAGAAGAAAGAGAGGAAATCACAAGTAAAGAAAAGTACTAGGGACAGAAGTGAAATAGATGGAAACAAAATTAAAGTACCCATCTAGGCTTTCCTGGTGACTCAGATGGTAAAGAATCTGCCTGTAATGCAGGAGACCCAGGTTTGATCCCTGGGTCGGAATGTTCCCCTGGAGAAGGAAAAGGAAGCCCGCTCTAGCATTCTTGCCTTGCCAAGGACACAGGAATCTGGTCAGCTACAGTCCATGGGATTGCAAAGACTGGGACACAACTAAGCAACTAACATCATCTGAGTTTTATTCAAGTACAAGACAGTTAGAAAACAATAAAATGAATAGAGGAAAAGTTGAAGAAGAAGAAGTAAAAAGAAAAGTCATCAGGGAGAGGTAAACTGTAAAATCAGAAGCTGAGAGAAAGGAAAAGGGAAAGTATTAAGTCACTCAGTCGTGTCCAGCTCTTTACAACCTGTGGGCTGTAGTCCACCAAGTTCCCCTGTCCATGGAATTCTCCAGGCAAGAATATTGGAGTGGGTTGCCATTTCCTTCCCCAGGGGATCTTCCTGACCCAGGGATTAAACCCAGGTCTCCTACATTGCAGAGAGATTCTTTACCGTCTAAGCCATCAGAGAAGCCCAGATATATATAAATTGAGTAGAGAGGAAGAAAATCACAAATACCTTAACAGTTTGAAAAGCCTGTCTTTGAAATTGATGAAGCTAATACATAATTTTCTTCTCCTTTCAGAGCTATTTTTAACTGCTTTTTTTCCCCTTATCCCAAGGAAAAGGAAACAATTTTTATTTTTTCATATTATCCTTATATGTGTATAAGATCTTTTATACTTTACTTTTATTATATTTATTTTTAATTGATTGATGATTGCATCACAATATTGGTTTGCTTTCTGTCATCCATGAACATGAATTAACCATAGGTGTACATCACCATTTGTGAGAACATGGACTTGACCCATTACCTCCTTCTATCACCGTGGACTGAGAATAAGATTTCCCTTCTTTGTGCCTGGGGGGTGGGGATGCGAGGAGGGGTTATCCCAGGAGCCCACAAACTCACCTGTGGTCTGTGAAGAACTGCACCTACAGTAGTTAAAAATGTCATTAGTTTGAGTAAGTGTTAATAGTAAGACAGAAGCCCTTGAAACTATTTAAAGGCAGAACTGTGAAAGCAAATCTGTAGTGAGAATTCAAAGGGCCATTAACTTAGCCATAAGGGTGGCTGGAAGAAAAATCATTTAAAGAAATTAGAAGACTGAAGAGGCTTCCTTCATGTTCTTTAACAAAAACTAGATGTTTGATAATCTCTTCTTTCTTGGATAAGAGGAGGAACAGAGATCCTTTATTTTTTTCTCCAGTTCAGCATGTTCTTGATGTTAGGTATGTGCTATTATGTTAAATAAGATTTTAAAGTTAAAATTACCTCCTTCCAAATTTACATAGAGACTTTTTTCTTCTCTTAATCAATTGTAAAAGAAGACTTTTCACACTTGTCACTTGACTTAGAAAATTGCTTCCCTAACCTCTTAACACCCTGTGCCTTTTAAAATTGCTAAAATTATCTTTTTTTTTTTTTCCTTACGATTCACATTTTAGACAGAAATACCAGTTTGTCTTTTGGATTCAAGGAGCTTTGGGCACAAGACAACATGTTATTACTTAACATAAATTCAACACACTTCAGCTGAATACAGCCCAGAAATCTTAATAAGTGCTAGTGATGAGATAAGATGCCACCCCCATAGTGAAAGTACCCCTGGTGTATTTGGGAAATCAGAATTTTTAAAAAAAAATCAGATTATCAGAATAATCTTGGAGAGAGATTGAGCAATCCTGAAATAAGTGAGCTTAGTTCCCTGCCCAGGAATTGAACCTGGGTAGCCTGAATGAAAACCAGAAATTCTAACCACTAATCTAGGGGTTGGAGGCTAGAAGCAGAGTAGCCCTGGCTCTTGCTTCCATTTGAAAGCAAGAATGTTTCAAGGGAGGAAAAAAAAAACAAACAAGCAAACAAACAAACCAAAACAGGTACACAGTTTATTATTAGAGACAGAAGTCAGGGAGCACACAGAGAAACAGTTTTAAGATTTGCAACAAGGCGGAATTACAGGCCCAGAGAGAAAGTGTGTGGACATCCTCTAATGACAAGGAGCACAGTAAAGAGGCTGATAAATCACTTACATGGGGCAATTCTTCCAGGTCTTTGTTTACCTTTAGCCAATTATCTTGTTTCTTTTCCCACATCCAACCTGTATGAGGATCCTTCTCCATTTTCAAGCGTATCTTTTCACCAAGATGGATTCCAGTGCAGAGACCTATGGGGGGCTTGACTCACCTATTATGGAGCATTGCCGCCCCCTTTTTGACCCTCAAGGAGCCTTCCTGCACATGTGTAATCAGGAAAGTTTTCCTTGACCTTTCAAGTGGTCATCTTATCTCTACCTCAGCAGAGCTCAGCTCTTGCCACCAGCTTTGTCCTTGAAGTGTCTTGGGAAAACAAAGCTTCAGTTTTACTACACTTGACAAACACCAGCTGTCCAGCCCAGGGGCCCATCCGTCTCCTACCTCAATAATGTCAGAGGATGAATTGTGATAATAGGGGTTTCCGTGAACACTAACAGGTAGAGGGCATTATCTGACAAAAATAGGTGACACACGAATTAATCCTTAAAGGACTAATAGTAGTTGACCTAGTAAAGAAGCAGTTGAGGTGTTGCATTTAGCGAGAGCAGAATTTACAATTTACAAAGGTCTCAAAGCAGCAAATGGCATGTCAACATATTAAAAAGAGCTGGAGGTTGTGAAGGAGTTTGGGTGAGTGGTGGAGAGACTGGCAGGAACTGAATCATAAACAGCTCTGAACATGCTCTCCTGGGAGCACAGGGACTGCCCTGAGCCTTCGGAATTTTGATTCTAGGACTTGATACCAAGGTAGAGCTGAGACTAGTCTTTCCTTTGATTTCTAATGGATACCAGAATATATCCTAAGATAACCAGGATGCCTATGATGGAGCAAAAGGCTCCAAGAGTGACTTGCTACTTGGAAGTATCTAGGTCCAGCCTTTCCAAAACTACTAGTAAATCCTACACAAGTCAATAAGCTAAAGATAAGTTAAAGTGACCAAGTTAACCTATAATAAACATTCTTGTGTTCTCACAAGAATGTTTCTTGTGTTCTCTAGGTGCACTTCCTATAAAAATTAATTATCTTTCTATCCTGTTGGCTTATTTTTTTAACTTTTTTATTGAAGTATAATATGCATAGATGAAAATATGTAGATCTTAAATGTACCACTCAGTGATTTTACACACACAGCTACATGTGTGTGAATATATGTGTGTGTATATATATATGTGTATACACATATGAAGGTAACCACCACATAAATCAAAACAAAAAAAATATTTGTCACACAAGATAAATCCTCTTGGTTCCATTTCCTATGACTAATAGATTAACTTTGTCTTCTTTTTTACTTAATGTAAATAGAATTATTTATCTTGAAAAGTGAAAGTGAAAGTTGCTCAGTTGTGTCTGACTCTTTGTGACCCCATGGACTATACAGTCCATGAAATTCTCCAGGCCACAGTACTGGAGTGGATAGCCGTTCCCTTCTCCAGGGAATCTTCCCAAGCCAGGGATCAAACCCAGCTCTCCCACATTGCAGGTGGATTCTTTAGCAGCTGAGTCCCCAGGGAAGCCCTATTTATCGTACAGAAGATCAATTTTGCCTAATTTTGAACTTCACTGAATCACATATATTCAAATGGAATCAGACTTTGTATGTGTGTTTTGTGTACATGTACATGTGTACGTGAGTTCCTTCACTCAGTATAATGCTTTAGAAATGCATCTTTTCTATTATATATAATAGTAGCTTCTTCCTTTTATTGCTGTGGAATATTCCAGTATATGAATATACCACAGAGTGTTTATGGCTTAATACATCATAAACATTTGTTTGATGGTGCTCTGCCAGTGTCATTCCTGATATTTCCTATTTCAAGCTGAAAGACTGTATTAAGAAACAAATATCCCTGTTTTATTAATTTCGAAGAACATGTCTTACTGGGTAAATCCATATTCTTGCACATTTTTCAGCTAAGATACCATTTTAACAAAGTATCCCACTGCTTTTTTCCATCATCTTATGTCTCACTGTCATTGAGCACCCTTGATGAGCTTTTGATGCAGTCATAAAAAAAGCTACAAAGAAAAGCAATTCAGATGGATGGAAAATCATGGGGAAGTCAGAGAATGCAGAGAGAGGTAGCTATATAATGCAAGCTGTATTAGAAAAAGATTATTTATGATCTAAGCCTGAGTTGTCTCACAAGTATTATGGAGTTCATAAGTTTCTGATATTAATGATAAAATTAAGAGGTTTTAAGTTCAGATGAATTTCTGTTTGTAGTTATATGTATAAACTCACTTGCCTCATGACTTGTGTATATACATAGCAAATGTACATTAAGTAGAGAGTTCAATTATTTGATGACTATAGAAACTAACCTCTGATAAGTACTTAAGGTGGAATAATTTCCTTCTTAGAAAAAAAATTTTTTTGTTCTACTTGTGATCTCTCTGTTCTATATTATTTTCTGTCTTTATTTTTCTTTTCCCATTTTAGTACATAGTTTAACACTCTCCCGGAGAAGGCAATGGCAACCCACTCCAGTAATCTTGCCCGGAAAATCTCATGGACAGAGGAGCCTGGTAGGCTGCAGTCCTTGGGGTCACCAAGAGTTGAACAGTGACAATGATGATGATGATAACAGGAATGGCATTAGTACACCTGTTAAACCCTTGTAATATGCCAGGTGCTATGAAATACAATCTTGAAAGTATGAACTGCTTTATCTGCATCTTATAGATCAAGACAATAAATGTGTGGGTTACATAACTTGCTCAAAGCTAAACAAGACAATGTCTGCATTTCTGTAAGAATCACTACATATTGAGTCGTTTAAATATTTGTAGCATAAAAATTAATATGGATACTCTTATCCTTCCAAATGATGTAGCAATGAAAGCTTTGGTGTTTGTGGGCTTTCTTTTCACTTATTTAATTTATATATATATATATATATATATTTTTTTTTTCTCTCTCTCTTGGCCATGAAGAAATATTTCCCTCAACCAATTCATGGGTGAGAAAGCACACAGAAACCAGACTGGAGCATGTGTCACATCCTAATGCATCATTGCTTAAAGGAGTACAGTTAACCCTTCACATCCAACACCATGTTGAATCTGCAGATGCAGAACTCATGGGTACAGACAGCTCACTGTATCTTTTGTAAAATGAAATCTACATTGTCTAAGGAAAACAAGCTACCCCTTATATTCTCCCTAGACCAGTGCTTATATTCTCCCTAGACCAGTGAAAAGAGTTTTGAAATTAGATTTCAGGGACAACCACACTCATTAAGGGTTCCAACATCTGTTGAACAACAGTGTGTGAATGCTGAGTCACTTCAGTTGTGTCTGACTCTCTGCGATCCATGTACTGTAGCCAACCAGGCTCCTCTGTCCATGGGATTTCCCAGGCAAGAATACTGGACTGGGTTGCCATGCCCTCCTCCAGGGGATCTTTCCACGCTGCAGATCAAGTCTGCATCATCTGAGTTTCCTACATTGGCAGAGGGGTTCTTTACCACTGAGCCACAGGGAAGGCTGTTGAATAAGACCCTCCAGTCTTTTTCACTGTTTTTGAAAGGAAAATAAGAGCTTAATCATGCAGTTTTATACAAAAAGGTCTACTTAAAATTTAAATGATAGTTATTAGATAAGAGTCTCTTTCTTTCAATGTTAGGCTAATTTTCTTATGAATACTTATTCAGTGTAACTGCAGGTGAATTGCTAATATAGTCTTTTTACCTGGGAATGGTGATATGTCACAGTGACTCTAGCGTTTTTTATTCGAAGGGCTCAACAGTAAAGGTGTTTCCAGATGACATTTTTGTTAGTTATTGGCTGTATTGTTCAGTTCAGTTCAGTTCAGTTCAGTCACTCAGTTGTGTCCTACTCTTTGCGACCCCACGAATCGCAGCACTCCAGGCTTCCCTGTCCATCACCAACTCCCGGAGTTCACTGAGACTCACGTCCATCGAGTCAGTGATGCCATCCAGCCGTCTCATCCTCTGTCATCCCCTTCTCCTCCTGCCCCCAATCCCTCCCAGCATCAGAGTCTTTTCCAATGAGTCAACTCTTCGCATGAGGTGGCCAAAGTACTGGAGTTTCAGCTTTAGCATCATTCCTTCCAAAGAAACTCCAGGGCTGGTCTCCTTCAGAATGGACTGGTTGGATCTCCTTGCAGTCCAAGGGACTCTCAAGAGTCTTCTCTAACACCACAGTTCAAAAGCATCAATTCTTCGGTGCTCAGCTTTCTTCACAGTCCAACTCTCACATCCATACATGACCACAGGAAAAACCATAGCCTTGACTATATGGACCTTTGTTGGCAAAGTAGTGTCTCTGCTTTTGAATATGCTATCTAGGTTGGTCATAACTTTCCTTCCAAGGAGTAAGCGTCTTTTAATTTCA
>NW_011495051.1:11284566-11289656 GCF_000754665.1 Bison bison bison | reverse complement strand
TCTCCCAGCAATCTTGATTCCAGCTTGTGCTTCTTCCAGCCCAGCGTTTCTCATGATGTACTCTGCATAGAAGTTAAATAAGCAGGGTCACAATATATACGGACTTGAAGTACTCCTTTTCCTATTTGCAACCAGTCTGTTGTTCCATGTCCAGTTCTAACTGTTGCTTCCTGACCTGCATATAGGTTTCTCAAGAGGCAGGTCAGGTGGTCTGGTATTCCCATCTCTTGAAGAATTTTCCACAATTTATTGTGATCCACACAGTCAAAGGCTTTGGCATAGTCAATAAAGCAGAAATAGATGTTTTCTGGAACTCTCTTGCTTTTTCCATGATCCAGCAGATGTTGGCAATTTGATCTCTGGTTCCTCTGCCTTTCTAAAACCAGCTTGAACATCTGGAAGTTCACAGTTCACATATTGCTGAAGCCTGGCTTGGAGAATTTTGTGCATTACTTTACTAGCATGTGAGATGAGTGCAATTGTGTGATAGTTTGAGCATTCTTTGGCATTGCCTTTCTTTGGGATTGGAATAAAAACTGACCTTTTCCAGTCCTGTGGCCACTGCTGAGTTTTCCAAATTTGCTGACATATTGAGTGCAGCACTTTCACAGCATCATCTTTCAGGATTTTAAATAGCTCAAATAGCTGTATTGTTAATGAGGTTTAATTAAGTGATCTGTGTATCAAGAGAAAAAGGGAGAGACATTGGAGAGAAATAAAGTACATTTAGAAAGAGGAGTTGGGACTGAGGTCTGGGTAACAGGGTAACTGAGAGGGATTGAGAAAACAAGAGGTTGAATGGTGATCAAAGGGGAGATGGAAACAAATATAGAGAGAGGAATTGGACAGACACATGTGGAGAAAGAAACAGGCAGACAGATCTATGGGGGAAAAAAAAAGAGAAAAAATTAAGACAAGCTCCAGATTCATGACCTTGTGGTCAAGATTACATGGGGTGGGGATTGGGGATGGAGGGAAGAGAGTTGTGTGTGTAAGTCTGCTTTGAAAGGAGGAGGAACTTTCCAGGTGAATATACATTATACAGCCAGTCACAGAGCAACATTTTCAACAAAGGCAAACCACTGGAGTGGCAAGAGAATGTTTATTTTTATCTTTTCATGTCGAATCCAGTCCTTCCTGGTTACTGTGGAACTTGCTTGGGGAGGCTGAGACCATGTGACTCTCCTTCTCAGGTCCTTGCCTTATCCTAAGCGACCCTCATTTGACCGGGTCCTGTGCTTTGCGATGGTCTTCAGTGAGTGCAGCACCATGGTGTACCAGCTGAGAAGGGGCTTAGTCCCTAATTATGCAGAGAGAGGGGCTCCTCCAGGCAGCTACGCAGAAGCAATACTGTGACCTACTACTTGGGGGACTGAGGGGACTTTGGAAATATTAGTAGTTTCTCTTACCTGCCTACAGTGTCTACTTGGGGGACGGAGGGGACTTTGGAAATATTAGTAGTTTCTCTTACCTGCGTACAGTGACAGCCTGTTTATTGTAGCTTTTTAATTGAAAATGCTTATAGTTCATACATGTAAATTGCTTGAGAAAGTGCCTTATTGTTGTTCAGTTGCTCAGTCATGTCTGACTGTTCGCAACCCCGTGGACTGCAGCACTCCAGGCTTCCCTGTACTTCACTATCTCCCAGAGTTTGCTCAAACTCATGTCCACTGAGTCAGTGATGCCACCCAACCATCCATCTCATCCTCTGTCACCCTCTTCTCCTTTTGCCTTCAATCTTTTACAGCATCAATCAGAGTCTTTTCCAACGAGTCAGCTCTTCACATTAGGTGACCAAAATATTGGCGCTTCACCATCAGTCCTTCCAATGAATATTCAGGGTTGATTTCCTTTAGGACTGACTGTTTTGATCTCCTTGCTGTCCAAGGGACTTTCAGGAGTCCTCCAGCACCACCGTTTAAAAGCATCAGTTCTTTGGTGCTCAGCTTTTTTTATGGTCCGACTCTCACATCCATAGATGACAACTGGATTAAACCATAGCTTTGACTATACAAACCTTTGTCAGCAAAGTGATGTCTCTGCTTTTTAATACACAAAGTTTGTCATAGTGCCTAGCACCTGTTAAATATTCAAAGGTAATTTTTTATTGTTGCAGTTACCAGGACTGTCTAAGTTATTACTACACCATTTTATCTCTACAGCCACTTATCTACACACCAAGCATGCACCCATCATTGCTCAGCCTTCATCTCTCTGCATGTCTTCATATCTGATTGAAGAGCCTTCATTTGTCTCTTCTCTGTCTTTCTTGTTGACCTTCTAGCATGTATCCATCTATGCACACATAAAAAATAGTATTTAAAATGCACTTTGCACTTTCAGTGATGTGAAGTCTTTGCCATTTCTTTTGCCTTCTGCAAAAGCAAAATATTTTTTTTATTCATTTCCATAATTTGTATGACATTTGATTGGGACATGAAAGTCACTGAGAAGAGAGGTGTCAGATTTTGGCTCCTTCTCACCTGAGGCCAAAAGAGCCCTGGATGACTTGACCTGCCTCCTTCTGGGCCACATCTGGCCCCATCCCTTGCGATTACAGAACTCCAGGTGTGCTGACCTTCCCTCAAGGTTGCAAGTGTTTCCAAGTTCCAGGACAGCTCATCTTTAATATTTACACATTTACAATTTAGCCTTGGTCAACGTGTTCCCTGTGCCTCCAGTGTTTCTAACAACTGATTTGCCCACCCCTCTTTGATGTATCCCTAAGGAACCTGTGCTTTGCTTCACCACAGTAGTGGTTTCTATTATATTTTAGGACTTGTCTGTGTAAACATTTGTTGACTGTCTCTCTGTGCTAGAATTGAAGCTTCAGGAGAGTACATATTGGTCTTTCTTGTTCACTCCCAACATGGGGCCTGGTACGTAATAAGTGCTTAAGAAACTGTTTAATTAATTAATTAATTAAAGTGATTTTCTGATACCTCTTGGCCAAAACATAATAATCCTGAACATGCTTGTGAATTCATTGTTAATTGCTTAAATTGCATTTTATCAAAAAGGAAAAAAAAATCAGTGAGGGAAAAAATTGTTGCATTGAGTATCTCATTGCCAGACCTTGAGTGTCCGCGCCTGCCTGCTAAGTCTCTTCAGTGGTGTCCAACTCTTTGCAACCCCGTGGACTGTAGTCCACCAGGCTCCTCTGCCCATGGTATTCTCCAGGCAAAAATACTGGAGTAGGTTGCCATGCTCTCCTCCAGGGGATTTTCCTAACCCAGGGATCAACCCCACATCTGTATGTCTCCTGCCTTGGCAGGCAGATTCTCTACCACTGCGCCTGGGCTGTGAATTTCCCCCTTTTTTTTTACCAATCAAAGATACTGGTAACTCCCTTCTGCCTCCAGAAAAAGATACAGAGAGAAAGAAGTAAGAGAGAAGGGAAGAAAGAAAAAAAAAGAGTAAAGAAGGGAAGGGACGGATAGAGGGAGAGAGAAAGGGAAAAAGAAAGAAGGAAGGAAGGATGAAAAGAAGGAAGAAAAAGAACATTATTATGGATCTTTTCCCTCAGATTGAATATAATTCAATGATGCAAAATTCACTTGGGGTCTACATGATAAATATTATACCTTCAGGATAACATTCATATTTTTCTTTCTTTCTTTATTGAAACTTTGACCTTAATGTCATCTAAGTGCAGAATTCTCTTTCTACATTTAACCCCAAAGCTCATCTTGCTATTCCCTCATTAAAAATACTCTTACAATGAAAAAACAGTTGGACTTCTTTGATTTTTCACATCAAGCTTTGTGCTTTAATCTCCATTGTAGCTTATTATAAAATAAACATGCCTGATCCCTATCTGATTGACTAGATAAAGAGGTCTCATAATAATTGATTCTTTATTTTTTATTGAAACATAGTTGATTTACAGTATTATATTGGTTTCTGGTGTATAGCAAAGTAATTCAAAGTGTATTATACATACATATATATATAATAATCTTTTTCAGATTATTGTCCACCATAGGTTATTACAAAATGTTGAATATAGTTCCCTGTGCTATACAGTAGGATCTTGTTATTTACCTATTTTATATTTAGTAGTTCGTGTCTGCTAATAGCAAACTCCTAATCTATCCCTCCTCACCCTTCCCCTTTGGTATCATGTTTGTTTTCTGTTTCTGTGAGTCTGTTTCTGTTTTGTAAATAAAGTCATTTGTATCATTTTAAAAATTAGATTCCACATTTAAGTGATGCCATGTGATACTTGTCTTTCTCTGCCTGACTTCCTTCACTTAGTGTGATCGTGTCTATGCCCATCCATGTTGCTGCAAATGGCATTATTTCGTTCCTTTTAACTGTTTTATATATATATAAATATATATATATTTATTATAAAACATATATATATATCACACTATATATATATAGTGTGATAAATATTTGCATTAAAACAAATCTATCAGGTCATCCTGATGTGTATTCCAACTGATTTTAAACTCACATCTATTTCCAGAAGCAGTCATTTAATGAGCATGTGTTTTGAGCTGGACAGTGTTCTAAATAATGTATAAGAACAGTGTAAGTCCTACAGGAAAGCTATGAAAGGAAGGTGGTATCTTATAGATGCACAAAACAGGACTTTGAGAGGCTGTGATTTTTGGTCAGGGCTGTTAGCTGCCAATGACAGGGTTTGAACCCAGGGCTCTGAAATGCTGAAACCCCCAGTTTTCTATCACACCCCAGCATTGCCTCCTAAAATCCAGTCTAAACCACAATCATGGAATTAAACTCTAGGGTTAACAGAAATTTCCCCGTGGAATGCCTTGTATTGTACATGGTCGACTTACCAAAGATAACAAATTAGGAAAAATTTACTAACTCCCTTTCATGATTTTGTGTCCTGTGGTTTTTAAACAGGGGCTCTGTATCAATCTAGAGGGGTTGGATGTGGCAGGAGATGGGAGGGAGTTTCAAAAGGGAGGGGATATATGTATACCTTTGGCTGATTCATGTTGAGGTGTGCCAGAAAACAACAAAATTCTGTAAAGCAATTCTCCTTCAACAACAACAAATAAAAAATAAAAAAGTTATAAAAAACAGATCGAGTTCAAAAAAAGAAAAATACTGTT
>NW_011495051.1:11276096-11284466 GCF_000754665.1 Bison bison bison | reverse complement strand
AAAATACTGTTGACACTATGCATACCCTGATCATTTGGCCTAGTTGAGAAATCCCTGAAGAAGGATTTAATTTTACAGAAACTATTGACTTGTGTGCCCCAAATCACTGCCAGTCTCTCCCAGCTAGGCCACGTCTAAATATTTTAGCTTCCATGCTGCATAGAGGTACCAGGTAACTAGGTTTTTCCAGGAGACGTGAGTAGCACAGCCCTTTGTACCTTGAGCTGCCTCCATGCCTTACACATGGACGTGATGCCTAGTCCTGCCATCTTTCTCCTGTGAGTCCTTAAGCCAACGTGGTAAAGACAGCAGGGTAGAAATTTAAATAAACCTTCATCTCTGATGACATCATTGATCCTTAACACAGGCCTAAGACTTAAGTTTTCAGAATATTTGTTAGGGAAAAAAAAAAAAAGTCTGCTGTCCTTTTATGGCCCTCTTAGCCATTTATTCTATGCCTTTTTAGCTAAATGCATTTCTCTCTGATGTGAATTTTATTAGGTATAGAAAGCCACATGGTAAGCCCCTCATAGGTCAGGTTTCTGATTTATTTCTACAGTGTCTCAGATTGCGGTTTCCACATGGTAGGAACACTGCAGATTTGTGTGTGTGTGGGGATGGTATGTGTCATGTCTGTTTGATGTTTCAGTGTGTCTGCCTCATATGCACTGGGCCTGCTAGTCTCTCTGTAGAGTCTCTTCCTTCAGAACATAAATTAAAGTTTACTGGGAGTTAGCGTCGATAAAGAACTTAAAACCATATCCCAGGCCCCCTTATATTTATAACCTGGCCTGTGTTAAGGATGCTAGCTGCATGACATTACTATTAATCATAGCCTGCCTTCCGCCACCAAAGACATCATCAAAATATCCGAACCAAAGCCATGAGTCACTAGAGGAACATTCTGATGACAAATTCTCCCTTGGACTTGGTTACTTTGCTACTGCTTCTGCAAGGAGAGGAACAGATTCCCCAGATGCTCATTGCAAGTAAGCCTGCAAGACAGAAAGCTGCTCCATCCATCATTCAGCACATGGGTCCCTTCAGCCCTGCTTCCCCATAAGGTGCTTTAACCTGCCACCCTCTATCATTAGACCTTGCGGAGGCTACTTGACCCAGGATGCGTGGAACTGTACCGCTAGTAATTGAGGAGTTGCAGTCTGATTTGTTCTGAGTATGTACAGCCCCTTACAGGTCAGCTACTCTTTTCTTTGTCCTGCTTTGAGGAATTGAGACAGGTTTTCAGAATAAAGCCAGGTGAATCAATTCAGACCATAGCTTCGGAAAGGACAATGTGTATCTTCAATAAAATGATTTTAGGTATACATAAATGAAGGTTTAAAAAGTTTTAAACACATGCATTTTATGTGGTTTAAGATATATCTAGCCTATCACCTAGACAGCATATTAAAAAGCAGAGACATTACTTTGCCAACAAAGGTCAATCTAGTCAAAGCTATGGTTTTTCCAGTAGTCTTGTATGGATGTGATAGTTGGACTATAAAGAAAGCTGAGCATGGAAGAATTGATGCTTTTGAACTGTGGTATTGGAGAAGACTCTTGAGAGTCCCTTGGACTGCAAGGAGATCCAACCAGTCCATCCTAAAGGAGATCATTCCTGAATATTCATTGGAAGGACTGATGCTGAAGCTGAAACTCCAGTAGTTTGGTCACCTGATGCAAAGAACTGACTCATTTGAAATGACCCTGATGCTTGGAAAGATTGAAGGCCAGAGGAGAAGGGGACAACAGAGGATGAGATGGTTGAATGGCATCACCAACACAATGGACATGAGTTTGAGTAAACTCTGGGAATTGGTGAAAGACAGGGAAGCCTGGCGTGCTGCAGTCCATGGTGTTGCAAAGAGTCGGACACAACTGAGCGACTGCACTGAATTGAGCATATCACATTCCTGATTTCATAGATATTCAGTAGTGTATCCGCATCTATGCATGGTTTGTTTCCCTTTAACACATGATTATATATGTGTATGTGTGAATGTACATATACATATGTACATGTATGTATGTATTTCCTTTAAAATAGGCTTATTTGAATAAGAGGTGGTTTGTTTTAGAAAAATATATCAGTCAATGGTACAGATGATACATGAATTTAGGTCCATGAATGATACTGTTTGGGAAGCACAGGATAGAACCAATATTAACCCTAAGAATACCACTGGGGAAAAGGAAATGTAATTATGCAACACAGAAGATAATTTTAACATTTCCCAATCACATAAATTGAGACGTGAAATATCCACTTTAGATAGATGCAGTCCTTCTTAAATGAACCCCAAATGTCTCATAAATGTCATATTATATTCAGTCACTCAGTCATGTCCAACTCTTTGCAACCCCATGGACTGTAGCCCACCAGCCTCCTCTGTCCATGGAATTTCCCAGGCAAGAGTACTGGAGTGGGTTGCCATTGCCTTCTCCAGGAAATTTCATGTTACATTTTGTCAAATAGGTATTGAATTTGTACTATTTTTTAGCCGTGTCTTAGTCCTGTCAGAGGCACAACGAATGTCCAAGATGCACTTGATGTCTCCAATGATTCATAATAATACAATGGAGAGCTTGCATGAAACCCTCCAGTGACCTCTGTTTTACTCAAAAAAAAAAAAAAAACAAACAAAAAACCAAGTTTCTGTGTTGATTTGTGAGGATTATAAGCTGACCTCCATTCTCATCTTCTAGCCTTCTGCAATCTGTCCCTTTATATCAGTCATATAGGCTTAGGGCAGAAGGAGATATGTTATAGTCAAAGATCATCCATCTTGAGACAATAGTGTATCTTCACTATATCAAATAGCTTTTCTAAGTAACATACATACACTTTGAAATTGTGGATTTATGTCTTTGTCTATTTCCCCTCAGGGTCATCTGTGAATCTGTAACTGAATCAATAACAACAAAGTTTTGAAAGATCCTTTCCTTCAAGTAAGGATACATTTCTTCCACATGAATCTTCATAATAGTTGGTACTCAGGAAATCTGAGCAGCATCTTATGACTACCCAGAGAACAGTGACCTTTTGAATTTCATGATCATGAATGCTTTATAAAAGCATGAGTATCGCTTGGAGTCACTGTTCCATGGGTGTTAAAATTAGCAAACTCTCCATTTGAGAACATAACCATGGGGATGATTGTTCATCATCCCTCAAACACGACTATAAAGTTGAGTATCAAAACCAGCAAATTGTCTCTGTTTGTTTTCATCAGTGTAGAAATAAAATTTGGCCTAGAAGCTTGACCTTCCACTAGCTGAACACCAATCTTGCCATCATTTCAAAGACTCTTCTCCAGGCCAGAAAAGCTCCCCATAATCAACACCCCATACTATTATCTTTTCAAATCTCTATCAGTTTGGTTCAGTCACTCAGTGATGTCCCACTCTTTGCGACCCCATGGACTGCAGCATGCAGGCTTCCCTGTCCATCACCAACACCCAGAGTCTACGCAAACTCATGCCCATCGAGTCGGTGATGCCATCCAACTCTCTCATCTTCTGTCATCCCCTTCTCCTCCTGCCTTCAATCTTTCCCAGCTTCAGGGTCTTTTCCAGTGAATTAGTTCTTCGCATCAGGTTACCAAATGATTGAAGCAGCATCAGTCTTCCCAATGAATATTCAAGACTCATTTCCTTTAGGATTGACTAGTTTGATATCCTAGCAGTCCAAGGGACTCTCAAGAGTCTTCTCCAAACCAAAGTTCAAAAGCATCAATTTTTCGGTGCTCAGCTTTCTTTATGGTGCAACTCTCACATCCATACACCACATCTCTATAAGTCAGAAAAAACATCAGAATTTACAAAGTAACATTTTAAAAATAAAAAATCCTTAAGGCACAGAAAATTGTGTTTAAACCATAGTTTGATAATCCACAGTAGATCATAAGAGCTGTATCTCTAACATGCACCAGGCAGAGATATAAATACTTGGAATCTCTGAGAAAAAGCACTGGAAAAATCCATTTCAACTATTATGAAATTTTAGAGTAATAGTGACTGTTCAGAAGTCACTCGAGTAGCCTCTAGACTTAGATTGGAAACCAGTAAAAAGGACAAAGATCAAGACAGTTAGTAAGTGCCAACTTATACTCCATTTCTGACTCGCCACCCTTTCCCTTTACCAAGCAAGCTTGAGACATACGGGGAATATATCTCTTCAGTAATTATAGTAATTGTACACAGGGTATAAGCTTTCAGTGAAATAGACATTTCACATAAATATGGTGTCTTAGGCTTACTGGTCTCTGATAGAATCTATAACTTCTGCTGTGGAGTTAGGGTAATATTAATTTCTGGAGGGCTCTGTCAGAATTTTAAGATGGCCTCTCTGAGTTCTATCATCTTAAGCTTTTAGAATCAACTGGAACAATAGTTAATGGCATCTAGAAGATTAGCTTACCTAGTGTACAGGTTCCATGTTTCAGAGGAATTGACTTAAAGGAAAATTGAGCTACCTCATGGAAAGGAACAAGGTCAGTCATATCTCAGCAAGGACGGGAAAGATGAATTGATGCGCTTTGCTGAGAACTTCCAAGGTGTTTGGAAAAATGAGCTATGGGACTGTTTTCCCTAAATAACTAGGGAGTCAAGTTTGTTCAGCTACCTCGAAGAACATGTTCTATCAAGTATACGACACCTCCAGTGACAGCTGACGGCTTACATCCATTTGGACAGCAAAAGAAGAAAGACATAAGCCAAAAAACAGTATATTTTTGGCTCAAAGATTGTTATCCAAAAGTCTGGATCTTTGGGAAGCTGAGATATAACTTTCCTAAATATAATTTTAAATATGCAGGACAAAAGTAATATGATTATATTTCTTCTGATTCAAACATTCAAGACACACTCCTTATATGTTGAATAAGCAGTCTATCATTACAGTCACTGGGATAACTTTTGATCTTCCTTCTGTAAAATAATAAGCCCTTACTTCTGAGAAAGAATGGCATTACACTCATCTTTTTTGGATATCTTAACAGCATGCCAAGTCAGTTCGATCTACTTGAATATTCTACATTTTCCATAAACATCTGTTACTGTGAATTCGTATTTCCTCCTGGTTAGGAAGAGGACATCTTCACAAGTGAAAGCCCTTGCCTTCAACCACGATATTATGTCAGTTTTAGGTCAACCATTTACATTGTTTTATCCTGGAGAGGGGAAATGTAAACATCCATGATGAACAATAGATTTAGTAACTGCCAATCTCTGACCTGTTAAGTAAGAACACAACAGAAGAGAGTAAGAAGAGGTGGCAAGAATACACAGAAGAACTATACAAAAAAAGGTCCTATGACCCAGATAACTATGATGGTGTGTTCACTCACCAACAGCCAAACATCCTGACCCCATGGACTGCAGCATGCCCAGCTTCCCTGTCCCTCACGATCTCCCAGTTTGCTCAAACTCATGTCCATTGCATTGATGGTGCTATCTTATAATTATCTCATCCTCTGCCACCCTCTTCTCGTTTTGCCTTCCTAACATCAAGTTTTTCCCCGCATCAAGCTCTTTTCTCAACTGGTTACCCTGTCTCAAGATTACCTGCTTGGACTCTGCCTGACTGTATGTCTGGGCTGGAGCCAAAGAATTCCTGATTCCAACAAGTTACCAGGTTTTGCTGATGTTTCTTGGCCAAATATCACACTGTGAGGACCATTGCTATTTAATTAGGATTATCAGGGTTGAGGTCATGGGCTCCAGAGCCAGATTACTTGCTTCATTGCCAGCCCCACCACTTACGAGGTGTGAGGCTTTGGTCAAGCTATCAGGCTTCAGGGTGCCTGAAATCCCTGAGAGGTAAAATGTGGTAATAATAATGTCCCTCATGGGGTTATTGTAGGAATTAAGTGAGTTCAAATATGTTAAGTGCTTTAAAGAGACTGGAGCTTAACAGGTTCATTAAAATATGTCAGCTAGTATTATTTATTCATGGTGGTTAATGCACTTGGCATTTACTCAGATGCTCAGTTTATGGGAATTAACATTCCTTCCAAGGAAAATGCATTTGATATCTGGCTTCTTTCAGCCACAGGGGACACTGAGATTTAGGAGGTTACCATAGTTTATAGCTATTTTAGGAGATTATTTTTACTTGAAATGTTAATTCACAGACTACATTACCCATTGTTTGAGTTTTTTGATTATGAAGTTGATTGGCAAAGAGAGGAAGTTATTGATGCTCTGGAAAAAAAAAAAAGGCAAACACTTGTTGTAAAGAAGAAAAAGTGAACTGCTGAAACTTCTTCCGTGCTGCCCTCTTGTTAAAAGCAGAGCAGGATATTTCTTTTCAGAAATGGTGGGAGAGCTTGAAAATAATTGTGTTGTCACACACACAAAAAATAACCAAACCATTGTTTTATGACTGGCACTTCTCATGATGTTGATTGAAATCTGTCATCTGAAATCCTTTACTCTTTTCATCATTCCTTATGTGTCCACAGTGATGCAGTGGCCACGATACTCCTTTTAAGCTGGCAAACAACAGCAGACGGGGAATGAGGGACTTGGGGATTTACTGCCCTGATGCAGAGGCTGCAGCTGAAAGGGTGACTGTCTGAACCTAAAATCAGAACACACAAATAAGCAAAAGCTTCTTTTCTCTGACTTGTGAGGTTTTATATGTATACATAACTGTAGTTGTATGTTTACCAAATTATGTTTACTAAGAAAAAAGAAAAGAAAATGCATAAAATGGAAAGTGATGAAGAATCTAGAATGTACGATTATTGTAGAGAGAAATTGATCTGCTATATAAGAAGCAGATCAGGAAGATCCCTTGAAGCAGGAAGTGGCAACCCTCCCCAGTATACCTGCCTGGGAAATCCCAAGGAGACAAGAGCCTGGTGGAGTCACAAAAGAGTCACACACAACTTGGCAACTAAATAGCAACAAATTCTGATAGGTATGAGGTGGTATCTCATTGTGTTGTTTTTTTTTTAATTTTATTTTATTTTTAAACTTTACATAATTGTATTAGTTTTGCCAAATATCAAAATGAATCCACCACAGGTATACATGTGTTCCCCATCCTGATCCCTCCTCCCTCCTCCCTCCCCATACCATCCCTCTGGGTTGACCCAGTGCACTAGCCCCAAGCATCCAGTATCATGCATCGAACCTGGACTGGCAACTCGCTTCATACATGATGTTTTACATGTTTCAATGCCATTCTCCCAAATCTTCCCACCCTCTCCCTCTCCCACAGAGTCCATAAGACTGATCTATACATCAGTGTCTCTTTTGCTGTCTCGTACACAGGGTTATTGTTACCATCTTTCTAAATTCCATATATATGCGTTAGTATACTGTATTGGTGTTTTTCTTTCTGGCTTACTTCACTCTGTATAATAGGCTGCAGTTTCATCCACCTCATTAGAACTGATTCAAATGTATTCTTTTTAATGGCTGAGTAATACTCCATTGTGTATATGTACCACTGCTTTCTTATCCATTCATCTGCTGATGGACATCTAGGTTGCTTCCGTGTCCTGGCTATTATAAACAGTGCTGCGATGAACATTGGGGTACACGTGTATCTTTCCCTTCTGGTTTCCTCAGTGTGTATGCCCAGCAGTGGGATTGCTGGATCATAAGGCAGATCTATTTCCAGTTTTTTAAGGAATCTCCACACTGTTCTCCATAGTGGCTGTACTAGTTTGCATTCCCACCAACAGTGTAAGAGGGTTCCCTTTTCTCCACACCCTCTCCAGCATTTATTATTTGTAGACTTTTGGATCGCAACCATTCTGACTGGTGTGAAATGGTACCTCACAGTGGTTTTGATTTGCATTTCTCTGATAATGAGTGATGTTGAGCATCTTTTCATGTGTTTGTTAGCCATCTGTATGTCTTCTTTGGAGAAATGTTGCATTTCCATGAGGAAATGTTGAGCATCTTTTACTGTACCTGTTGAGCATCTGCATTTTCTCTTTGGAAAAATGTCTATATGGATCCTCTGCCCATTTTTTAATCAGGTTGTTTGTTTTTTTTGATGTTAAGTTGTATGAGCTGTTTACATATTTTGTATGTTAATCCTTTGTCGGTATCATTTGTAAATATTTTCCCCCATTCAGTAGGTTGTCTTTTCATTTTGTTCATAAAGCTTTTGAGTTTAATTAGGTCTCATTTGTTTATTTTTGGTTTTATTTCCTTCATTTAGGAGACGAAGCCAAGAAATTATTGCTGCAATTTATGTCAAAGAGTGTTGCAAGATGTTTTAAACCTTAAAAATATTGATGTATTAATGTAAGGTACAGTTGCCGCTTTTAAGCAGAATATAAACACATTATAATTAGCAATGTCAATATAGAGAAGTAATTATAAACTATAAATCAAGCCATATTCCTC
>NW_011495051.1:11259978-11275996 GCF_000754665.1 Bison bison bison | reverse complement strand
AAAAACAAAGCCATATTCCTCTCCCACAAGTAGATTGACCACATTTTGCGAAAGCTACTAATTATCGGTTAGCCACTAATCTAGCCATTCATACACATAGCAATATGCAGCAAAGACCTTCATTATGTTCTATTTGAATTAAACGACGGCGACCGTAGTTGAGGGAGGAACATTCTCATAATGCATTTTCTATCACTGATGGTCTCTGTGCCTTGATAATTTCAATACCGTGGAAGCGCGGATTTCAGATGTGACGGTTTATTTGTCTGCAGCTAGCCTTTACTATATCCACTGTCACGTGCCGCTCTAGCAGCTCTGAGAATCCGCCTCAGTTTTCTCAATGTGGGATTTCATGAATTTCAAGAGTGATCGGACCTTCGGGTTTCAATTTGTGTAGAAAGTAGATGACATGACTCTCATTTTTCAAACTAAGCCAAGAGTTGAAATACTAACAAAAATCCCATGAATTGCCCTAGGATGGCTAGTTTGATTTCTCCAATGAATCATTTTCTTGTGAGAAAAATCATATCTGCAGTGATGCAAAAAGAACAATGACTCCCTGGAATGTCTAGATACAGGTGCAGTGGTGTGGGAGAGAAGAAGAAAAAAAAAAAAGTACTGTGTTTTCATTTATTACTCCTCTGGAAATGGGTAATTATAAGATTCATATTTTTCTTCATCTTCCTATTCTTGTTCTGTTATTAAGTGAGCCATAAGGCACCCACTGGTAAATGTATTGCCAGTGAGCAAAGGACACAGGATATACTTCCTTTTTAAAAATAGCTTTCCCAATTTTTGTGATTTTATCATTTAAGCTGCATCCTTTGTATCTAATATGATACTTTCTTTTAAGATGGGAGATTCTAGTTGTGCTCTGGCACCAAGAAAGACTGTCCGTCTTAAAACATGAAATCTTAAACCTGAATGACAGCTCCTAACTCCTACCTTGGGACTTTTGACTTCAGATTTAGTGAGATCCCTTGCAATACCTATACTCTTTTATAAATAAACCAGATGGATAAAATGATCAGGCAAATGGGCCATGGAAGAAAAACACTGCATTGAAAACAAATCCACCAGGGAAAAACACCCTTGAGGAACTTTTAGTGTTTAAAGCTTCTCCAAGTTTTCAATCAATCCAGGTCACTTAGTGAAATCGATAAGATGTCATCACAGTTCCAAAGAAGCCTTCAAGTATGTTTAGAGAGAAGGATGGCTCTGAAATTTAAATGGAGTGTTGTTGCCACAGTGTGATCACCCCACATTTGGAAATATTCCACGACTGCTCCTTAGAGTAGTTTTGAGTTTATGACAACATGCCTGGACTTCTGTCCCACCTGCCTATTTCCTGGGTAAATGGATATTTGGATCTTACTGTATACCACGCAGTAACCTCACAGTGGATATGCCCACTTTCTGAACCCTTCTTGGGTTACTTGAGAATCTGCTGATGTGCCAACAAAATATGCTTGGGAATGAGTCATCTTAATGTGGAAAATATTCTCTCCACTGCCATGAGTGAAATTTGGAGAAAATCTTTTATCATAGGTAAGTAAGTATTAGTCACTCAGTCGTGCCCGACTCTTTGCGACCCCATGGACTGCAGCCCACCAGGCTCCTCTGTCCATGAGATTTTCCAGGCAAGGATACTGGAGTGGGTTGCCATTTCCTTCTCCAGGGGATCTTCCCAACCCAGGGATTGAACCTGGGTCTCCTGCACTGCAGGCAGATTCTTTACTGATTGAACTATAAGGGAAGCACAAGGTAGGCCTATGATTATCTGTTAATCCAATTACCATGCAGTGAGTTCTTCTTTCAAGTAAGTATGCCAACCATGGCCTATTTTGGCTATGGATGTTTGGAGGTGTGTAATATATTTAATACAAACATCCCAAGTTCAGGGGTGTCTACCAATCCACTTTTTTTTTTTTTACCAATCTACTTTTGACCAAATGTGAACAATAGATAAAGGAATAAAAAACAGAAACAAACAAAAATACAATAGGTCATTGTTTTGCATCCTCCTATCTTTGCATCTTCTGCTTTTCTATCATTTATCATATTCTTTGTAGGCATCCCAGGTTAAAACATTTAATCTGTGTCCCAGTCATCCCTCTCTAATATGCAATTGGTTACAGTGTCCTCAAAATGCTCCTTTGATACTGAATTTATTCCTTCCATTTCTTTCATCTAAATTCTGGCCTTATAGCTCATAGTTATTGTGGGTTCACAGCAAAACATTTGTGCCAGATGTTTTTCATACACATTTGCATTTAATCCTTGAAACAACGCTGAAAGGCCATTTTCTTATTTTACAGAAGAGGAAACTGAGGCTTTAATTGATCAAGGGATCTTGTCACAAAGTCACCCTGCTAGTAAATCTGAATGGCTCTGAGTCACGGTAATGGGCTTCTACAGGGCCCACTGAGCTCTCCATCCTCAGCCCTTTAATCTAAACTTCAGGACATTATTCTTCTAAGCAGTAATTTTTAACAGCCTGGTTGAACTATTTCCTTATAAATTTCTTTTCATTCCTTCTTTTGAGTTAAATTTCCTGTCTATGACTTTCTAGGCTATATTACCAAGGACTCTAGTTTATATCTGGAGACTTAGATACTCATCACTTGTTAATGCAAATTGTTTTCTTCAGCAGAGTCACTCTCTTTGTTGACATGTGCCAACCATTCCAGGACCTCCATTTCCATTGTCTCCTGTTGAAGTGAAGTGAAAATTGAGTGCAAATTGCTCAGTCGTGTCCAGCTCTTTGCAACCCCATGGACTGTATAGTCCGTGGAATTCTCCAGGCCAGAATACTGGAATGGGCAGCCTTTCCCTTCCCCAGAGGATCTTCCCAACCCAGGGATCGAACCCAGGTCTCCTGCATTGCAGACATTCTTTACCAGCTGAGCCACAAGGGAAGTCCTTGTCACCTGTCAGTCGCTCCTTTTTTCCCACCCCCATCATTGTTTGTTTTTTTTTTGCTTATATTTGTTCTTCCTAGAAATATCTTCTCTTGCTTATTTACTTCAAGTCCCAGTTAAATATGAACACCATGCTTGAACATTCCTTATCCACTTGCTTTATTGTTTAGAATGGCAGTGACTGCTTTATCAGTGTATAAAGTTGCAAGTATAATAGAAACATAGAAACATATGTCCATGATCAGCAGGTGGTTTTGTTGATGCAGTTACTCAAGGACCCAGACTCCTCTTACCATCACATGGCTCCTCCAGCCCTCAGATAGTGGTCCTCACGCCAGCAACATCCACATCACCTGGGAACTTAGAGATGCACATTATGACACTGCATCTTAGATCTACTGCATCAGAAGCCATGGAGAACAGGCCCAGAATTTTGTGTTTGCACAACCCTCCAGAAGATTCTAATACACAGTCAAGTCTGAGAATCATTACTGTCCAGCCTCATAGCCATCTGTATCCAGCCTGTGGAAATTCAGAAAATGGGGACAAGATATACATGCTTCTTATAAGTGTTGTCTCAGGAGCAATACACATCACTTCCTTTCATGTCTTACTGGTGAGTGCTAATTAAATGGCCCTTCATAATGCAAGTGAGATGGGAAATGTGATCCCTGTAGTCCTCATCTTAGCCACATACAGGTGGACAAATGTGAGTGTAGTCCTTTAAAAAAAAAAAGCTGCCTTCTATCCCTTGATTTTCGTAAAGCACCCACTCAGAATGCCTTCTGACAGGCTGCTAAAGTCTGTTTCAGGGTTTTCTTCAGCTTAGTTCCTCACAATGAACATTTTTATTTCTTTTTGCTGTAGCTTGATTTGCTTAATCATGTCCTTGGTGAAAGCTTGACATAAATTTTCTCTATTCATCAATGGGCCAGCCACTGCAAACTTTCCCATTGCAGGTCGTGGGAACACGTCAGCTTATTTTCTGTCAGCATAAAGTGGTCCAGCTGGTGAGCTTGTGTTGCAGAACTCGGGGACGAGGTGATAAGCTGTTCCTCAAGCACAGGCGCAGTGGTTCTCATTTTGAATTTGTCTTTTCCACACATATTCTACATGGAGACTCACTGCCTTTCAGGTCCTGAAGGTATTCATTGACAAGAGGGGGCATTTTTTAACTCACAGTATCAAAACAGAGAAAGCACGATATTTTTGTGCATTCTGGCTCTGTGCAGTAAGTCTAGTTCATTACTGTGACTAGGTGTGGCCTACAGAAAGCATTTAATGGTTTAGGGGATGACCCAGTCACAAAATCAGATATATAATTAATCCCCTAATAAGACATAACCTTCTGTGTTCCCTAGAATACAATTCAAAAAATTATTTTTTTGCTAATTATATATGTAAATATCAAGAATAGATGGAATTAATCAAGTATCTATTTATACACTTTAATCTACTGACTTTGTTCTCTATGTGTATTTAATCTATGTATAATATATTATTAGTTCAGACATACTCTTCTTGTTCTTTTCATAATTGTGTTCAAATGTTTCCTGAACATCTTTTGTTCAATTTCCTTCTCTTCTCTAGAGCGGCTTTTTTAAACATCTTACAGTTTTCCAGAGCATGCTATCTTTACTTCCACCTGTGTTGTCAAAAATACCATCCTAAATCAATCAGCATATGAATCTGTTGCTGGGCCATTGATCATAGTACAAGTAGTCAACCATAAAACATAAGGACTCTGTGGTTTTGTGTTGTTCAGAGTTTACTCCAAGTGTTTCTGATGTTCCTTTGCAATATAACATGGGATATTGTGTTCTATAATGACTTTGAAAAGGTTCTTTTTAAGGTTGCTAATATGTTTCACTTTATAATTCACCCCACCAAGAGTAATCCGTAATTATCTACTACACTTCTTTGGCTCTTCTTTTAAAAAATTTTTTTTACTTTTTTTATTGTTGACTGTCCTGGGTCTTTGTTGCTGTGCGGGCTTTGCTGTAGTTGCAGAGAGAGGAGACTCGTCTCTACTGAGTTGCACGGGCTTCTCATTGCAGTGGCTTCTCTTGCTGTGGAGCACAGGGTCTTGGTTGCGAGCGCTCCAGTCGTTGTGGCACATGGGCTCAGTAGATGAGGCTTCCGGGCTCTCAAGCCCAGGATCAGTAGTTCTGGCACATGGGCTTAGCTGCTGTGCAGCAGGTGGGGTCTTCCTGGACCAGGGGTCGACCTATGTGCCCTGCATTGGCAGGGGGATTCTTTACCACGGAGCCACCAGGGAAGCCTTCTTTGTTTTACATGCAGCTTGATCATACACTAAACTGTCATTAATATTATTGCATGTTAGACTTTTCCCTGATGGTGTTCTGCTATTCCAAATTAAACCAGAGAATGTACAATTATATGAATGATTTATACAGATTCAATTATAAGCAATTTCCATCTAGTTTAAAGCATAAAAGTAAATATGTTTATGATCAAATGATTAAGGGATAATCTCTGAGATCTGTAGGTTGCTGCTGCTGCTGCTAAGTCGTTTCAGTCATGTCCGACCCTGTGCGACCCCATAGACGGCAGTCCACCAGGCTCCCCCATCCCTGGGATTCTGCAGGCAAGAACAGTGGAGTGGGTTGCCATTTCTTTCTCTAATTCATGAAAGTGAAAAGTGAAAGTGAAGGCGCTCAGTCATGTCCGACTCTTAGCGACCCCATGGACTGCAGCCTACCAGGCTCTGTTGTCCATGGGATTTTTCAGGCAAGAGTACTAGAGTGAGTCGCCATTGCCTTCTCCAGAGATCTGTAGGATATCACGCTAAATCCTCATCATTGAAGACACATCACCCCATTTATTCTTATTGGCCATATGAGATTTACATTTATCTTCCTGTCTGTTAGGAGGATGCTGAAACTCAAGTGTTTTTCACAGTTCCCAGTCAGTAAATAATGAAGCCAGGACTCAAACTCTGGTTGGTCTCACTCCAAAGAGCATAAGATTTATCTCTTCTTCTCAGAGAAAGGAGTTTTTAATGGGAACAGGCTCCTTGCTTCCATCAGAGGATAGTGATAGGATAGTGTGCTTGTCTTTGGATATCAGAGCTTATAGAAGACATTGATCTTCTGTCCCAGGAAGCTCAAACCATCCCATGGACTACATGCAATTTTCATGACATGTTCAGGATCCTTTCCCCAGCTTCCCCTCAGCTCCTTTCTAAACTGAACCAGGTCCTCTCCATCATCATAAAAATAACATGTATGTCTTTTTGGAACCCCCACTGAAGCTGTGACTCACACAGTCCAAAAGGCAAACATAAGCAACAAGGAATTTGATGCTTTTTACAGAGTCCTTGAAGAATACAAAAGGGGAGGCAGTTCACGAAGCTCAGTGACACCACTTGGCTTCCATTCTTGTCGTTTTCTTTCATCCTGAAACACTTCAGAACTTCTTAATTACAAAGACTTTTCCAAAATTGCCATTCCTCCCCATCTCTTAAGACATATTTCTCTTCTCATCTTTTCCTTATCCTGAAATCTCAATCTTAGAGAAAACATGTTTTCTTTCCCAGGGTGCTACAAAAATATTGAGGCAATATTTAAAAGCCAGAGATTTCTCATAGCATCTGAATGCCTGGCATCTCTGAGAATCAAATAAGAATGGCTTGCTGCACTGCCTGTTTTCCTAGCTGGTGACAGAGCCGGATAGCTTCCTGCTGCTAAGAATAGCATCTTTGGTCAAGGCCTGTGCCACCAGAGCATCAGAAACCCAGTCATTTTTATTCCTTCTCATGCTCAAGCTGGCTGGTCACTGGGTGTCCCAGATTTTGCACTCTCATGTTCCCCTACAATAAGGAAACATGTTTCTGTGTTCATGTCTTTATCAAAAATGGGAAATTGTAAATCTGACCAAGAAGATTGCACTTTAGTTCAGTTCAGTCACTCAGTTGTGTCCCACTTTGCAAGCCCATGGACTGCAGCCCACCAGGCTTCCCTGTCCATCACCAACTACTGGAGCCTACTCAAACTCATGTCCATCATGTCTGTGATGCCATCCAACCATCTCATCCTCTGTCGCCCCCTTCCCCTCCCACCTTCAATCTTCCCCAGCAGCAGGGTCTTTTCCAATGAGTTAGTTCTTTGCATCAGGTGGCCAAAGTATTGGAGCTTCAGCTTCAACCTCAGTACTTCCAATGAATATTCAGGACTGATTTCCCTTAGGATTGACTGATTGGATCTTCTTGCAGTCCAAGGGACTCTCAAGAGTCTTCTCCAACACCACAGTTCAAAAGCATCAATTCTTCGGCACTCAGCCTTCTTTATAGTCCAATTCTCACATCCATACATGACCACTGGAAAAAGCATAGCCATGACTAGATGGACCTTTGTAGGCAAAGTAATGTCTCTGCTTTTTAATAAGCTGTCTAGGTTGGTCAGAGCTTTTCTTCCAAAGAGCAAGCGTCTTTTAATTTCATGGCTGTCACCATTTGTGACTTTGGAGGTTTGAAGTTTGGAGGATTGCAGGTAATAAGCAAATTAGCTGTTTGTGGCTATGGAAAAAAAGCACTTTCAGTCCAAGAAGTCAATGTTCAGACTGCTTACCTCATGTTGGTTTCCTGCATGGGCCCTGTAGACATGAAAATAGAACCTCAAATATAGATCTATATAATGTTTTGCTCCATCCCTCCCCTATTTCTTCGTCCCCATCCTCCATGGATCAGTCTTCCTTCAACCCATTCCAAGATGACACATTACAAACTCCTCAGGGCTGGAAGTTGAACACCAAATTACCACTTTAGGGATGCCCTTTGGAGAATTTGGGGAAAGGGACAAATCTATAAAGACCTCCAGGAGTAAAAGGAAGGACCTTTCACATGTGGAAGATTATGATTCTAGAGTCCCTATGATGTTAAAGTAAGGAAGGACAGACTTGAGATTATTAGCAGAAATCTAGTTAGGACCACACCCAAGAATGCATGAATGGAGTCTCAGGACTTCATCATTTCATTAATAACAACTATTCTTTAAAGTTGAAGGGATTCAGTGATCCTGTGGACCAGAGTTTCCTAAATGTCTTTCATAAAGCTCTAGTGTTCAAAACTCTGCTCTAAAAATTCCCTGGTCAAAATAATTTGGAAAATAGGTATTTACTTTTTATTTTTTCTGGAAGATTCATAATAGATTTTAAAGCCGCAAAGACTCTGAAAGGTTCTGTAATAAAAAAACCAATTTAACTTTAACCTCTTTTCAAACCTTATTTTGGTATAGAACTCTTCTATGCAAATATTTTTTTAACTTCTTACAGAATTTAAGTTCCACATTATGCCTCTTGTGATGTATTTCTATTGAATACAGATTGTATTTATGGGTGACCATCGCTTTTGTCAGTTCTTTTTATTTATAAGCTTGTCTTTTACTATATTGTACAAGTGTTTTGTAAATTTTAACTTAGAGCAGTTCCTTACGTCTAGGGACTTTGTTTTTACCATTTTATCTGTGTGTGTGCACACGTGTTTCTGCATGCTTGTGTGTGTGTGTGTGTGTGTGTGTGTGTTGCAATTTGTTACTCAAGTTTTCCTTTTTATTAGACACTTCCTGAAAAATAACTGAACTAAATGTTTAGTAACATTCTTACTAAATGTCTCTATCCAGGGAATATACTCATCTCTTCTCTCGTTACTTTTTTCTTTGTAACCCAATTTTTAAAGTTGACTTTGCATCCTCATCTCATAAATGAGTTCTGCTCATGATCCATGATAGACATGAAGAAAACGTTTATGTAACTACACAGAGTAGATTATAAATCTCATAATGAGTAAGGCTTTTATTCCCATGATTCTTGCCATTTGCCTATTATTTACTGTCTTTTTCAGAATTCAGGCTCAAACAGGATTCTCCTTCTGGGTTTCTTCTAATGAATGAGAAGTGAGTTATTAGGCAAGGCAAATAAAATCTTTATCAGTCACTGAGATTTTTAGGAGACATCAATTGCCAGTAGAAATCTGGCTGTTATTAGAGATCTGTTTTACAGTGATCAGTGTTCCACTCTGACATGGGGGAAAAGTCAATTTTATCTTTAACTTTCAATTGTGTAAAATTGGCAGGGATGAGAATGCCTTTGTAGTATCTGTGTGTGTGTGGCATGGGGGAATGGGGGATAGAATGTAGAGAGAGTGTAGATCCATGACTTGACATACATCCTTGGATCAACCTACATGTGTCTATTCACAAGTCATTTGTACCACAAAAGAGAGTGATATTAACAAGTACTCAGAAAATAAACCCTGGAATTTACACTTTAAAAATCATCTACATTTAGGTTATCTGAAAAAAGGGCAATTAAAATTAGTAAACAGTCATAAAATATACAAATACACTCTTAAGAGAAATAAAACATGACAAAGAATGAACCTTTTAAAATACACTTTAATGTATTGGGTAAAAATATTTGGGATTATCATAAAAATTAGGCAAATTGTTTCCAAAGTAGAGTAGTGGTTTGGGGAGTCAGTGATATTTAAATATTTTCCTAATATTGCTGCTCATCAGTATCTTTATTAATCAGTTCCGTTGTTTACCTCAGCTTCAGGAATTCCAGTCCATTGGGAGCAATAATCTCCTAGGCAAACAAATGAGACCTGCTAAACCATTTTTCCCATTCATGACTGAAAAGAAAGGTATTATCCCAATATTGCTAAAAGTTGGGTTCTACATATACTCTGGATGCTGCTGCTGCTGCTGCTGCTAAGTCGCTTCAGTCATGTCCAACTCTGTGTGACCCCAGAGACGGCAGCCCACCAGGCTCCCCCGTCCCTGGGATTCTCCAGGCAAGAACACTGGAGTGGGTTGCCATTTCCTTCTCTAATGCTTGCAAGTGAAAAGTGAAAGTGAAGTCTCTCAGTCGTGTCCGACTCTTAGCGACCCCATGGACTGCAGCCCACCAGGTTCCTCCATCCATGGGATTTTCCAGGCAAGAGTACTGGAGTGGGGTGCCATGGCTTATCCGATACTCTGGATAGAGCTTGTTAATTATGCCACTCAAACTTTCTTTCCCCCTAATAGGTACATTTATGTAATCTCCGTGTTTCTGAGAAAGACGTGGTAAAATGATCCATTGTGATTGTGTGTGTGTGTGTGTGTTTCAAATTTCTCTATGTAATAATATCAATATTACCTAAGGGAGATAGAACATTTGTTCTTCCTGGTGAACTTTCCTTTCATATCACTTTAATAACTTTAGTTTTGGTAACTATTTTTGCCTTAAATTTTGTTTTGTCCCTTATATGGGCTCTCTCAGTTTTGTGTTCAATATTATGTTTACTGAAGGTCTCCTGTAAGCCACAGCCATCTAGATTTCTAAAAGTTAGCTTGGGCATCTCTGTCCTTTTAGTAGAAAATTTAACTGGGCTCGCTTTATTGTGATTATTGGATTTAATTTCTACTATTTTATTTGTGTTTTCTATAGTCAACAGTTTACATGTCTTTTTATCTTTTTCTACTCCTACTGGAATTAACATTTTTTTCAGTTCCTTTTCCTTTTCTCTAGAAAGTTATACATTATATTTCTTTTTATTTACTGATTACTGTGAAACTACATGTTTGACTTAAAAATTTTAAATCATTTGGTGTGTCTTTTCTCCTATCAAATAATACTAGATATTTTGAAGACTGTAAGCTGCCCACCTAGTTCCATATTCCATGCTTGATGTCCACTTTTGTTACATTCCAGTGCTTATAAATCTCTTAATACATGTCCTTATTTTGACTAGTGTTATTTATAACTAAAATTTTGATTATCATATGATAGAAAATTCCTTTTATATAACCATGGCATCCAGTCCCATCATTTCATGGCAAATAGATGGGGAAACAATGGAAACAGTGAGAGACTTTATTTGAGGGGGACTCCAAAATCACTGCAGATGGTAACTGCAGCTATGAAATTAAAAGATGTTTGCTCCTTTGAAGAAAAGCTATGACCAACCTAGACAGCTTATTAAAAAGCAGAGACAGTACTCTGCCTACAAAGGTCCATCTAGTCAAAGCTATGATTTTTCCAGTAGTCATGTATGGATGTGATAGTTGGACTGTAAAAAAAGCTGACCATTGAAGAATTGATGCTTTTGAACTGTGGTGCTGGAGAAGACTCTTGAGAGTCCCTTGGAGTACAAGGAGATCCAACCGGTCCATCCTAAAGAAAACCAGTCCTGAATATTCATTGGAAGGACTGATGCTGAAGCTGAAACTCCAATACTTTGGCTACCTGATGCGAAGAACTGACTCATTTGAAAAGATGCTGATGCTGGGAGGGAAAGTGGGTGACAGAGGATAAGATGGTTGGATGGTATCACCGACACGATGGACGTGAGTTTGAGTAAGCTCTGGGAGTTGGTGATGGACAGGAAGCCTGGCATGCTGCAGTCCGTGGGGTTGCAAAGAGTTGGACATGACTGAGTGACTAAACTGAACTGAGAACATTCCTTTCTCATCTTTTCTTTTGCATCCTCCTTGCTCACCTACTTCACTTGTTTTTTTTTGTTTTTTTTTTTTTTTACTTCCTTAAGTAGAGTTTTTATTTATCTCAGTAAAGGTAACTGAATGGTAATTTTTGTCTAAGTTCCCCCTACTTTCCCTATGCCTTGATGGATAATTTAGTTAGATATAGAAAGAAATTAACAATTGGTTATGTTTGCCTCTCCACATCATTGGAGATAAAATTCTGTAGTTCTTTGGTTCTATACGTGGTGATTGGTTTGCTGCCTGTCAAATTCTTTTTCAATTTGAAGTAATCTGCTTTTCTTTTTGATTTTTTAAGGCACACCCTATCCCTTTGTTTTCCTAGAATTATTTCTCTTGGATAAATGCATAAGTAGTTTACATGTATAAATGAGTGTGCTCTTTGAAATTGAAATTAACATATTTCATAAAGTTAAGGAAACTCTTAGTCGCCAAAAAGAATTAGGGTTAGGGTTAGGGTTAGACTATTGGCTATAGTCTATCTTAGACTATTGGCTCTGTACTCTTCCTAGTTTCTTCTTATGGAAGTCCTTCATAGTGTCTCCATCCCCATGCCTGGTAATATTACTTTCATTTTTTTTTCTTCTGTTCATTTCATTGTGCTAAATTCCATGAAGTTTTCTCAAACTGTTTTCTAGTTAATGTATTATCTCTTTTTCTGCGTCAATCTGATATTTAACCCTTCATTGTGCGTTGCTTTATTCAAATTAAGGTTATTTTCTATATTTTTCATTGTCATCTCAGATAATCTGCTTGCCACTCTCTATTCTATCTTTCTTGTTCACCACAGTATTCTGTTTTGTGTTTGTTTTTAATTGTATATCTGTATTTTGGGCTTCCCTGGTGGCTCAGAGGTTAAGCATCTGCCTGCAATGTGGGAGACCTGGGTTCGATCTCTGGGTCGGGAAGATCCCATGGAGAAGGAAATGGCAACCCACTCCAGTATTCTTGTCTGGAGAATCCCATGGACGGGGGAGCCTGGTGGGCTACAGTCCACGGGGTCACAAAGAATTGGACACAACTGAGTATTTTATCTCATTAATAGTTTAGGCTCAATATGTTATAGTCTGTTTCACATGACTGTACTACGTGATTCATGAAAGACTAGTTTAACTGTTTGCCTTCTCCATCAACTCTCATTCTCTTACATGGTTTATCATTTTTGCTAGATAATCTATGCACAAAGTGCAGAGATTCTGGATAACTTGCTCTATGAAAGAGTGGCTACAGAACAGATTAGTAGGTAAATTGTCAGGGATTTGGGAATATCAGCAGTCTAGGACCAGTTTTAATGTTAAATACTCAGTGTGAGAATCTCACAGTCCATCAGTAGAGTGAATGTAAGCTACAAAATAGTACATGATACAAGCTTGATAAATTTTTCTGTTGTTACTTTTCTGGACTGGAAAGGCCAATTATGTTTCCTTTTCCTTGAGTATATGGAACTACCTTTTCCAATTTCTATCTCTATGCAGAAGTCTGTTGCCTCCTGTTGACCAAAATCATAGCTTCATTCCCAAGAGGACTTCAGTAGCGTGGCCTGTATCTGGCTGCTATTACCTTCTCTGCCTCTCTACTCTGACCTCTGTGGCTTTATAGGTCTGTCTTCAATTTTCTATATATTTTTGACATATGGTCACTTTGTCTTTACACTATCAAAATCATCAATGTAACTGAAAAATGTAAAGTTTTATATCATCCACACTGTTTTTTTGTTTTGTTTTGTTTTTACAACTACTGAAAAATAGGTAATGGTTGTAAAAAAAAAGAAAAATTATCTAAATACTTTCCAGTGGTTGTTTTGCAAGCTCACCATGTTGCTAGAAATAGGAGTAGTTCTTTTCAATGTCACAAACACATTGTCATAAAGACTTTTTGAGTAAAGAGCATTCTTAATTAGGTTAGATTCAAGTAATGAATTGGGGAAATTGAATTTTCTCAATCATGTTCTATGTTAGCCTGATTAGAAATTATCAAAAATCATTCTCCTTATTTTTCTATAAATGTATACCATTTAATAATACTTAAGTCTTTCTCTGGTGTTGAAGGACCTTGCATAATCTAAGATATATCATTTGTGACATAATCTTACTGTACAAAATGGAAGAAAAGATTGAGAAAGCTACAAGAGAAGATGGCTGCATGGGTTCTGAATCACATTGACTAGAATTTCTGTATATCATAAGACTGTCTTATCATTTCAGTCTTTCTTCTAAAAGTGATATTAGCAAAAGCCATGGGAAATTAAGATTTCTATTTAATCAAAGTAAATAGTAATAGGAACTGGTCAGATAAATTATAGTGCTCGGTTATGTTATACATTTAATGAGTTATTTTAATTAACTTCAAAATTATCTTGGAAGTATCTTTTCCTACTTTTACTATGAATCTCCCTAAGGATTCTTGTAGGAATATAATAAAATTGTGTTCAAAGTGACATGTAGGTGCTCTCTACAGTTGTGCTACTTAAGGTTTCCTAGGGTTTGTCCATCCATTTTTAGGTGAGTCTATTCTTACTCCAAGAGTGTTGACATGGTTATTCGATATGCTTTCTAGATAAGAATAATCTTACTGAAGAAGGGTTAGGATTATAACGCATTACCCTTTTTCCTCCTTCATGACATTCTGTTTTTTGAACTTTTTTTTTTTCCCCAGCATGCACAACATCACTGCTATGTATCCAAAGACATTTGTTATTCACAGTTTATCTTGAAAATGGATTTTGGTATTATTGAGCTCTTTTTGGAGGATATTTTTATTTGTAAGAATAGTATTGATCTAAAACCTGAATGTAACAAGAATCAATTTATTTTATATGCCAACTCCATTACTGAATATATTGAGAATTCCTGACAAAATACTAGAACAGTGTTTTAATGTGTTTACTACAGTATGACTGCTATTAATCTTTACTCTAATTTTCCATTCTGTATTTTCTTTAGAAGAAGTTGAAACCTACAGGAGAATAAGCGTGGGATTGGGGGATGGCCCTGAATAAATATTATACCTGAGTTAAAAAAAAAAAAAAACTTCCATTAGCTTCTCAAAATGCAAGTGTATTTTAACCATAGAGTATGGAATGATTGTTCTAAAAGAGAGGAAAAGCAAACCAAAAAAGTAGACTCACAGTTGAAAAAGTTCTAAAGACAGTCTGGATAATCAGGCATGTAGAATTGTTCCTATTGGTAGCTGATCCAAACCTTTCTTCAAAAATTCACATTCTACATTATTTGCCATAATTATTCCTTAAACCTGCCCCTTAATGATGAAACAGCATCAATTCTCAAACACAGAGAGAAATAAACAATAAGTAGATTAACAATTATGAAAAGGCTTAAGAGAATCAAGGAAATAATATCTTTATTATTCTTCAGTCACTCAGCCATGTCCAACTCTATGCAAACCCATGAACTGCAACACGCCAGGCTTCCCTGTCCATCACTATCTTCCAGAGCTTGCTCGAACTCATATCCATTGAGTCAGTGATGCCATCCAACTATCTCATTCTCTGTTTCTCCTTCTCCTCCTGCCTTCTGTCTTTCCCAGTATCAGGGTCTTTTCTAATGAGCCAGCTCTTTGCATGAGGTGACCAAAGTATTGGAGCTTCAGCTTCAGCATCAGTTCTCCCAAAGAATATTCAGAATAGATTTCCTTTAAGATGGACTGGTTGGATCTTCTTGCTGTCCAAGGGACTCTCCAGTCTTCTCCAATACCACAGTTCAAAAACATTGATTCTTCAGTGCTCAGCCTTCTTTATGATCCAACTTTCACCTCCTTATGGTCCAACTCTCATATTCATACATGACTACTGGAAAAACCATGGCTTTGACTATATGGATTTTTGTTGGCAAAGTAATATCTCTGCTTTTTAATACACTGTCTAGGTTTGTCATAGCTTTTCTTCCAAGGAGCAAGCATCTTTTAATTTCATGGCTGTAGTCACCATCTGAAGTGATTTTGGAGCCCAAGAAAATAAAGTATGTCACTGTTTTCATTGTTTCCCCATCTATTTGCCTTGAAGTGATAGGACGTGATGTCATGATCTTAGTTTTTTGAATGTTGAGTTTTAAGCCAGCTTCTTTACTTTCCTCTTTCACTTTCATCAAGAGATTCTTTAGTTCTTCTTTGCTTTCTGCCATAAGAGTGGTGTCATCTGCATATCTGAGGTTATTGGTATTTCTCCCGGCAATTATGATTCCTGTTTGTGCTTTATCCTGCCTGACATTTCACATGATGTACTCTGCATATAAGTTAAATAAGCAGGGTAACAGTATACAGTCTTGACATATTCCTTTTTCCCAATATGGAACCAGTCCTTTGTTCCATGTCTGGTTCTGTTGCCTCTTGACTTGCATACAGGTTTCTCAGGAGGCAGGTAAGGTGGTCTGGTATTCCCATCTCTTGAAGAATTTTCCACAGTTTATATTTGTTGTGATCAGGTGGTCATGTATGGATGTGAGAGTTGGACTGTGAAGAAAGCTGAGTGCCGAAGATTTGATGCTTTTGAGCTGTGGTGTTGGAGAAGACTCTTGAGAGTCCCTTGGACTGCAAGGAGATCCAACCAGTCCATTCTGAAGGAGATCAGCCCTGGGA